>NW_027526203.1:161003437-161085737 GCF_048455015.1 Haemaphysalis longicornis
GAGAAACAGCAGTGCGGGAGGAGGGTCCGAGGAGGGCTCTTGAAATGGGCGACGCAACGCGCGCCGGAAATGGCGGTGGTTAGCGAGCGGAACGAGCTTCGGAGGGGGCGGTCCAGGGGCCTGACCAAGTGGCGTCGGGCGCGGCCGCCGCAAAGTTCAACAGAAAGTTCGACATCAGACCAACAGAAGGTCCAGCTAGGCTTTCACTTTCAGAGGTCTCTTCTAAGCATGCGCCGAATCTTTTATAGCGGAGCCTTATTGTCCTGGTGCCGTTTTACGCCAATACGCCCTGCAGGAAAGCCAACCTTGTCTGACGGTGATGATCAATGACCGTGGGAGGAGTGAAAGAAAAAAGAAACGCCTCACGTGGCCAGAAACGAACCTGGGTCCTTCGCCTTGTGAAGCCGGCGCCTATCCGACTGCTCCATTTCGACATAGTTGAAGCGAATGCCAAGTAGCCGGTACCAGTCCGCGCCGTACACCCCAAACCGTAACGTTAGGCCTACGCGTCCGGAGCGCAAACCCAAGAGTAGTTGCTGTATTGTAGAACAGTGGTCTGTATTTGGCGAACCGAAGAATTCCCCGCGTTGGCCGAACGAACCACTGGATAAGGCGAGAAGTATTTCATTAAAAACGCAAAATTGAACGGCGAAGAAAGCCCCCCCCCCCCCAAAAAAAAGCTAATGATGGGGTTTTGCACGATCTAAGAGATGCTTTGGCATCTAAGTTCAGGGGGCTAGGGACCATTATTACACCATGACACTGTGCCGCCTTGCATCAGAGAATCCACGTAAATTTTATTAGTTCTTAGAAATCAAAGACAACCGTATTCCTGATGAAGTAATGAATGGTGAAAGCCTTGCCACAGATAATAATGAAATAGCAGACACGTTTAATTCTTACTTTCAGAGCGTTTTTCCAAGACTACAAAATTCTAGTCCCATGACGGTATCAGATCACCCCAACTTAATAAATGTATCTCTGGAAGGGGTGATAGAACTATTAGTGCGGTTAGATGGGAAGAAATCGACTGGCCCAGATGGTATATTGCCATCTCGTTTTAACGTCATGCGAAACGTCATAGAAAATCGGCAAGAAGGCTGCAGAGAGGAGGACAGAACTTTGAATTGATTTTTCTACTGAATAAAGTCGCGTAAACGCAGCGAGACCGGTCGAAACATGGCCTAGAGATACGAGAGAACAATTTGCGCTTGTCTTTGTTGACGTATTCAGTGTCACTTTAACGCGTTTTTTTTTTTTTTTGCTATTGCAAAAGCAATCTATCAGGCTTTCTTAACTAGAATAAGGCCGGTAGTCGCAGTTATGCACTGACATGTGACCTCAGACATGCAAGAGGTTTTCTTGTGGGGACGCCCGAGAGATCCCTACCCGAAAATAACCACATGTGAGCAGTGGGAGGAGGCGTTGCGCTGCCCAGACCAGGAGGCTCCAGCTTCGCTGGTCGCCCGGTGGCGCCTGCGCTCTCTGCCAAAACGGGGCCCACCATCGTCAACTGACGGTCCTCACAAATAAATGCGTTTCTCCTCTCCTCCTCTTGGCTCTGAATAATGCGGACGCGAAGCGGTTTGGGTAGTTTGGAACGGTCCTGCCGATATACACCTCGCGTTCAAGCATTTCTTCTCCGGCTCTTCTTTTGGCCGGTTGGTTGAATCTAGTGACAAGCAGACCGGCAGATCAGCACTTTCACGTTTAAGTCTCGATCATCGTTGCAGCACGCTACTAAGGCTGAAGCCTACTAGCATATCTCGATTTGTGTATAAGTGATTACTTGGGCCGGACATGTAACGCGGAGAACCGAGGAACGATGGACTGCCTAGGATAGTGGACTGAATACCAAGAGTCGGGACTACAAGAAGAATACCATTAACTCGTTAGAGGGATGAAGGGAGCAAAATTCGGTAGCAAACAATGGGCTTGGCCATCGCAAGGCAGGAAACGTGACCGGAGGAATCCGGGTGTGATGATTGCCATCCCCGGGCCACGAGAGTGCGCCAGGAAACGACGGGGGCCGTCGAAAAGAAGACGACGACTAGCGGGTCCACGCGGAGGGAAGAGCACGAGAGGGGAGTGTGCCGGCGGTAACCAGGGGCGAGACAGCGCCAGTACTTCTCGGGAGGCGGTTCGAGGCAGGCCAGGAGCGTTCGTGCACCGGGCTCGGAGAACCGTCTCGGGGGCTGTTCCGGGACTACTCTGCCGCGACGAGAGCTGCCTGTTCCCGCTGGCGAGGTCCCGAAGCGTGATCCGGGCCGAGGTTCGGGGCGAGGCCTAGAGAGGCCAGGCACGAGCGCAAGCATCGGCGTTCCGACCGACGACCACTGCGATTCAACCGGCGACGGTCCCCCGACGTTCCACACATGCCATCGACATAATCCCGCCCAGCGTCGAGCAGACGGGAACGTGAGCGTGTCCCCTCGTTTTCCGTTTCGCACGAACTTTGGTTTGGACTGGTGTTAGCCATTCCGCCGCGTCGCCCGCGTGTTGTTCTCTGTTGTTGCCGTTAGTTCCCTAGTGTTGTTTCTTCGGGTGTTTGTGTGTCCGTCCCAGAATATATGTTTCTTACTTGTGCTGAGCCCACGGCATCACTTGTCGTTGATCCTCCTCCGCGAGCCTCACACCCGCCTGCTTAACACGCGGCCTCACAATTTCTGGCGTCCGCGACAGGACGCGTGCTCTAATTCCATCTTGAGACTAAGCAGGCAAGCGGGTGCGGCAAGCGAGAATGGAACTCGAAAAGCTGATGTCCATTGGGAAGGAGCTAGGACTGTCCGGACCAGCTCTAAAAGAGTTTATTGACGAGGAACGCACAAAAGAAAGGGACCGGCGCGCAACTGAACGCGAGGCGGCTAAAGAAGCGGCAATACTAGCCCAGAACAGAGAGTCCGAGACCAGAGCTCGCATTGAGGCGGAACGCGCCCTGGTAGAACTTAAGCTGCGGCTTCAGGAAGGGTCGCAGAGTTCTAACGAGGTAGGAGGTGACCCCGCGCCTAATGCGGCACAAGGCGTCCACAGCCCGCACAAGTTCATTCCTGCCTTCAACGAGGACCGGGATGAGCTTGACGCCTACATCCAACGTTTCGAGAGGGTGGCAACCAGTCAAGGGTGGCCCTCAGACAAGTGGGCGCTATCCCTACACTTGTGCTTGACTGGCGAAGCTCTCAGTGCTGTTGGTCGCATGTCGTCCGACGATGCCATGGATTACCCTAAATTAAAGAAGACCCTGCTCCAGAGGTTCAGGTACACCGAGGAGGGCTACAGGAGCAAATTTAGGGAGTCCAAGCCGCAGAACTCGGAGACAGGCCGTCAATTTGTGGGCCGCCTACGCGGCTACTTTGACAATTGGCAGGAGCTGGCCAAAACGGAGCAGACGTACGCCGCGCTCCGAGATAAAATGGTGGCCGAGCAATTTCTCGACAGGTGCCACAATAAGCTGGCCATTTTTCTCAAAGAGAGGGGTTACAAAAACCTAGATCAGCTCGTCGAAGCAGCTGACCAATACGTCGAAGCCCAGGGCTTAATCAACTTGGGTAAAGGCCGAGAGGAAACGAAAGAGGGCAGCAAGCCCCCTGGACTCCCTCGCGCTCCTGATCATCAGGATCACAAGACGACCAAGCCACATTGCTTTTTATGCAATAAGTTAGGGCACCGGCCATCAGACTGCTGGAGTAAATCGCGGGGTTCCAGTCAGCCCAGCCAGAAGGCGCTCTTTTGCGGACGGTGCCGAAAACACGGACACCGATCTGACCTTTGCCCCAACCAACCAGGAAACACGGGCCAAGTTTCCTGTTCCTTGACTGGACACGCATCCTGGCCGGAACTGTCAAGGCAGGGGAAACAGAATCCAAAACACAGGAAACCGAGAGTTAACCGGGAGCAAATGCCGACCGCCGAAGGATTACTTGAAGGGCAACCTGTGACACTGTTACGCGACACGGGCTGTAATTCCGTAATCGTGAAGCGGTCCTTGGTTCGCGATACCAAGCTCACGGGGAATACCAGCACTGTCTATCTGTTGGACCGAACCCGCCTCGTTTTACCGGAAGCGGAAGTGGAGATCGTGTCTCCATTTTTCTCTGGTCGAGTACTAGCCACCTGTATGGAGGACCCTCTCTATGACGTTATCATAGGGAACATCGAGGGCGCTCGTGATGCATCCATGCCGACCCGCTACTCGGAAAACAGATGGGTGGAGTCCCAGGAGTCGGAATCTCTTCCGACGAGTATTGGCCCAGCGAACGGAACAGGAAGCGTTCCAACAGTCGTTCCAGAAGCCCAGTGTAGCCGGAACGAACCGCCGTGCCCACCAACGAACGCGGAGTCAAAGCCCGAAACACGCGTGGGTGCAGCAAGACGCGAGGCGTTGAGAAAAACGCCGCGGCTACCGGCGGTTACTGTTAGCCCTTCTACGATCAGCGTTGCTGAATTAAGACAAATGCAACAACATGATCCTACGCTGCAAAAGTTTTTCGGTGAGGTCGGGAAAAAGATAATGGTGAACTCGGCTGCTATCCAGTTTGAAATGGTAAATGGCGTTCTATACCGGCGGTACCGTTTACCCTCGAGACAGGAAATAGAGCAGCTCGTTGTCCCAATCGAGCTTCGAGACATTGTTTTGACAATGGCTCACGAGGGAATCCTGGCTGGACACCAGGGAGTTAAACGAACTCTGGACCGCGTGCGTGAGGAATTCTACTGGCCTGGCATGCAGGGTGACATAACAAGATTTGTGAAATCCTGCGACATTTGTCAGCGGACTGTACCTAAACATCTAGTAGGCCGCGTGCCACTAGGAAACATGCCTGTGATCGAGACACCGTTCCAGCGGGTTGCCATCGACATAGTGGGGCCGCTCTCCCCCACCACAGAGAACGGCAACCGGTATGTGCTAACGATGGTGGACTTCGCGACCCGCTACCCCGATGCCGTGGCGTTACCAAGCATCGATACCGAGAGGATCGCTGAAGCTCTCCTAGAAATGTTTGCTCGAGTGGGATTTCCTCGAGAGATCGTCAGAGATCGGGGCAAGTCCTTCACATCTGGACTTATGAAGGAGCTCAGCCGTCTGCTTTCAGTTGCACAGCTGCCCACGACACCGTACCACCCAATGGCTAACGGGCTGGTTGAACGATTTAACGGCACGCTAAAGCAAATGATAAGGCGGATGTGCCAAGAAACTCCTAAAAACTGGGACCGCTACTTGGCACCACTGCTGTTTGCATACCGCGAGGTGCCCCAATCTAGCTTGGGTTTTGCACCGTTCGATCTCCTGTACGGCAGACATGTCCGAGGACCGATGGCTATACTGAAGGAACTTTGGACAGGAGAGAATGTAAATCCTGAGGTCAAAACGTCGTATGCATACGTCGTCGAGCTTCGCCAGCGCCTGGAAGACACTTGCCGACTGGCGCACGAAGAGCTCCGGAAGGCCAAGTTGGCGCAGAAAAAGTATTACAACCGAAAAGCGAAGACACGTTACCTCGCCGTTGGTGACAAAGTTTTGCTTCTGCTCCCGTCCGACAATAATAAGTTAATCCTCACATGGAAAGGTCCATTCAATGTTTTGGAAAGGCGCAACGAAGTCGATTATGTGATTGATCTTGGAACCCGGACGAGCCTTTTCCACATCAACATGTTGAAGAGATACGAAGAGCGAAAACCGTCTAAGCCAGATCCACAACATGTTTCCGTCGCCTTTAGATCCGACGAAAATGAAGGAGGTGACGTACCGTGTGTCCCTCTAAGACAAAAAGAGACCTACAAAGATGTGGACGTTTCGGCGGCTATGACTCCTGAACAACACGCGCAGGCATGTACGCTTCTATCATCTTACCAGAAAATCTTCTCAGACCTCCCTGGGAAGACAGACCTGGTTCACTGCAAGCTGCGCCTTACAACAGACCAACCTGTTCAAGTGCGGCAGTACCCGATTCCATTTGCCATGCAAGAGCCCGTGGAAAAGGAGGTGCAGGAAATGCTGCGAATGGGTATTATCGAGCCTTCAGAGTCGCCGTACCAGTTTCCCATCTTGCCAGTAGACAAAAAAGATGGAACGATAAGGCTCTGCATTGACTTCAGACAACTCAACCTTGTCCTTGTCGCCGACAATGAGCCCATACCTAGGGTTGACGTGATGTTTGCAAAGTTGGGAAAGAGTCGGTTCTTTTCAAAATTTGACTTGACTAAGGGCTATTGGCAAGTGCCTATGGATGAGGAATCGAAGCCATTCACTGCCTTCGCCTCTGCATCGGGGCTATACCAGTTTCGGTTTATGCCATTCGGCATCAAGACCGCCCCAGCGGTTTTTACACGCCTTATGCGTAAGGTGGTTGGTGGTCTTCCACATATCTACCATTACTTCGATGACGTTCTCATCGCTACCGAGACTTGGGAGGAACACCTAGAAGCGCTCGAGACATTCCTCAGGATGGTGCAGAAGGCGGGACTTACGATTCGACCTAAGAAAAGCGAAGTCGGCTTCTCCTCAGTAAAATTCCTGGGACACATCGTTGGCCATGGCCTCCTACGGCCGCAAGCAGAAACGCTCCAAAAGGTTCACGACGCCACACGACCGACGACAAAGCGACAGGTGCGGTCTTTCCTCGGCCTCACGGGCTATTACCGGCAGTTCGTGCCAAACTACGCTCAAGTATGTCACCCCTTGACGGAGCTGACTCGCAAGCGGGCACCCAACAGGCTCATTTGGGGTGACAAGGAACAAACAGCGTTTGAAACTCTTAAGGAACTGTTGTCAACCGAACCTATTCTGAAAGCGCCGGACTTCTCCAAGCTTTTCGTACTCCGCACGGATGCGTCGTCCACAAGCATTGGCGCAGTCCTCATGCAACAGCATGCAGAGGTTCTTCATCCAGTGGCCTACGCGAGCCGTCGTCTCTTACCTCGAGAAGCATCCTACTCCACTGTGGAGAGAGAGGCATTGGCGTTAGTCTGGGCGATTAAGAAGTTCCACATATACCTATATGGGAAGCAGTTCATCCTACAGAGTGACCACCAGCCTTTAGCTTACATACACTCCGCCAGGCACCTTAACAGCCGCGTACTTCGCTGGAGCCTCACAATGATGGAGTACGACTTTATAGTAGAGTACGTGAAAGGCAGTGAAAATGTAGGTGCAGACTACTTGAGCCGTATCTGAGTGGAGTGAGTTTTTTTTTTTTTCCTTTCTCGTGTTGGATTCCATTTTCTGGTGTTAGCGACTGTTTCAGACTTTCTGTGCCGAGTGACATTCTGTGACATTCTGTGCCGAGTTTTGTTCTCCTAAACAAACCTCTCGGGAAGGGGGGTGAGTGTGATGATTGCCATCCCCGGGCCACGAGAGTGCGCCAGGAAACGACGGGGGCCGTCGAAAAGAAGACGACGACTAGCGGGTCCACGCGGAGGGAAGAGCACGAGAGGGGAGTGTGCCGGCGGTAACCAGGGGCGAGACAGCGCCAGTACTTCTCGGGAGGCGGTTCGAGGCAGGCCAGGAGCGTTCGTGCACCGGGCTCGGAGAACCGTCTCGGGGGCTGTTCCGGGACTACTCTGCCGCGACGAGAGCTGCCTGTTCCCGCTGGCGAGGTCCCGAAGCGTGATCCGGGCCGAGGTTCGGGGCGAGGCCTAGAGAGGCCAGGCACGAGCGCAAGCATCGGCGTTCCGACCGACGACCACTGCGATTCAACCGGCGACGGTCCCCCGACGTTCCACACATGCCATCGACATAATCCCGCCCAGCGTCGAGCAGACGGGAACGTGAGCGTGTCCCCTCGTTTTCCGTTTCGCACGAACTTTGGTTTGGACTGGTGTTAGCCATTCCGCCGCGTCGCCCGCGTGTTGTTCTCTGTTGTTGCCGTTAGTTCCCTAGTGTTGTTTCTTCGGGTGTTTGTGTGTCCGTCCCAGAATATATGTTTCTTACTTGTGCTGAGCCCACGGCATCACTTGTCGTTGATCCTCCTCCGCGAGCCTCACACCCGCCTGCTTAACACGCGGCCTCACACCGGGAGAGGCCCAGCTTGTCCTGCAGTGGACACTAACAGGCTGATGACGACGATCGGAATTGCTTTACCCGCTATATATAAACAAAACTTGTCGGAAACTGAGTCAGTATGCTGCAAAAACCTTTCTATACGCGCAGTTTTTCGCGCGTTCTGAATGCGGGTGCCTATTTGAGGCCACTAAGCTTCTGCGAATCCATGAGAATGAAGTTTGGGCGCAAACTGGAAACTGCAGGCATTAATTGAAGCCGACTGCCTTTGAAGGCACGCATTGGAGAAAGAATGGCTTGTTAGAGCAATATTCAGGGCTTCTGATTTGTCTTTTCATAAAAAGGGTAAATGACGGAGCGAGAGAAAATAGAGGAGGGCATCTGGCTTGCACAACTCTCGGAATGGAGGCCGTATCAAGATTAGAAAGGAGGTTCACTGGCGTTCATCGCCACTTAGGCCTATCTCTTCAGAGGAAATAGTGCCTACTCCACCAGGCGTTTTATATTTAGAGCTATATGCCGAGAGTGCTGCGGCGTGCAGGACAAGGTCGGGAGTCTAGCTGTATAATCCCGTCGATAAAACACAAGCGCAAGCAGACAAGGACAAGGTCGGGTCCGTGGAACTGTGTAATTCCTTCGTTAAAACGCAAACACAGACAAGGTTTTCCGACTTCGAAAAATCCCTCGTTGCCGAATGATTGTGGTCTATAGATTACATGCTTGGTGATAAGATCGATACATTTTCTACTGTTGAAATAAAATTTGCATTCCAACGTGTGCAACATCTGCTGTAGCGTAACCTTCGCAAGGAGCATTAAGCACAATATGGGTTTCAGACTGCCCACGGAATACCGTTTAACCGAAGGACGTTTCATTTAGGAGTTCGTCGAATTTGGTTCTACAGAGTGTGCTGGTGTATTCGGGGCGAACAAACACAAGATAAATGAACGATTTCGCTGGGGCGCATGCTTTTAATTTCAGGCTGACAGTGTTTTAGGTTCTGTCCAAGCGTATAAGCATTTCGGCTTCGCTAAAAGCTTAGTTTAGCACGCGTGCACATAAGTGCCTCCTTCATCAATGATACCGTTTAACCGTTTGCACATTATCGGCAAGGAGGATGCAGAGCATCCTCCTTGCAGACTTGAGCATAAAAATATATCTGACCACTACTACGCGTGGGAAGATGATGGCTTTACGTCGACAAGAAGGTCTAGCGAAAATAGTACTGGGAGTGTGAGCGCTAGTGCAGAGGCCACGCGGTATCACGAAAGACAAGGCCACTATGAAGTATGCTCAAGAAAGGCACGTTGTTGCGCTCCTGACAGCACAAGGTGAAAGGTGTTCCACACGAACGAAGTAATGAAACGAATAGCTCCGTCCACTACTACCGCTCCTTTGCCCACCGTCGGAGAAAGGGCAGACGTTGATTGATTGATTGATTTGATTGATTATAATGTTTAATGCCCCGACGCTACACAGGCGATGAGGCGTGCCGTAGTGGAGGTCTCGGGATTAATTATGACTACCTGGGGATATTTAACGTGCGCCGAAATCTCGAACACACGGACATTTTCGCTTGGCAGACGCTGAGGGCACTTCCACGTGATAACTGCATGCCGCATCCTTTCGTTCTTTTCAGTGCGAAAGCATTACATGGCCTATTGAGCGAAAAAGCCGGCTTCGGCGTTGGCGTTGGTGTGGGCGCCGGCGTCGGACGCTGAGAAACGGCTCCTGGGTGACGGCGAAGCGCTCCATTGCAGGAGCTTCGTACGCAGGAATAAAAACTCAAGTGAATGACCGCGCTGCTCGGCAATGCCTGGGACTGCATGCGAACTTGCCACGTGGAAGGTTGTGAGTGCGGCTGTGGATGTGAGTGCGGGGTTCGGAAGCGTTCGCCGGTGGCAGTGTCCCGAGCACCTGCACCACTTGCCATACCAGGGCAGACCTACAACGTCTAGGGTGGGACGGCCGCCGCTACAGTATTCCTCGGCACCGTGCCCTCACCAACGTGCCACCTGGACCGTGACCCACGTCTGTCCAGTCCTGGTCCTGTCCGCCGCCTAAAGCTCCTGCTGGGTACGCTGCTAGCTTGTGGCTCGCCCTGCTGCTTTTTCTCTTGGACCCCGCAGCACCAGCCATTGGTGACTGGTTTTGCGACGACGCGCCGGACACTGCGACGGTTACGACTCCAGGCGACCACTGTGTTGCATCCAGGACGCTGACGCAGTAAATGGCGGCATAATTATCCTTTCCCTCTTTACCCGTTCCCAGCAATCCCCCACCGGCCCTACGCTTATCCACAGTAGCACCAAAGCGCAAAAAAAAAATAAGCGTGTTTTCAATCAATCAATCCAAGCACGCGCGCGATAACCTCACGGAGCGTCGCAACAGCCATCATTCATCGCAGCGCCAAATTCCAAGCGCACTCAGCGGCGTTCGATTGACTGTTAACGATTGCAATTCAATTTCAATTCATTCAGTTTGCATTTTGCGTTTACAACTCACTTGCTTATATAGGTGGCTTTGAGAGTTTTTCTTCTTTTTCGACCTTTTTGGGAACTTGGCACCGGTTGCCTGAACCCTGGTTGCATGAGACGTGAAGTATTTGTGTACTCGAACTGTGAGCAAAGTGCCTTTCGCAGTGCTCTTACGAGAATTCTACTTTTTCTTCGTTGAGTAATCTTGCATTAAAGAGCCCTTTGGACTTGTCTTCTCTGCGTGTTTATTGGGAATAGCGGGAATAAAACTAAGGCAGGAATCGAATAAAGGCTCATGACGAAATACAGTAGACTCCAACTTGAAGGGACCGTAAAAATTTGTTTGTATTATCAGAAATTCGTCTTAAGCGGAGGTTTTTTGCACTGTGGACGTTACAAGAGAGCAAAAATGTTGTCCGTCTTAACCATATAGCGTTCGTCTTAACCGAGTTCGTCTTAATGGGAGTCCACTGTATAACACTTATCTCAGGTGGCACTTTTCTATCCGAAGCATATCGTCCAAAGTAAGAACAAAATCAGTGCCACTTCACTCTATGGAGGTGGATGGCCGGTGGTGCTGTTGGTGCGTTATTGGCTGGCGTCAAACCGCGCCGTGGGGCAGGGGGAAAGCGTCGAGCGGGATTGTAGCCACACGGACGTCTCGCGTTTTCCGCCTCGCGGTATTCAAGTTCCGGACGGGCATCGCACTTGCGCTGGGCGACCTCGGCCCAATCGTTATTGGTGGTCTCCTTCCGCCGTGTTCGCACCAAGTCCCGCCTATGTTTTTCTTATGAGTGGGATTCAACTGTGGGAAAAACAGCTTACATAGCTTACATCGATCTCCTTAAAGTCGGCTTCACTTCTGAACAGAAATGCATTGCTGTAAAACCTACAAGCAAGCAGGAAGCAAGCAGGGAGCCACCTACAAAGAGACAAACAAACAAACGGATACGCACGAACGCCTCGCACCGTGGGACTCATGGAGTTGCAGAGACACATGGATAAAGTTGGCTTTGCCACAAGGCGTTTTGATATGAGTGCATCTGGGGCCCAATTCTCTAAAACGACGGGCTGTCGTTTTGAAACAATGGGGTAGCGCCATGCAAATGCATGTGTTCTGGGGTT
The DNA here is from genome assembly GCF_048455015.1 of Haemaphysalis longicornis. NCBI lineage: Eukaryota > Metazoa > Arthropoda > Arachnida > Ixodida > Ixodidae > Haemaphysalis > Haemaphysalis longicornis. Next base: position 161,015,036 of record NW_027526203.1, read on the forward strand.
GGGGCCGTCGCTTTGAGGTTCTCTGCGAGGAGAATGAGCGACAAGCGAAACGATGAAGGGGGAGTGGGGGGAGTGGGTGTCACTTCGCGTCCTTACACTGTTTTTCTACGGCTCATTCTCCTTGCCACCTCAAAGCGACGGCCCAACCCCAGAACACATGCATTGGCATCGCGCTACCCCGTCGTTTTAGAGAATCGGGGCCCTGGTGTCTGTTCTACAGCGGAGCTGTAGAATAGACCCCAGGCGCGGAAGCGAACCTGTAATTCAAAATTGTAGGGAGCATTCAGTTCACTCCGAAATATTCCGAAGATACATCATGAAAGAGATAGATAGATAGATAGATAGATAGATAGATAGATAGATAGATAGATAGATAGATAGATAGATAGATAGATAGATAGATAGAGGGAGAGAGAGACAGAGAGAGAGAGAGGGGGGGAGGGAGGGAGAGAGATAGAACATTTATTTGCCCATAATGGTTTTGAAGGGAAAGAGAGAAGGGAGACAGCATATATACAGTGAAAACGCGCCGTACAAACCGACTGGGCGTAAAGTATACGGAAAATTCCCTCGGCTAGCGAGCTTTCTAACTTTTAAAGCGAAAGCGCTACTGCGCTACATCTTTTAAGGTCATTCATGGCGTCGCAGATGACCTTCAGTCGCTCCATGCAAGCTGCACCTTTCGTTCTTCTCGCTTCGCTCTTTCGGACCCTCACCACTGTGGTACCACGTGACGAGGCGAGGGTGAAACAGCTGCTTCGCCTGCGCTTGATCACTCAGCGGAAGCTGGGCTGTCTGTGCCTGCGCTTCAGCCCAAGCGAACCACGTGGCTAGGCGAGATTACACGGTCGCCTTTGCCGCCGCTTGTTTCCTCAGTCTCGCCATCGATGGCGCCACCGGCTGGGACGTCTGAATCCAGAAAGGATGAATCCAGTCAGTCAGTGGACATGGCCGGCTGGGAAATCTCAAGCAAACGTAAGCTTTCGCAGAACATAGTGGGCATTGTCAACGCTTTTGCTCGTGATAACTAGGTTTACTAGTGTTAAACCTGAGATTTTTGTTTTTTATATGAGAACTCTAAGGAAATCCTGGGGATTAACTTTTTGCCCACTATGCGGAGACAAGGCCACCGTGCAACATCACATGTGGGCCTGTCCATATGATCCCCTCCCTCAAATTAATTCCTCGGAGCTCTGGGAGGCAGCGCTGAGCTGCTCTGACCCGGAGAGACAGCGACATCATAGCCCGGGCTACGAAGGTCGCCGCACAGCTCTGGCTGCCGGCCACCTCCCTCGCTTAGAGGTCTTCTTTAATAAAGTGGTTCTGTCTCTCTCTCCCTCCCTCTCTCTCCGCAGTGCGCTCGATTGACCAATCCATGCAGCGAGCAAGAAAAGTTCATCTGTAGCATACGATTGGTCTAAAATGTTCGGTTTGTGCTGCGGCATGACGCAATACTACAGAGTACGACGTTCCGCTCGCGGCAGTTCCACATCGCAGATAGCGTTTTTAAAGTGAAGCTTGCAGCCTCCAGCTGATGTCGCCTGTAGTCCACCCCCGAACACACTGCAGGAAAGCCAACTAGCTCTGGCGACGATGATGACCGTGGGTGAAGTGAAGAAGGAAACGCTTCCCATGGTCGCAATCGAACCTGATTCCCCCGAGTTACGAAGCCAACGTCTATGCGATTGTGCCATTCAGGCACGGTCGAAGCAGTTTGGATTCGGAGAAGGGTACATGGAGGAGCAAAATTGGGCAGCCATGCAATGCCAGTATCAACATAGCACTAGAGAGCACAATCGCAGTGCAATAAACCGTCCCGACAAGAAACAATGGAAGATAGGATTCGCTCGCTTGTAGGTTGGGTCGTTTGGTGTTGTTGATTTTGGAAAACTTCGTGTTCCCCATATTTGTTGTTTCCACAAAGGGGTGGTTGAGCTTTTAGTGAAATGATATGCACTTTGCTCTGGTTCAACGAATTTGCTTTGTTCGCGGCGTGCATTCGTCACTAGAGGGCATTGTGCTGAAGCTGAGCATGAGGCAGTGCAGGGAGACATGGGATGGGCATCCTTCGAAGAGAGAGAAGCACAGAGCGAAATATGTTTTGAAGAACGACTTAGAAATATGGATGGTCAGAGATGGGCGGCCAAAGTGTTACGGTATCTTTACATAAAAAGCGTGCACACACAATGGAGGAAAACAACCAGAAGGCTCAGGACAAAGTATATGAAACCTGGAAGTGCAGGGGAAACGACCAAGGCAATAAAAAATGAGGTGAAAGAAACAGAACCAACGACCTGAAAAAAGAGGATGGATGCGAAGAAGTCCTTAGATATCTACAGGATCGGGAAGCAGGAGATCACAAGGGAAAAAATTATTCGATAATACCAAAGGGAGTGCATTGCTTTTTGAAGCCCGAGAGGGTTGCTTGCGGACAAAAACGCTTATCCGCGAGCCGGTACAGGAAGAACTATGCGCAGGCTGCGGAAATGAGCCAGAAACCATGCGACATATTGTAACGGAGTGCAAAAGTATCCGTCCAGTCCTCAGTGATGGAGCCATCCAGCTTCCGGAAGCCCTTTGCTTTAAGGTTAGCGGAAAAGTGAACTGGACAGCAGTAGAGGTTAGTAAAAGAAGGTTAGAATGTTGGTGGGAAAAGAGCAGAGAACACTCTGGGAAGACATGCGAACAAAGAAGTCAGACTAGCATAAAAATTTCGTAAAAGTATTTGCTTTTTATATTGACATTATTTTTTATTTATTTTGTTTGCATTTTTTGGCGAGGTGATTGTGCAGTGGCATTGCGCCTAAAGCCGCTGTGAAACGCCACCCCGTTACAAAGGGGAAGCCACTAAGCATCATTGATCATCAGCAACGGAGTTGCCTCGGAGTGTGCAAATGCTATTGACGTCTTCACTACACTGTGTAGTGACGCCTTCACTACACTTCTAGTTCACTACAGTGAACTAGAATATTGTCATAGTGGCAAAAGCGGCACAAGCAAGTTGAAGCCAGCAATCTTGAAATCCGCAAGAGGCACTGCTGAGAAAAACTGGAGGGGACGTAGTGTAGTGGATGGAGTGTCCGCCTTCCGAGTGGCGTTCACGGTTCCGAAACCCGGCGCCGTATACCTTTTAATGCGTAGCATTCTTTGTCGAGTACCCCCACAGCCAGGAGCGTGTAACGCCCTGCGTTTCCACAAAAATGCAGATTTCGCGAAAGTTGCAAATGTAATCGTTAGAAAAAGGTAAATGGAGATAATTGGTCGAACCAAGTTTTGAAAAACTACAAAATAACTAAATTTTAAAAAAATACGGAAAATGCCAAAACGTATACCGAAGAACGTATACCACAATAATGTATATTTCGCCAAAGTTTCACCTGTAATCCTTATAATTGCGTTAATGGAGATACTGAACGAAATTCTGAAAATAAACTAAAAAATTAAGAAAAATATAAAATAATTACGGAAAATGGAGAACCGTGTAACGCACTGCATTTCCACAATATTGCCTACTTCGCAAAAGTTCCAAACATAATCGTTATAATAGCGTAAATGGAGTTGAGTGGTCGGGCGAAATTTTGAAAAACTAAAAATAACAGAAATATATAAAAAATACGGCAAATGTAAAAACCCACACCACATGGCATCTCCACAATAATGTGGATTTCGCGGAAGTTTCACCGGCAATCTTTACAATTGCGTTAATGGAGATAAGTGGTTGAACGGAACTTTGAAAAAATAAATAAAATAAAAATATATAAAATAATTACGGAAAATGGCGAACCGTGTAACGCCCTGACTTTCCACAATAATGCAGATTTCGCGAAAGTTCCAAATGCAATCGTTAGAATAACATAAATGGAGATAATTGGTTCAGCAAAATTTTCAACAACTAAAAAATAACAAAAATATAAAAACATTACGCAAACTGTCGAAACGTATACCGCAAGGCATTTGCACAATGATGTAGATTTCGAGAAAGTTTCCCCTGTAATCGTTATAATTGCGTAAATGAAGATAATTGGTTGAACGAAACTTCTATAAACAAAAAATAAGAAAAGTATAAAATAATTACGGAAAATGGCGAACCGTGTAACACCCTGCATTTCCACAATAATGCAGATTTCGCAAAAGTTCGAAATGTAATCGCTAGAATAGCGTAATTGGAGGTAATTGGTCGGAGAGGATTTAGAAGAAAACAAAAAATTTGTCTGGAAAAAAACTCACACTCAATGCAGGCGGCATAAGAATACTACGCATTAGTAAAGAATTCTCTGAATTTCTGGAAATTTTTTTTTTTGTTTTTGCATATGCATGGAGCGCACGTAAAATTTGTTTTAAAGCAGACTCGAGGTCAAGATAATTTGTATTGTTCTACAGCGGAGCTGTATTACGCTAGGACTTCATAAATTTTTCTATTCTTATTTTTCTATTTTTCTATTTTTCTATTTTCTATTTTCTATTTTCTATTTTCTATTTTCTATTTTCTAATTTTTCTATTTTCATAAAAATTTCTATTCTCTCACATCAAGACGCCTTGAGGCAAAGCCAGCTTTATCCGCGTCTTTTTAAAGCGAGAGGCGTTAAATACAGCGAGGCGTTCTTGGCTGTGCGTGACTTTTTTGTTTGCGGGCGTGCTTATAGCTGCTCCAGAGGCTTCAAATGCGTTTAAAGTGCCAAGCGTTCCAGAAGACATGCTTTAACCCGACACTAGTTTAAAGAAATAAGCGGCGGTGTAACGAGCAGGAGACTGATCGAATGCATTTGTAAGGGTAAGGCGGAACAGGATCGTGACGCGAATTTTTAAAACTCGGGGCGGAAGAAAGGTGTCCCGTATAAAATGTGATTTAGAACATGAGAAGAAATTTTTAACAAAAATAAAAAAACTAAACGAAAAAAAAAACAGGGTATGCAGCCGTCGTTCTCTTCAAGTGATCTAGTCGCTTTACGTTTTGCTTTCTTAACGGACATTCTTTAATTGGCGCTCTTTGAGCGCAGATGTCTTTGCGGCGCTAACACGAACGTGTTGTACGATGACGGATCAAATTGTGGTGAAACTAAAAGTCGAAGCCCTGGACCCTCTGAGCCATGGGCCTTCTAAGCCTATTGCATCGCTTTCAGGATAAAAATAGGTCTCGGTCGTCATTAGTACGGGCGTGACAATATTCCATACACCGCCGAGGAAACCAAAAACTTTGGGAAACAGGGGAACCCCGGCAGCCTCCTTCCTTCCTACGGTAGAGCCCATTATTGTTTGTGTTGGTGCACCCTTGAAAAAAAAAAGAAAAAAGCGCGCGCCTGCGATGTGATGGGGGAAGAGTTTAGTAGTCTGAATATGTGTGCGCGCTGTCACCATTGCCGCTAAACAGCGTGCGCGACATGATTCTATCTCCTCTCCACTTCCTGTTTTCAATATAAGAACGGAGGCAGGATAGGAATGTTTCGGAAGATGTAGGAAATCCTGAATGAGAACTAGAAGATCACGGGGGCATTTTCTGGCAGGTCTTCAGGGCATTTTGTCCCCAGCGCAACTTCGAGAAGCAAAAGCAATTCAAAATGCATCTCGGGTACACTTCACTGAAATATTCTAGTTCAAGTAGGCGGCCTTTGGGTAGGAAAAGAGAGGAATTGGGATTGGGGAAGCCTACAATTATCATACCTTGCATACGCCCCATTTGCCCGCTGGCTCTGCTGCCCGCAGTGATCTGTTCAATGGCTTTCATGGACCCACCAATTATCCTACTCAGCTACTCCTCCCTGCCTCTGCCCTTCTTCCCGTATTTTGGTCGCACGACCTTTCCTTAAAAATATAGGATTTCAACAACAGCAACTGCCATTAATCCTTATAAGCATTCAATCAGTAGGTGCATGGTACACAGAAGTTGCTTTTATTCGAGTCATGCGTTTCTAAAAAAAAAAAGAACTCGGCATACGCCAGCATTCGAACCCACGGACGAGTGGCAGGCGGTGACTGCATCCACTGCACTATTTCCCCTCTAGTATTCCACAGCTATGTTTCTCTACCTTATCGACCACGGAAGGGGATGCGCATGCGCTCAAGCTGCTTTTTTGAATAGGCCCACGACGCGATCCCAAATCTGAGATCGGTGTCTTTGCATCTCCATCTCACTCAATTCAGCACCCTACGATCGAGCGCCAGTCTAGGATGCTGAGGCCTGCGCTTCCTTCAAAACGGCATCATAGGCACGCTGTGCCAAGCCAACTAAATAGTTAATAAGTGTCTTGAGCCCTCCCGCTGCAGCAACAACTGCCTGTGAGATCGGCGCCAAGGGGGTCAGGGATTACAAACCGGTGCTACATCTAGGTCGCGGGCTTAAAGAAGCCGTATTACTTCGGCGGAGTCTGTTCGTCTTGAGCTCGGATCAAAACAACATGCGTTCACCACTAATAAGGTCATCCAGACAGATTAATGTAGCTACATACTGGTACTCCATGTCCTTCCATACTTTTGCCTTGGCGTGCACACTATAGAAGACAGTTTTGGCGCCTGGCAGCTCCACCAAGGGCCAGGATCGAATGCGGGGCAAGGTGTCCTGAGATGGGTGCATGGCGCAAAGCAGCGGAACCGCGGCGACACAGGTACTTTTCAGCGAAATTAGTCTACGGTTCAAATCATTTTTCCTTATTAAAAAGGTGTCCTAAATAAATTTTTGCTTCCAGGTAAGGCTCCTAAGGGCTTGGTTTATGTATGGATAAACATTGCCACCAACTTACTAATCCACGAAAATACTAGAGAAAGAGAAATAATGATTTATTGAAGAGTTTAGTTCCAACCTAGAAAGGAGCTAACTACTCCAAACTTTGGAGTAATTAGTTAGTTAGTTAGTTAGCTAAAAGTACATTGAAAAGGTAAGGACTGAAAGAGCACATGCGCGCTCAGTAAGCTACTTGCTATGTATATATGTTTTGAATTTACGTTTAGATTTTGAAATGGTTGGCAGCAAAGAATTGAAGCTCACCCCCTGCCTAAAAGTGAACTTCTGTCAATGTTTACCGCCAAATAAAATTAAATTTAGGCTATGTCACGAGCCTAGACCTAGAATGAGTTATACGAGTTGTAACACCAATGTTTATTACGAAAACCCTCTCTCTCTGTATATCGAGTCACAGGGCTGCTTGGAAAGTTGATGCATTCGGTGAGCTGTGCCTATTAGGTGCTGCTAAATTCACTATGTAAACATGTTTCTTCTGGTGAAAAATAAAATGTTCATTTGCGTAAAAGTAGTATTTTAGGCTCCCAACAGTTTATCCCAGCTAAGTAAGAAAAACAACCCCGTCCACTGTGACAATAGTCGTGGGAATGGTGTCGTGCACCGAATCCCAAATACTTGCGGTAAGACCGATGCTTGAATGAAAGGTTGAAGCAACGCAATTATAACGTCTGTCGACTCTAACAAGGCCACGCCACGTATATATATATATATATATATATATATATATATATATATATATATATATATATATATATATATATATATATATATATATATATATATATATATATATATATATATATATATATATATATATATATATATATATATATATATCGAATTAGAATAGGAAATGAGGGACTCATTGAAAATAAGACAGAAATAAAGTTTGGCAGTCAAGAAAACCTCGGAAAGCAAAGAGGAGGATATGGTAGGTCATTGAAACAGATAAAGAATTTTGGAAAGAAAGAAAGTGGAGAAAAAATGCCCGCCAGGTGGAATCCGAGCCCACAACCTCCAGAATACCGGTCTGGTACGATAACCACTACGTTACCGGCGGGGCTATTTCCCCCCTGCACTTTCTGCGGTATTTATGTCAATGTCATTTTTTCCTGTGCTTGGGGGTAGTAGACAGCGCCACTCCGACTTCTCGGGGTGAAGGGGACCTTCTTTTTAACCCCCGTTGCGTGACTCGAGTGTCTACGACATGTCGAGAGTGGTCGACCAGCGTTGAACCCTCTTAAGCTTCCTATGGCACCAAGACTGCCAGAACAGAGGCCCTCGCTATGCATGTAGCGAATCAATAGGAAATGAGGGGCTCATTGAAAATAAGACACAAACAAAGTTTGGCAGTCAAGAAAGGTTTTCTTGACTGCCAAACTTTATTTGTCACACATATATATATATATATATATATATATATATATATATATATATATATATATATATATATATATATATATAGGTCTGTACGTACGTGAGTGTCTGCTCTGTGGTGACCATATTTCTGAGTTTGATAAAACAGCGGTGATCTGTAGCTGTAGTAACAGAAACCAAACACGAAGCAACTTGCTGAAGCTGCGAGGGTAGAAAATCTGGTGATAGTTGTGTTTAGAGCGTGCCTTCAAAAGTGATCACGCAGAAAGAAATCCCGTTCTCAGGAGAGAGGGCAACACAGACGGGGCGATAGGTTTGACAGTGACCCAATGGTTCGGCCGGGTGAGCAATGTTCGCCTCTTCCTTTTTTTCGTGTTATTAATTTGCCTCCGCGCAATACACAGCCGTGCAATACACGGAAGTGCCCGGGGTACATTTTTTCAAATCCAGTTACCATTGTGCTATGATCAATCGAACATAAATTGAAACGACCCAAAGAAAGAATCATGCTGCGAAAAAAATTTCCTAACGTATGTAGGGCCAGAGAGTTCACCAAATGTAAATGCAGAAACACTGCTTGCAGTACGGTATTTTTTACAGCGCCGTGATAAGCTTCCCATTTCTAGAAGGTATTTGGGAGCTGTAGAGAAGCCTCACTTCGTCTCTGAGAGGATTTATGGGAGAGGGAGGGAGTGGAAAGAGCTGACGCTGCCACGGATGTACAAAAGATAACAATTAACAATTACGTGGGGGGGGGGGGGGGTCTGATTACAAAGAGCATTTTTCATGTGTAAAAAAAAATCGCCCACCTTCGCAATTCAGATGCGAAAACTGAGGCAACAACAGCGGGCTTTTTTTAGGTCTGCCCCTTTCTTAAGAGAAAGATGGTTAGAAAGCGAAGCTTTCGCTATGCACACGGAGTTAAATCAAAGTACGCATGTTCACCCTCCTGAAGTCCAAAATCCCAACTGCCAAAGTCGGAAGCCAATGCCCACTGCAACTCAGCCGAAGTACAAAGCCTACACCCGTCCTACGAACCCAAAGGAAATGATGTGCGCCCCGAATGTGATGATAACGCAATCGGATAGACGCCGGTTTCACAACTCGGGGGGCCCAGGTTCAATTGTCTTTTATGGAGGCGCGCACTCCCAACTAGAGATGTAGGTTTTCATGAAATTTTGAGGAACGTGACAAAAGCAGCATTTTTTTTTCACGAGCGCGGTTCATTCTGTAAAATATGAAAAATTGAAAAAAAAAGGCGAATCCGCGGAGATTTGTAAAAATTCCCCATACTTCTTAAGGCGGTAGCCTTAGATATCTTCTCAAACGGCAAAAGTGACAGTAGTTGCTGGCGACTACACGAATGAAGGCAAATTGCGGCCGCTGTAAAAAGAAAATAAGCAAGTAAAGCATAAATAGAAACTTATTTGAGTTCGAATGGGATGTGAACCCGAGTCGCCAAGAGCCGCAGTCAAGTGTGGTAGCTACAGCACTAACGCTGTACCGGGACGCGGGATAGAACCGGAATTATCCGGATGAGTGCCGAATGACAGGTGAACGTGACGGCCCCGCAAACACGATGCAGCAGGGAAAAAATCTTCCTTAATCGCTGGCTTTCGCCTTGAAATCACTTAAGAGGCTTAAGTTCCCGATGACGTTTTCCATTTGCACTGAAAAGAATGTAATTGTTTCCCGCTGCATTACAAAAGTTCCAGCAGAGCCACCGCTCCCAAAATCTGCACAGGACTTCACGTCAAGGTATTGATTTCAAAAAGCGTTTCTCTCATTGCAGAGTGGTCACATCACAATGAATTTCACCGGAGAAGCTCAGTTTGATTTTTTGTGTCAATGTTACCCTGGTTAAAAAAAAACAAAAAATTGTTTTTCATCGTAATGATTTTTCCCCCCGCTGACATCTCTACGAGTCCCAACACCCGTTCGTGGGGCTCCTTGCCTCCTCGCCACTTTCCTCACACTCGTTTGACTAGTATTTTGCTCCTCTGCACTTCGCCGAGCGGAATTTCCTGTTAACGGTCCGCACGGACAGAAGAATGCTTAAACAGCTCCGTTGTTAAAATAGCTCCTTCAGAAATGTTGCTGGATCGTACCGTCACCTCTTCGTAAGCGGCTTCCCCCAGTGCTATGTAACACCAACGGCGCCGAGGTACAGGATGTCTTGAGCCTATGTTCGTCAAATGGCCAAGTACGCGCAGGCTTCGCTGCAGTAATTGTTGAACAAGCACTTCTCTTACATATATGTGTACGTAACAAGTTTGTTTGGATTTTTCTTTAAAAAGTATGTGATTATTTTAAATGAGGCCTGGTGGGCTGCGCGCTTTAAGGTATGCGCTTTTCTGAAACCTCCGAAAATAAAAGCGGGATGCGTCTTAATAGATGAAGAATACGGTATTATTTATTTATTTATTTATTTATTTATTTATTTATTTATTTATTTGGGAGTGCCAACCAACAACACTAGGCCTTCTTGAGCGGCGCGCTAGAAGTACAGGGTGACACACATACGAAACGAACAATGAAGTATGGATACTAGTTGCGAAGCAGTGAATCACGAAGTACATACACTGTAGCGCACGTGCACTCGCGCACACACGCATGCACGCACGCAGGCACACCCATACATAAGCACACAAAGACACAAATTACACATGTAAGATACGAGCATTACGCTCGGGTACATTAGCATACACGAAGACAGGGTTCATAGGACAGTGCGGGCACCTGCAAACACTCCTGTTCTAAGCATTCAAATGGTCGTATCATACTGGAGAATACAGATATCGCGAAAGACATGTAAAGCACATTGATATATATGCACAACACATCTGCGCGCTTGAACACACGCACACACACATACAAACAAAAACGGGAACTCGGGATCCCTTATGTGACATACTAAGAGGGCATAAAGAGCTTCGATATACTTGCATTTTTAAGAGCACGCTTGAAAGACGTAATATTGCAAGAAAAGACGTTCAAGGATACACAAAAACCATCCGCATACAAGCGTTTCCCACGGCACACTAGAGAAAGCACCTCTGTGCTGTCCATCAGAACACCGAACACGGAAGATTAGGGAAATTGTTTCGAGTGTGTGCAATCGCAGCAGTCTTCAAATGATTCAGGTCGGGGTAATTAGTCTTGCACCAGAGGAAAATCGCGTGTACGTCGCTTTGAAACTGGTCGCAGTCTGCCTGTGATACCATTACAAGTTTAATGTCGTATATAAACTGCAAGACATAGATGAATGTTTTATAATGAACTGCACAACATTCACTAGTAAGTTAAACAGTAAAGGGCCTAGAATGGAGCCCTGGGGAACCCCGGATGGCACAACGAAGCTGCGAGACTTGGCGCCGGCGTACTGAACAAAGCTGGTTCTATGTTTGAGGTAGGTAGCGACCAACTCGCCGAAAGAAGGAGACGGCGATACGCCGGCCGCTTGTGAAGGAGAAAATTATGGTTTACGCGGTCGAAGGCCTTACAACAGCCGAAGTTGATGGCGTCCATTTGATGACGTTAAAGTGCGCGTTTGCTGGCGTCACTCAGAAAGCAGGCATGGTTCGACTCCACAGAACGGGAACGCATAAATACGTGATGATTATTGTGAATTAATGGAATGATTTTGTGCAAGAGATCATCATCATCAGCATCACCATCACCGCAACCACCATCCTGTCTACGCCCACTGCAGGGCAAAGGCCTCTCACATTGATCTGCAATTATCCCGGGCCTGTGCTAACTGCGACCAATTTATTCCTTCAAACTTCTAGATCTCATCTGCCCACCTAACTTTCTCGCCCCCTGCCACGCTGGCCTTCTCTAGGGATCCACTCTGTTACCCTTAATGACCAATGGTTATCTTGTCTTCGCATTACATGCCCTGCCCACGCCCACTTCTTAATTTCTACTAATATGTCCTTAACAAGCGTTTGTTCCCTGACCCAGTCCGCTCTCTTCTTGTCCCTTAGCGTTATACCTGTCATCTTCCGTTCAATGGCTCGCTGAGTCGTCCTGAATGTAAGTTGAACAATTTTAGTGAGCCTACAAGTTTCAGCCGCGTAGGTGAGTACCGGTAAGATGCAGCTGTTATACACTTCCCTTTTCAGGGTCAATGGTTGGCGGCCATTCATCATCTGAGAATGCCTGCCGAATGCACTACACCCAATTCTTCTCCTTCTAAAAGCGCGGTGCTGTTTCGAGGCTATTGAACGTTACTTTAGTTTTCTGCATATTAATTTTCAGGCCGAACGTTCAACTCTGCTTGTCGAGTGCGGTAATCACGCTTTGCACTTCGTACCTCGAGTTACTTAGCAAGGCAACATCATCAGCAAATCTGACGTTACTGAGGTATTCTCCGTTAACCCTTACGTCCACCTGTTCCTAACCCAATGTTCTGAATACCTCTTGTAAACATGCTGTGAAAAACATTGGAAAGCTTGTGTCTCCTTGTCTGACGCCCTTCCTTATCGGCAATTTACTGCTCTCTTTATGGAGAACTATGGTAGCTGCGGACCCATTGTAGATATCCTCCAGCATTCTTAAGTAATTCTCGTCTACACCATGATTCCGCAATGCTTGCATGTCTGCTGTGGTTTCTATCGATGCAAATGCTTTCTCATAATCTATGAAGCCTATATATAAGGGTTGAGTATACTCCGCGAATTTCTCCATGACCTTATTGATCGTGTAAATATGGTCTATCGTTGTTTTATTTATTTATTGGTCTATAGTCTTTACCAAATCATGCTTGTATAGTATTTTACTTTTCTCCTTATGGAGGAGGATGGTAGCTGGGGACCCATTGTAGATATCCTCTAGTATTCTTACGTAATGCTCGTCTACACCCTGATTCCGCAATGCCTGACTGAATTACTGCTGAGGTTTCCACCAAGTCAAACGCTTTTTTATAATCTTTGAAGGCTATATATAGGGGTTGAGTATACTCCACGCATTTCTCTATCACCTGAGTGATCGTGTTAATAAGGACAATTGTTGAGCAGCCTTTAAGGAACCCTGGATGCTCATTAGGTTGACTGAAATCTAAGGTGGCAGAAATTCTGTTAGCGATTACCTTGGTAAGTACCTTGTGGATGACTGACAGTAAGCTGATCGGCCTATAACTTGTCGAGTCCTTCATGTCACCTTTCTTATGAATTAGGATGATATTCGCGTTCTTGGAAGATTCTGGTACACTCGCGGTCATTAGACATTGCGTATACAGGTTTGCCTGTTTTCTTAGTACAACTTGCCCGCCATCCTTCAAGACGTCTGCTATAGGATCCTCACCAGGTGCTTTGCCCCCTTGCATTTCTCTCAAATACTTTACTTATTTGTCGTTACCGGCGGGATGTCTACCTCCCCTGAACTACTTCCGCTTTCAGTATTATCCTGGATGTCGCGGCTACTGTACAGATCTCTATGGAGCTCCACTGCTACTATATTTTATCCCAATTTGTGATGACATTTCCTTGCTTGTCTTTAAGTGCATACATGTAACTTTTCTTCATGCTCAGACGCCTCTTCACTGCTTTCAGGCTGCCTCCGTTCTTTACACCATGCGCCATACTCTCCCTATTGCTTAACTTCAAAAGCTCCGCTAATTATATTTTCATGAGTGAAACTTAAGCGCAAAATTTTTCACAGGGACGAGAAAGGGAACGACACAGGCGCTGTGTCGTTCCCTTTCTCGTCCCTGTGAAAAATTTTGCGCTTAAGTTTCACTCATGGAATTTGCGAACCAACTAGCTCGCCTCTCCATTTTGCTTTAATTATATTTTGTCAGCTGAGGTGGAGACTGTCATGCTTTGCCGTTTCCTAATTAAATCTTTCGTCTCCTGGGAAAGCTTACAAGTATCCTGTCTAGCCATCTTACCTCCGACTTCTATTGCCCACTCCGCTATAATGCGTGTAATATTTTAGCTCGCTCCCTGTGTCGTAAACTCTGCTTCCTCTGTTAAAGCTGAATATCGGCTCCGCAGCGTGATCCTGAATTCAACTTTCCGTCTTACTGTTAGCTCATTGATCGGCTTCTTTCGTACTAGCGTGTTACGGTTCCTCCTCAAATCTAGCCGTATTGGAGGTCTTACCGTGTTGTGTTCACTACAGCGCATCTTTGCGAGCACTTCCTTATCATTCACGACGCCAGGGTCATCGCATAGTATGAAATCTATTTCATTTTTATGCTCCCCATTCGGGCTCCTCCACATCCACTTCTGGCTCTCCCGTTTGCGGAAGAAGGTATTCATGATGCGCAGATTATTCCGTTGTGCGAACTCTACTAAAAAGGAGTCTCTAGGATACACGGTCAGCCAAGCGGCCCCACCTATTGCCAAAATACATCCACGAGACTGGCAAAAGATCAAGATGGCCCCCATACCAAATAATATGGATCCCATCGGGCACACAGAAAGAAGATACATAAGAGCAAATTACTTTAATAAGAAACCGAAGAGGAGCTGGACGAAATGCACGACTACACAGAAGCGGCAGGAGCCATCAACACATGGGCAGTAGAATATTGGAACACACTCAACCGATCTTACACTGAGAGCAACATGTACTTCCAGAAGGCAGAAGAAGCAGAGATCTACAGAATAGGAAAAGCGATATCAGTCAACCAACCCGTCCCCTAAATATATACACAGATAGCAAGAAAGCCTGACGAATTATAGCATCAGGACACACCCCCCAAATCGCGGCACATCTATTTCGATATATCCAAGGCACTGTGAAGATATTGCCACAGCTGGTAATGAGTTTGAACTTTGACGCTATGCCCTGGGCAGGCATTCACCAACCGCTCTTGTTTCTCCACATACCCAACTTGGGGAATAGCCGCTGGTAACTTGTGGAGACGACGACGACGAAGAAAGGGACCCGGAGAAGAAGAGAAGGAAGAGGAGCTCGAGAGTTCGGCAAAGGCTAGAGGTTCGCAGCTTGCTTGTGGGCACAAGTTCGCCTGTGTAAATAAACCATTCCGCTAGTAGTTTTGTTTATACCGTGACAATATATTGGATTCCGGGTCACGCTGGCGTACTGGGTAATGAGAAAGCAAATGAACTCGCCCGAGAAGCGCACTACCGGGCTCCCAGGAACGGCGGCGAAACTCCCAGTGAAATCGAATCAAGCCCACGACAGCTTCGCCTGAAAGACTACAGGAGAGCCAGGAAGCAGTTACCACAGCCGCACCCACACCTAGAAAGACACCAACAGACTACGTTCAGACAAGCGCAAGCCGGTACACTACACACACCTGCTAGACTACATCTCATGCAAAGTAGACAGACAGATACACCCCCCCCATATGCCGCACCTGTAATGTCATCGCCAACAACACATATTATGGGAATGCCCCCTTTATGCACAAATTAGACGACACTACACTATAAATTGGCTGGCCACCCAGAAGACCAAGGACGAGCAACGTGGCCTGGTGGACTTCATCGAGAAGGCCATCAGTGGGAGCCTGGGCGGAGGCACCCACACTTCATGAAGTTCTCCGACAGAGACATTTCACTTCGTTTGGCTGAAAAATAAAATTCTCTCTCTCTCTCTCTCTCTCTCTCTCTCTCTCTCTCTCTCTCTCTCTCTCTCTCTCTCTCTCTCTCTCTCTCTCTCTCTCTCTCTCTCTCTCTCTCTCTCTCTCTCTCTCTCTCTCTGTTATTCCTACAACCCAGACCATAGTTCCAAACTGCCTTGTTTCCAGCCTGCTTCTTGCCTTCTTTAGCATTGAAGTCTCCCATAGCAGCGGTATACTGTGTCTTTAATTTAGCCATTGCAGATTCCACATCTCAATAGCAGCGTTCAACTAGGTAGTCGCCATGGCTGGATGTAGGCGCGTAGCCCTGAACTACCTTAAAATTGCACCTATTATTAGGCCTAATTACAAGACCTGACACCCTTTCGTTAATGCTATAGTATTCTTCTATGTTGCCAGCTAAGCTTTCATTGACTAGAAATACCACTCCCAGTTCTCTTCTGTCCACTAGGACGTGTCCATTTTACAGCACTGTAAAGGCTTCACCTGTCCTCCTAACCTCACTAAGCCCTAACATCCAATTTAATGCCCTCTAATTCTTTGAACACCACCTCTATACTCGCCTCGCTAGATAAAGTTCTCGGGTTAAAAGTTACCAGGGTCAGATTCCAATGGCGTCCTGTCGGGATCCCGTGGTTCTTAGAATCCTCTGCTGCACCACATGTCTGACTGCCGCCGTGGTCAGTTGCTTCGCAGCCACTGGAGACTGAGGGCCGAGGGTTAATTGGCGCAGTCATGGGAGGTTGTCGCCATTACTACACCAGGGTGGCCAATCCTGCTCAGGTGACGGAGTGCGGTACCGCCAATGGCCGCCGGGATCAGGCCGCAGCCCAAGCCTCCTTCTGCAATTCCATCAACACGTGGATTTTTTTATCCGGTGCAAATTGCGCGTCACCGGGATTCGTACCACGGTCCTTCTGCACGCGAGGCGGATGCTCTGATCTCTATACGCCACCGCTGCAACCGGTCAAGAGATAACGGTGTATTACTTTTCCGAAGACTTTTGAGAAGGAGGAAAGCAGAAAAATTGGTCGATAGTTCCCAGCCCCCGACGCGTTCCGGACTTATGAGAGGAAAAACAAAGCCAGGTTTCGAATCTATCGGAAAGTGCCACTCTGCAAGCGAAGACAAAAAATGCGGCAGAGCAACGGCGAGAGAACATCCGAGCAGCCTTTTACAATGAAGCATGGGGTATTATCGAAGGCAGATTGCGGATAGCAGCCGTGACCTACTCAACAGTTATTTTGGGCGTCTGTATGACATCATCTAGCGGCGCGAATCCAAGTGGGGAGCCGCTATTGCCTGACGAAGAATACGCAGACGTGGAATGTTTTGTGAATATTTCGCATATTCTTGATGGGTTAGAAACGATGGTGTCGCCATACTGCAGAGTAATCTGCTTTTATTGTGCGCATTTTTTCGTTCCGCCAGAAGTCGCCCCGGGAACGGGTAAGCGGAGATTCCGCAAAACCGAAAAATGTTTTTGATCGCGACAGAGGAGTGCTTCCACATTGGAACGCTGTTGTTTAAAGCTCATGCAGACGGACGTTTCGTTATTATATACGTTTCATTAGACTGTGGAGTCAACGCTTTCTGCACAACGCGCTGAGGAGTTCTTTGCTGAATCTCAAGGAAACGTGGCGAGGGCGCTTAGGCTATTTCGGTATGCGCTCATCCATCGCTCTTTGGACATTTTTTTTTAGCTTCTGTACCACTGCATCTGCATTTGGCGGAGTGTAGATGGCTCCCAGTTCGTTTTGCATCGATCGCTTGCATCGATCGCTCATCGACTCTAAAGAAAAAGTTGAAAAGTGTAAAGCTACTTTCAATGCGGTTCGAAGGGAAATTGCACAATTATACAGTAAAACGGACGACTTTGGTAACAGAACAGAACAGGATGACTTTAACAGTAACAGGACGACTTTGGTAACAGAAACGGACGACTTTGGTAACAGACGTTGGTGTTTAGGTTCTGCCCCCGTCACAATCTCGGGATATATGGCATTCCAGAAAATAACGATGAAGTCCCCGCGTCACCGAGGAAATATGTCGAGAACGAAATGAAAGCGAAGACCGTGGAACGCGTTTATCGCGTTGGCAAAAGTTTAACTAATCAGGACTGTCACGTCATACTGTAGTTTTATGTTTTTGCCGAAAAAATGGCAGTTCTGCGTAACTGTTCAATGCTGAAGGGCGCAAACTTATCGGTGTCCGAGGATTTTTCCTTGGCAGTTCGTAAAACGAGCCGGGAATTATAAGTGTGAAAAAGCTAACCGAGAAAGCGGTGTTTAGGTTCTGCTTCTTTTCGATAAACTGCTAATAAATGGCACGCTGTACGCATGGGGTAGGCACGTGGAAAAGAGGATACGTCAGAAGCCGGCGCGTTCCGAGGCGGCTGGCCTTCAGGGTAGTATACTACCCTCGTGGCCAGCCGTGAAATTAAGCCGTCGTTTTCGTTGTTTCGTTTCAATGCTAGAAGCATAGTGAACAAAACGGATAAGCGAGAGGAGATTTTACGGTGTTTCGCACTAGATATTTTGGTGATTACCGAGACGTGGCTTCATCCCGGTATGCACGATTCAGGAATAATTCCAGAATGATATAGCCTGATTCGCAAGGACCGTGATAGCCGTGGAGGCGGAGTAGCTATCGGTATAAAAGATGGTCTGATGTCTCGTGGTATATTTAAGCACGAGAATCTCTGGTGAGCTGTCACATTTCAAGCCACACCTCTATTGGAGTAAAGTGTACATACGACCTGGGACTCCTGAAACTTGCCTTACAGAATTGCACAACTACTTCCTTGTGATAATGCATTATCAAATGGAGCTAGCACCTGGTGGTTACTTCAACTTGGCAGGAATAGAGTGGGATAACGAACCCTATGCAACAGTGAGGCGAACAACTGCGAGCGACTTTTGAATACCATGCTAAGCTTCTTGTTATCTCAACGCGTAACTGAAGCGACGCACGTGCAAGGTCTTGCTTACAATATCTGAGATCTTGCTTTAATTTCCAGCTGAATAAATGCTGAAGTTATGGTGAAAGATGGAATCTCTGACCATAAACTTGTTCTAATTCAATTTCCTAATCTTGTCCGGCAAAAATCAACACTGAAAATTCACATGTATTTATTAAAGATAATTTCAGAGCGGACGATGAAAGGATTATTGATTACGTATAGAAATGAAGTTGACGATTTTTACGCTGGCTTTTCCGATGATGTCGACAACCTGTGGATAAAATTTAAGGCAGCCATTTTTCACTGTGAAAAAAACTTACATCCCTACGAAACGTAAGCGGACGAAACAAAGAACTCCGTCTATACCGCCGGAAATGATTCGCATGAAACTGAAGCTGACAAGAAGGAGGAAGCGTAAATGCGATCCAGTTGTAATAAACCACTGCTACCAAGAATATAAAAGCCTGTGGCGTCAAGCAAGAAATGACTTTTTTTTACACACCCTAGAAGATTATATGACAACGCAACCGAGAAATTTTGGCGTTATAACTAGCTAAGCCTGACAGCCTAATCCGTAACATGGAAATCAATGGCATCGCTATTGAAAATACTTACGCAGTAGTTCATTTAATTTTATTTTAGATGCGAAGCATCTCATGGTCGGGGCTATGTCCCTCCCTTGTTGTTGTTGTTGCGCCGTCCACACCCCCACGCGCATGCTCGGCTTGCTGAACGCCCGGTGGTGTCTTACCCTTTAATGGCTCCTGGAGCGACAGTGTTGCTGGTGGCTTCCTGGGCCGCCACGATACGAGCACGCTTCTCTCTCCTCCTCACAGCCATAGAGTTTCATACTAATACACACTATAGGAAAATCTGGCGCCACCGTCTAGGGGAGCCGCGCTTCGGCGAGCGTGCCGTCATGCACCGGGCAGGCACGTTCCACTTGACCTTGGCATGGCTCACGAACAGGCTGAAAAGTCACCTCTGGCTGGAAAAATGCAACAATATTACTGCTGAATGTTAATTGAATTTGTTTTATCATTATAAAATTAAACCTCCAGAAAGATGTATTTGCCAGGAATTATTTAGAAGGTTCATGATTCATAAATTATGAATTCATGAATCAAGAAGGTTCATGAATTATTTAGAAGGTTCAAAACATTGTTACCAGTTTTTGTTGATTTGGCTTCAAGACGAAAAAGAAGCCATGTGACTAACCAAGCCAAGGAGGCGAGGAACGTCGCTAGCTGCAATGGCGCCTCCCACGGCGGCAAGCGAATGCAGCGCCAGATGAAAATCTATGCTCACAGCCGTATAAACCAGGTGTGCAGACGCGCTGCGCGCTACTCCACTGCGCATGCGCGTCTCTTCTCAATTCTCCTGGTGTAAAAACGCGCTGCCCGCTACTCCACTGCGCATAATTGATTCCAAACTTCAAGCTGACGCAATATTTATAGACTTTGCGAAAACATTCGATCGTGTGCCTCATTATAAATTCTTAGCCAAGCTTGAATCGGTTTGTATTAACAACAAAATGGATTTCGGCTTACTTTACAAACAGTACCCGGTATTTAACTTCAAACAAAGTAGATTCCGACTGCCTAAATGTGTTGTGCGGTGTACCCCAAGGGTCTGTTTTAAGGCCAACATTATTTCTCATTTACATTAACGACATCTCGTCTTGTGCGGAACCAGGCGTAGAATTGCGACTTTTCACAGATGACTGCGCAATTTATACTACAATACGCCGTATTGACGACCAATTAAAGCTTTATTCGTCTTTACAAAACATTGTCCAATGGTTCGAGATGTGGGGGATGGAAATAAATGTGACTAAAACCGCGTTTATCAGCCTCACCAAGACAAAACGACCTTCGTAATTTGCGTAAAATCTTAAAGGCTTGAATATTACATAAGTTGACGAAGTAAAATATTTGGGTGTCACATTATCGCAAGACCTAAAATGGGATGAACACGCTAACAATGCATGAGCCAAGTCATTTAAACAGCTTGGGTTTCTGCGCCAAAAGTGGAGCAAAGCACTTCCAGCCGTTAAAGTAACCGTTATAAAACCCTGGTCAGACCTATTCTAGAATACGGAAGTTCAGTGTGGGACCCTAATTAAAAGTACCTTCGCGACAACCTTGAAAGATTAAGGAATAGGGCTCTCTATTCAAACCATTCTTGGCACGACAGTGCAACGGTCGCGTACAATCAACCGCACCTGGAAACTCTGTCCTGCCGGCGTCATGTTGCTTCCATGAAGTTCTTAACATCGGGTTCGACGCTGGTCGACCACTCTCGACATGTCGTAGACTGTCGAGTCACGGCCCGGGGGTTAAAAAGAAGGTCCCCTTCACCCCTAGTAGTCAGAATGGCGCTGGCTACCACCCAAGCACATGAAACAAAAATACCTTAACATAAATACCCCAGAAAGTGGAGGGGAAACAGCCCCGCCGGTAACGTAGTGGTCATCGCGCCAGACGCGTGGTCTGGAGGTCGAGGGTTCGGATCTAACCCGGTGGGTATATTTCACCCCTTTCTTTCTTTTTAAATTGTCCATCGGTTTTAATGACCTACCGCATTGTCCCCTTTGCTTTCCGAGGCATTATTGGCTACTTCAACGACCCCTTATTTCCCGTTCTCATTCACTGTATGTATGTATGTATGTATGTATGTATGTATGTATGTATGTATGTATGTATGTATGTATGTATGTATGTATGTATGTATGTATGTATGTATGTATGTATGTATGTATGTATGTATGTATGTATGTATGTATGTATGTATGTATGTATGTATGTGTGTATGTACAGCATACGTAATCCTTATGCATGCATGTAAACTGCTAATCTAATCCCCTCTCTGCAACTATGTAGCAGTGGCACCGTAGACACTGCTGTGCGCACCGAATATATACCGATCACCTTGAATGTTAAACTCGCGTGTCGCTCTGTCGCTCACCGCCTCGTTAGCATTCTAACGTCTCCCCGATGTAACGTCTCACATCTTTTTTAAATTTCTGCCTTCGGGATCGGCCTTGGAAAACCGGAAGGCATTACTCTCTTATTGCCGCTGTTCCTTTTTCCAATTTGCATCAATTAAGCCAAGATAGGAAGAAGGCCGGTTAAAAAAAGTTTGAATCTCTATCAGATTGGCAGGGGTGTACGTTAGTCCACGTGACACTTCCTCTCTGTCAAGAAAAGCCAGATTGCCCCGTCCAAGAGCACGTGCCCTACCGTACTGGATTAAGCTACGGTAGTGGCACCTTACCGGGGGGGATCGGTTGAGAGATAAGGGTTAATCCGGGCACTCGGAAGACAGTGAACACGACAGCAAGGCAACGTTGAGCTGCATGCGGTATGACGTGGCGGGAAGGACGAGAGCGCTACGTTGACAGAACCAGCATCGACGCTGGGTTGCAGCAGAGCGGAAGCGCTCCTGCCATGGTCAGAAGTTTAAATAGCTAAAAAAAAAAAAAAACGCGAAAAGATAATGTAAAGCGGAAGCACATGTACTACTATATGTTCAAGGTGAGAAACCACTGACGGTTGTATACGGGGCCATTAGGAAAGTGTAAAACGTTCGTCGCCAATGGTGCAGAGGCTGTTATCGTTAACGGTGGGTATGCGAGGCGCGTATTCTTTGGTGCCGGCAGCTTAGTGTATTACCCGCCGCGTCAGCTCAATGTCTATGGCGTTGTGGTCGGTATGCCGAGGACGCGGGTACGATTCCCTGCCGCGGCTGTCCTTGTGATGGAGGCGGGAAACAAAAATGCCCATGTGTCCAGACTTCGACACTCGGTAAACGTCCCCAGCCGGCAAAATTAACCGTAGCGCTCCCCTACGGCGGTCTTTATTGCTCGGTGCGCTTAGACGCGCAAAAACACGCACAAAAAATTAAATTTGGTGCAGTGCGCTCAAAATCCCTGTGATGAAATCCTTGCGTAACACGGTCGTCCGTAGCGCAACGCAAAGCACGCAAGTAATGCTGATTTGAAATGTAGGTAATCAAGAACAAGAAAATCGAGATAAATTCTGAGAATCGTCTGCATTAATTACTCCACGGCTTCTACGTTTCACCAACTTACGTTTCCTCTGTGACATTAGAGAGTTTTAGCAGTCCGTCCGTTCCGTCGTGTACGTTGTTACCGGGTTGACCGGGACCCGTCTGGGCACTTGAGCATTCGTCGCGGTAGGGGGATTAGTCCCGCGGGCCTGCCTTCGCTATGTCCGCGCCTCCTCGCCCTTCCCCCTCGCCCTTCCGCGCGCTCAGGCGCAGACGGGTCCCGGCAAACCCGGTAACAACGTACACGACGGAACGGACGGACTGCTACAACTCTGTATTGAAGAATGATGTCAACACGGACAGTGTCCTTGCCTTGCTTTTTCCCTAGATTTTTGTTTTTTACGCTAGATTACATAGATATCTATGATACCGGGAGTTCATTTGCAGTTTTTATTGCAATATTTCTGGTTTTTGATAATCACGTGAAGGTGAGAGATTATATACACTTTTGGTATTTCGTTAGTCAATGTCACTTTGTTGCTTTTAGTTTTATTTTTAGTAGGTGCGTGATGGCGCTGGAATACGTAGACCATTGCGACTTTATTATTTAATTTTCAGGTTTCTTTATTTTTTAATTTTAGTGCCCCTGGGTACACGCGATAGTTGCCAAGTTTGGCTCATTCATTTATCAGCATATTTGTGTACACTGCCAGACGAAGGCACGCCCGATATGTGAGGTTTCAACCGAATACTACACTCCAGAGCGGCCAAATCGGGCTAGGATGAGGGTTGCTATTTTCGACGCAGAAAAGACGAGGACCGATGTTTTCGACCAAGAACGCCTTCATATGTTTACACCTATTCAGCTTAGCATCTGCGGTAACCGATGTTATTGAATCTACAGGACCAAACAGAACTACAGGCCTGGGGGACACGTAAGACACAATGACATATGTCATTGCTAGAGGATGAAGAGAAGGTGTAGCTGAACGGGTCCCCCATCAGCTCACAAAGGCTGGAAAATGAATATGTAGTGATGCCTGCAGAAAATGTGCCCCATTATATTTTAAGAATTCGGCAAAATACTACACCAGGGTGGCCGGATCCTGTTCTGGTGTGGAACTAAACGGTCGTTAAGGTCTAGAACCTAGAAACGAAACCAGCAGCTCAAGCAAGCGCCTTACACGAGCCTTGTAACGGCCTTCTTAACTTCCAGATATGGCTAACAACAGCCAATTCGATAGCCAAACAGGCATCGGCCCCTTCGTGCATCAGCGCTTGGAATAGCTCAGACAAGATTGAGACACACCAGTGGTTACCGTCAGCTACTTCGATGTTGACTTTGTGAAACACGACCAGAAGGACTGGTTCTTGGCTCCTGTCCTGTACAACTTTGGTGTCGCAAGCTACACCACGACAGCAGGGGCGCAGTCAGGGAGGGCGGGGGTGATTCGAGGTCAAAACAGCCACCAAAATTTTCTGAGCGCTGCGCCGCCCTCCCGTTATTCAGCCTTTTTTTTTCACCCCTGCTATACTACACCCCACATCCACTGATTGAAATGCTACAACCAAGATAACAGTACCCGTGTGTTGACAACTATGGTATTCCTCGCTCTTTAAGCGTTGAATTTCGAGCAGTGGTCCTATTTCTTTGTTAAAGTAATTATTCAAGAATTTGCTGGTACATTTTCACTCTTTTTCATACTCGGGTTTTATTTTGTGTGACAAAATAAGTGTTTCTTACAAAACAATTTCTTGGAGTCCTTTGTGCACTCGTCTTTTTATGTAGATTTTACATTAAACGGTACAACTAACCTTTCGGCTTTATTAAAGCAGGAAAATGACTAACGTATTGTTTGGACGCAGGTTCAATTTTTTCTAAATTTTTCACTGGATGCGTGTAACGCCCCCTCCCCCCCCCCCTTCCCTCGGCCAATAAAAATATTTCTGGCTACGCCACGGCAGCCCACGGCAACCAACCACACGAAACAGATCATGTTTGGATTTGTCTTAAACAATCACCGCTACCATTTCCCAAAAGCAACAAAGCATTGCACATCCCCAAGAGCAGGTGTAGTGGTTTTGCAACAGCCTCTCTGGGCATCCACTTTCTTGCTGATATGAAGGACGCATCAACTTTTTTGCAATTTTCGCCTCCATCAAGAGAACAGTCAGGCGTAGAAATCGCACCTTCGTGCTCATGTAGTAGTAGCAACTTATAGCCGGTATTCAGTGGCGTGTAATGCATGCAGGCAACCAAGTGTGCGCCGCCATATCTGTGGCCAAGCGTCTGTTGCTAGGCGACGTTGTGCGCACCGCCCGCAGATCAGGCACCCCTTTTCTCCTCCATGCAACCGTGCGAATGTGCCGTCACTCGTTACGTCGGGCTCCGCGGCATGGCGGTACTTGTCCATGCTAAGCACGACTGTGAAACACGTGACTGTGTTTCAGTCATGTGTTTACGTCCAGTCATGTGTTTGCAGCCACACCGAACGCAAAGTGTTGCCTGGAGTTCACTGTGAGTGGGATTAATAACATCTCTGTTGACGCCACCGTTTAGAATCGGATTGGAACGGAGCAGATGACGCACGCCGGTGCTTTTTTTTTTTTTTCTTCGGCGTGCGGCCGCAGTGGTCCAAGCCGCACCATGTCCGTGGCGCATCGGTCATGTCTGTGGCCGTTTCCAGTGTTGCCAAGCAAAGAAGTTGACCGCTAAACTTTTCAACGAATACCGCCTATAGGCAGTACGGTGGGTAACCTGACTTTGAACACAAATCGGACAACTCCACGAAACCGAGTTGCTCCTCGTGCCAAATATTATAGTCTTCTGCTTTACACAATGAAATCCTTCGCGTTCTCAGAGTGCTAATCAGTATGCAATATAGCTTCTCGTTTTTCTAGAGCTACTGTGCTTTGGGCTATCATCGTGACATTTTGGCATTCATTTGGAGTAAGCTATTCTCGCCCTATACTCCTAGTGGGTCTAATTTTTCCGAAGCATTGGTCCAAACCCCGTTACCTTGTCTCTCACTGACTGCCAGTATGGTTTCTCGTTTTCTCACCTTTTCCGCATTCTTTCTTCTCTAATCCAGACAAATTTCAGACACACACTCAAACCAACATCACTAAAATTGAGAAAATCTAGAAAAAATCAGCTAGATTTATTTACAATTCATACAGCTGGCGCACGTCCCCGTCAAGTCTTTTAAAAGCTGCAGAACTAGAGAACCTTGCAACAAGGCGTTATCGGGACCGAATGAAAATTTTCTACCTACTCTACAATGGTCAAACAGGAATAGATAAAACTTCATACATTCTACCGGCTAGCCACCGCTGCACGCACTTCTATCACGATAAAAAGGGTAAAGATTTTTCATGCAGGACTAACGCGTTTAAAAATTCTTTCTTCCCACGCAGGGTTTCTGAATGGAACGCACTACCCGCCCCCAGTGTTGACTGCCAGACTGTTTCATCATTTCTTTCTGCACTTTCGAATAAATCATAGCTTTCATCTCCCGTCTTTCGCCGTAAAATGGCGGCACGGAAAACTAATCTGTACTGATTTTTGTGCAGTTTCTCGTTCGTTGTCTGCTCTCTTGTTTAATTTTTGTTTGTATCCGACGTGGCAAGGAAAAACATTTCTTTGTGCTGAATATTGTGCAATTTTTTGTTTAGTCTTCTATCAACTTTATCTGTGCTTGTACCGAATGCCCACTCCTGCCTAAAGTCTTGTAACAAAGCTGGCAGTACTTGTCAAATAAATAAACTGTGCTTCTGACACCCGGCTATCACTGCTTTGGACCTTGCTTGATAACTTCACATACATCGCTACGCATGGATTTTAACTTTTGAGAAGTAATCGCTTTCACTTGGGACATAAACGCTGGGATTCTTTTCAGTCCGCTCTGTTATTCCCGTTTGTCCAGGAAGGTATTCTGTCCGTTATACTCCATGACTAGTGCATCGCCTCGGATATATCCATCTTCTAAAATTCCCCATGCCATATTCTCCTTCGTGTTTCGGTCCTATGTTTGGTGTTAAGTTTCGCGTTAGTATCATGTAACGAGTGCCTAACGTATATTCACTACTTATTCGACCTCCTCCGGTACCCCTGCTACATTGGTGTTTCTAATGCCTTCAAAGCGAACGCCATTCGACTCCAAGGCGAAGTTGTGCTGTTCCATTGGGTTTTGAAGTGACGTTCGGCTCAAATGACATTTCAGTCACATGAGCGCCCCGAGAAACATTTGGGGCTCTCGAATGCTCTACTCTTCTTCTACTCTTTTTTGCGCAAATTTCTACTCTTTTGCGCAAAGCGTTTCAAGTAAGTATCAACCAATATATTCCTGTCGTACTTTAAGCAAACAAAATATTTTGAACTGCGAGACTTTGTTTACTTTTCATTCACTTAAATCATGATATCGTGATGGGGTAATTTCATACTTTCAGCAGCAGTGCGAGCAAGCGACAAGCCAGTGCATGGGGCCAGAGAGCATAAAACATGTGCCCAAAGTATAAAAAAAAACCTTGGTTGCGATAATTTATTACGCAAAAAATTTGTCAATGCTTGCGTTATTTATAATTTGATATCCTTTCACTGCCAAAGGCTGTTGCCAAATTCGATTGTTACATTATTGTGTAAAAACAGATTTCGAAGGAAGCAGCGCCACGAAACACGGTGAGCGATTGTTAAAGCTTTCAAATGTCATGAAAATTGTATACAGTGGATCACGGCGGATTCTGAATGGCATTCGGAGCCCCTCATTTGAGTCGAATGATATTCGGTTCGAAGGCACAGACGCCAATGTAGCAGGGGTAACAGAAACATTGTATAGACTCATTGCAGGTAGAAGGGAGTGCGCCGGTCTGTACGTCTGAAAGTCTGTGGCTCCTTCACATTAAGCTTGATTACAAGGGAACTACCTTCTTGCTACTTAATTAATTGATTTATTTCAATACCCTTAGTGCCATGACGGTGTTACACAGACCAGTGGGTTCACAATGCAAGCCATGGCTGTTCCTAGCGGAACCCCACAGGATGCCCACAGCTCCTGGGGACTACAGGCTGTGAGCGCCGTCGTGCGGTTTTATAGAAGGAGAGGGGACGCCAACTTCGCCACTGTGGCCAAGTCTTGTGACATGGTGGAGTGCTCATTGGTGCCCCAAGAGCTCTTCGTATACAATGGCTGCGCCTGTCTAGTTTAGCCCCACTGCTATTCCAGATTCTTTTTTTCTACTGCAGAAGGTGAGGTATGTGAGGTTCCGAAGAAAAATTCGTCCGTGTGTACGAAGCCCACAGTCCGTCGTTGTAGCCTGGCCACTGAGAGCTGCAAAGTGGGCTAGTTGTCTAGACCCGCTGCTTCCCCAAGAGCTGCCCCACCAAGTATTGACCTGCTCAGTGCTGCTTAAACTATGTTATCATACGTACACCAACGCACCTACATTGCCAAGGCTGACGGAATACAAGCAATATATTTACATGGATACGGCAAACTAGTCAATATTGATGCAATCATGAGGCTACAAATGTCAGCTTGAAATTCGCTGCTTTGCTGACGAACCCTCTCAAGTTTTTAACAGCGGAGCTGTTGCTGGTGTGCAACGTCGTAAAGAAATCCCAGGTCATAGTTACACCGGCCATTTACTGCGTGCGTGAGCCCGCGCCTCACGAGCACGCGCTCATGAGCAAGCGCCTCCCATTTTTTTGCGCGTGGTACTCGCGAAAAATTCCAAGAAAATAGTTCTCGGGCGTCCGCCCTTAAGGGGGGAGCACGAGGCAGCTCGCGCTACAGACGCCCAGTTAGAGAAGCCGGTTGCCGCCCGTTCTATCGCGTGCTGACGCGTTCCACTTCGGCAGTAATGTGATAGCCTGCGGACAAAACGATCCGGGTTCGCCGGTCATGCATGAGGAAGACGACGATATAGACGGATATGACGATCACTACTAATACCACAGTGAAAAGGGACGACGGAACATGTGAATCAACAATTTCAAACCTAATGCACGGTGTGGTTGTGTGTCCTTCTATGCTTACATAAAAGGAAATCCCCCAGCCTCACTAAGGTTCAAGCCTTGCATGACTTAGTGCAAGCGTCGGCAATTTTTATCAGGAATGGCTGACGATTACAGCGAGAAAGCAATCAGGCAAACAAGTGAACTTACCAGCTCGCGATACGCATTCCCTCTCTACAAACACACAACGAAGCCTGGTTGGCCACTTTTTCTATAACATTCTGCTTGTTTGTTAATTAGAAGGATCAGAAGGGGGTGGAGTGCATACGGCAGACATTCTCAGATAATGAATAGCAGCCTACTATTGTCCCTGAAGAAGAAAGTGTATGACAGCTGCATCTTACCGGTACTCACCTATGGTGCAGAAACTTGGAGGCTCACTAAGAGGGTTCAACGTAAATTGAGAACGACTCAGCGGGCAATGGAGCGGAAAATGATAGGTGTAACATTCAGGCACAAGAAGAGAGCGGAGTGGGTCAGGGAACAAACACGTGTTAAGGACATATTAGTAAAAATTAAGAAGAAATGGACGTGAGTAATGCATGTTAGGCGAAGGCAAGATAACCGTTGGTCATTAAGGGTAACAGAATGGATCCCTAGAGAACGCAAACGTTGCAGGGGGCGGCAGAAAGTTAGATGGGCAGATGAGATCAAGAAGTTTGCGGGGATAAATTGGTCACAGTTGGCACAGGACCGCGGTAATTGGAGAATAATGGGAGAGGCCTTTTGACCTGCAGTGGGTGTAGATAGGCTGGTGGTGGTGGTGATGATGATGATACTTGTTTATTTTTGCTGTCTGAGATTGAAATCTCTATAGGGGAGCGTAGCCTGCGATTTGACTGAGCAGTTCGCTAGCACAGGTAATTCTATGGCGGTGAGCGCGGCATTAAAAAGGCGCTGAGCGCCGCAGGCATGTTTGCTAGGGCCGCAGAGATGTTGCCCAGCAGCGTTGCGTAACAGTAATTGTGCACAGTTTGGTCTGGGCCCTCAATGTGACATCACGAATTGCGAAATCCCGACCTTGGCTTTCGTAAGGTCCCCCAGCGCGAACAATTCAGTCAAATTGTATATCGGGTCTTGTCTTGCCTTACTTTGGTCTTCTTACCGCAATAATGCATTTACCGGATAGTTGCGGCAAGGCGTACAGGCGGGAGCGTGAAGCGTGCAACGAAAACAAACCAGCACTTCAGCAGTGACCACAACTGTCTCTGTAGGGAATTCTATGCGGTGATGTAGACGGTCCGCATTTCTTTTTTTTTTTCTGTCTAGGCTCCTGAAACACAAAAAAGGCAATTAAATAGACCACTGTCATTTGGTGGGGTTTCATTTCGTTTTTATTGTACACAAGATGACTATATACAAAGCTTTTATTTGCGAAAGCCAGCGCTTGATATTCACAGCACTGTCCGATGTAATGGAATAAATGCTTGGCATATTAATGGAGTGTATTTGTCGCTGAGTTCGCATTCACATCCTACAAGTGGCGCGCGAAATTCCACCCATTCATGACGACTTCGTACATGATGCTCCGCTAATGTGATCACTGCTGTTTCTTCTAGTTAGGCCTCATGAAAAAATCCAAGGGTAGCTAGAAAAGGCATTGAATCCATAGGTATTGCAGCTACGGGTTCAGCGCTGGACCTAGGTCTAGCTCAGCAAATTTTTATATAGACGAAAGTGTGCATTTCTCGGTCAGTCGCTTCCAACAATTCATAAAAGAGTGACCATTTTTATTTATTATCTGCGCATGTTCTAACAATGCATCTTTTGTTTGCCCACAAAGACTGTAAACATGCGCTATGCATACATTTCATGCGAAAGGACGCAATAAGTTCGTGATGTAAGATGATCTGGTAGCACGCATCAGGAGTAGCGGTCTGTGCTGTCGATGATCCCATTTTTGAAAGTTGCATATAGCATACAACACTAATCTAACTGCAATCATAAGTTGTATAAAAAATATGCTTCAAACATTTTGTAGAGCTTAATTTCCATGTACAAACTATTTCAAGCGGGCCAACGCTGCACGCCTGGCAACATACCGCGAAAGGTGCCTGCGATTTCTCGCTTTAAATAGTTTTCGCAGTCAATTGCGCGTATGACATTTCTCATGCAAAGTGACTCAGAAGAGAGTATTGCTATTGTCTGACATGACGCCTAAACACCAGCATATGACACATGAACCCTTCTAACAAACGTAAAAGCAGCTTTACTGCCAATTTAGTATTAAAAGATTGAATTTTCGACACGCTACTACCTGATAAAACATGTCTACCCGAACTGCTGCGTAGTTAATTTGCTAAACACTTTTTACAAAATAGTGTATTGCGTCAGTAGATAATGAGGATTAAGTAACCAAGTTATATGAACATGTCTAGCTTCAATGCTGCCATTTGGGTGCGCTAACGAAACGGCTTCGTAGACGTAGAACGGCTCCGCAAACGTAGAACAAAAACGTAAAAGTCTCAATTTCCAGCAAGGTTGCTGGTCACGTGTCACGTCCACCTGTTTCTAGGCTGCCAGCGTTTAGAATTCAGGCAGGGTGTTTAAGCACAGGTGCGTAGTTGGACTACGTAGAACTGGGGTACAGTTCTTGTATTTTCTCGACTTTTGTTGAGCAAATCAACGCGCAGAAGGAACTAAAACAGCTGAGCTCTGCATTCACCCTTCCCACTACGCGAAATGATTGAGCATCTGCGCACATGGGTTACGCAACCGTGACTGAACAATGTATTTTCTGTCGTCTTTTTTTTTGATAACTTTTATCACTTCCTTAGAGTTATTGTTATGTTACGCGAAGTTTCCTCTGTCAGGGTCCTGTATTCTATGTCCACCGCTGCCTCACACTTGCTTTGCTCCTTGGAACGTATGTTCTACCCCTAAAGCTGAACTGTCAACTCTGACAGGATGCAGGCCGACTCCTAGAACTATTGCGCAAAGCAAATAGTGCGACAACCACGGGGAAATGAAGATGATCAGCTGAGCGCTTCATTGTTCTGTCATCGCATGGCTTGCTTCCCTGAAGAATTGCGCAGTGGAAAGCTTATATAAGCGGTATTCCTCTCGTTCCTTTACCTTGCTGGCATTTTGATTTTATGAAGACTCTGGCACAAGTAAGTAAATAAACTGGGAAGCCGTCAGTCGGGCGATGCACATTCACATACACACTCAAGAAAAAGTTTTTGCCAACAAGGTACGTCCATCCGCCCGTAGTGCTACACGAAAACGGTGGCTGCATAAGCTCTTGGTGCAACGAAACACGTCACTAGCACCATCTCTGAGCTCTCTATCAGCTCACGCCACCATTTTCTCGGATCTATTGCTTGTCCTGGCTAAACTGCTTCACCCCTGACTGGTGCAGGTCATTGTCGCTGCCGCCGGGTCTGTCACCGCTGCCTGCGCCATCTTGCGGAACCTTCTGGGCAGCCGCGTCCCGTCCCCAGTCCTCAGCTTGCGCGCCAAGATGACTTCCTTGGACACGGATTTGAGGTCGTAGGCTTGACCCAGCATCGCCATGATGTCAATGAACATGGTGCTCATGTTGAACCGCCACCCGAGCTCGCTGGTCGAGTAGTCCCAAGGGAACGTGTGGTGGAAGTTGTGGAAGCCCTCGCCGACGGCGACGAAGGACACCCAGGGCGTCTCGGTGGGCGATATGTTCTTGTCGAAGGGCTTCGTGCCCCAGAGGTGGGCGAAGCTGTTCACCGACCAGGTGAAGTTGAGCGACAGGATGAGCCGCAGCATGGTGACCGTGCAGAAGGCGTTCCAGTACGACTCGCCCCACAGCCAGGCAGGAAGAACGGTCGGCAAGAAGAAGGAAAAGAACATCACCAGCCGCATGTAGTACCTGCAAAGCACAAAAATGAGGCAGCAATTGACAGATGAGAGAATAGTTCGGCAGGCCTAGGAGGAGCCAAGCTTCTGTCGTCATACGGGTGCTATGGCTCGTCCCTAGCGTGGCTCCAAAGTTAACATGCGGCAGAAACCCTGGAAAAAGACAAACTCAAGTTACACGTTCGCTGGAATTTTTACGCAGCATCAACGGCTGTGTATTTTGTTCGATGAAGAAATTAGCGTTTTTTTAGTTATTTATGCTGATGCATAGCGGTGAGGCTGTAATGTCTCCGCTGTTTTCTTACGTAAAAGAAAACGGCTAGTAGACTACTGACATTTCAAGCGATTTGCATGACAGTTACACTTTTCACCTAGTTATGCTAGAAATCACTTGTATCTTCCGAAACTTGATTCGGTGTTGGTAATTACATAATTAAGAACGACGGTGGTGGAGAAAACAGAATGTCGGCGGTTGCGTCTAAGTAATCTGAAGTGAATGTGAAATGTCAAAGTTTAGGCGGTTCTTCAGATCTCCGAAGGTATTTAGCCTCCATACGGACCCATTGCTTACCTTGAAGTACGTATCTATAACACAAAAGTTTCGTCAAGGCACGTAAAATTAAATTAACATAAAAGTCCCTTTCAGCTTCCGCAAACAACAAGCTTCCTTCAGTAGCGAACCCAGTGAGGTTTCGCGTCGTTCCGCTGGTTAGCCGCCTCTAACCGCATAAGATATTGATGACAGCGAGCTGGCTACTCTTATGCAGCCCCATTATATGTAAAAAAAATCTGATTCCTGTTTTGTTTCGCAAGACGGTTTTAGCTATGTGCCGGTGCTGTTCTGAGGCACAGACTACACGAATGTTTGACAGTGACATTTTAGCCGACCCTTTTTTTTCGACAGAGACCATTTGGATGCAGGCAGAAGATCTATCGACTCCGTGTGGAGAACCTGAAGAGGCGTATTGGGTCGGCTTGCTCCAGGAAACCCTCTCTGGTGTTTCACCAGAAGGTGACGAAGAGTTTGACAGGTGGTCAAGACAACTTTCACCCACCTCAAAGGTCCGGTAGGTAAATGCTGCGCAATGCTGCCGGTTTGTTTAAAGCTTGTGAACCTTCCTTTAAAATTCAACTGAAAGTTGTTCTGATGTCATCTATTCCCAGGTTCTGTACGCGCCTTTCGGGTGGCTGTAATGTGTAAAAGTTCCCCAATCTAATTGGAAGCGGTCATAGCTGGGCTCCTTTTCTATTTATCTCCGTTAACACGCCCACTCCCTCTATCACTGCCA
The DNA here is from genome assembly GCF_048455015.1 of Haemaphysalis longicornis. NCBI lineage: Eukaryota > Metazoa > Arthropoda > Arachnida > Ixodida > Ixodidae > Haemaphysalis > Haemaphysalis longicornis. The sequence continues at coordinate 161,048,814 of NW_027526203.1, forward strand.
ATTGATATGAAGATATCTTATTATATCACTGCCTACCTCCTCAAACACCACCCTGCCTGGTGTCTTGTTAAATTATAAAGTGTTGCCGAGCGTGGCCGACGACGCAGCACAAAAAGAAAGGAGGGGCTGGCGATGGCATGTATGCAGGCTTAACCAGTAAAAACCAATATTACTGGTCAGCACCAATTATGAAGAGAAACGCGTTTGAGTTGTGGCATTGCAGAGCCAACTACCAAATTCTGCGCATCTAGTCGCTATTATGTCAACCAAATCACATTTTTTGGTGCTTTGTTTACCGATATCATTACAAAGAAAGCATTTTAGACATCTCTGTCTACTCTCAAAAAATAAAAAAATTACGGGACTACTTCACACGTTACGCTTACAGATGATATCGGCATCATGCATTTTCACTTGGTGCTAGCTGTACAACTGGTCATTTCCTCACAGAGTATACGCGTAGGCAGCGTTGTACGTCCTTACTCGCTTCCGAATAGCCTGCAAAGCTCCGTTCGGTGGCGAGCCTTACTGTCCTACCTGGCGGCGGGCCAGCGCCTGTGGTGCCATTCCCACGAGGGGCCATTCTGGCTAAACACGTGTGCAAGAAAACGTCCCTTAAGCACATTCGGCGCGATCACACTGCTTATTATAAGCACCTCTTGATGGGATGCGTGAAGCTATCGAGAGGGCTTGTCCATTATGTGATTGAGTGAAAGTGGTCCTTTAAGTACATGCAATACTACGTCGCATTGCTTATGTGTTCAAGGCGTGCGGTTAGAATCTGAGGTGATCTTGGAGTCAACAAGGGATGCTCTTAAATGTTTTAAATGTACACTGCGACGTGCAATTTCTTCTGTAAGGGGGCACGTGGCGCCAAGGAGGGAACTGAATGTTAAACTTGTTTGAAAAGGGAAGCAGATGAAGATCGAAAGAAAAGGAGAGATAAGAGCACTTATGTACTGGTGTCTCTTCTCTCTAGCACATTTTCCCATGCTGGAAACTGTTTCACGTGCCGCTGCAGTTCAAGGTGATATGCCTGCACAAACATGCTCGTATCGGGGACTGCAATCAGACGTTACGAATAAGCGTGGGATCTTCACGTATGCACGTCTTCGCGAATAATCGTAGTCTGAAAAGCACAATGATAGCTGCGAACGGCTATGATCGCTTCACTCCTTTCTTTCCTGCCTTCTTGTCATGTTGCCGTGATGAAACGGCAGCATAAATTTTAGTCGTTAGACGAATCTTTCTTCTTATTTACTTTCTTCACGCCATCATTCATTTTCGTGCATCCTCATTTCTTTCTTTCGCGATTATCATAATGGTGCACACCACGTGGGTAGCATTGTTGCGCTCTATAAGAAAAATATGATATTCTGCTGGTGAAATCTTCCCTGTTTCAGTAATGTTGCCACCACAGTAAAACAAACAAAAAAAATTAGCAGGGAATATGAGTGCTCGGATGCTTAAATCACATATATGCGAAGCCGGCTACATGGTTTGAGAAATGTACCCGTTATAATTTGCGAATTTGAATTAAACCTTCAGTAGGCGGTGCAGGACTAGAAAAGAAGGTCTGGTGATTTTATTCGAGCGGAACCAAATTACGGTTGTATAGCCATCTAAAACCCTAACAGGGCAAACACATGGCATCGAACCACTGCTGGGCGCTCTGATGCCATGTGCTTGCTAAACCTGCATGTGCACTGGGCGTGGTAATATTCGCATACAGCTATTACAATTATAGGGACAAGCGGCAATGGCAGTCCAAGCTAATTAACACCTACTAAATAATTTCGTGTTGATCAAAGTACACTCTTGCATCGTGCAATGCCGGGTGTGTTTACGATGGCCGTCACTTAAACCCAGAAGGAATTTGCGAGGGAAGATGGGTAGATCCGAATTCATTCATTCGGTATTCTGAGCAAGGGCTTATAGAAATAAGCATTATTTCAGCGTTTAATGTCACTTAAAATGTTTGTGCGTGTTGTTCTCATTTTGAACGAATGATTGTCCTATTATTTTTTTATCTGTGGAGGTTTTGTTGTTGCATACATGGATAGTGCTCTTCTAGTCCTGTACTCGCACACAAAACTCCTCTCATTTCGGTCGTGGCCCCGAGCGTCACTACCGTGTACGTGCACGGATAACTTAAGCTGACAAGTACTTCGCAAAAATCTTCGTAAAGTGTCTTGTTCCCGTCTGACCATTTTACACCGAAATTTAGAAGAATATTTTATAGGTAATAAAAACAGCAAAAGCGAGATTAATGCGAATATCCTCCAAGTCAAGTTGCGCAAAATGTGTGTTGAGAATGAATTATATTTCACAAGTGTCGGAACTGGGTTTATATTTGTTATTTAAAAGAATAAATTTTACAATACTAAGATACGATGATGAGTAGGGTATTTCACCTTCGCTCTACTTTCTGTTCTCCGATCGGGCATATCTTCAGCGTGCTGTTGGAAACCTTGAATTCATCCCCTTTACTGACAAATTACCGCCTTCGCTTTTTCTTCAATGCATTACGTTATCTTTCACGGGTACACAAAATAGCTCCACACACCGTTCTTTGTTTTAGTTGGTTCGACCGACGTAACCCAATAGTGAAACTCAGGCTATATTTCAGGTACTAAGTCGCTAGACGTACAGGGAGAATTGACAAGGCCTTCAGAGTTGAAGGGGAGCGGTTTTGTGAGCGAAGCCATGGTTACGGAGCACGCCGTAGAGCAATGCTGAGAATTAATAAGTTGACCAAGGGTTGCTGAACACAAGCAAAAAAAATTCGCTGTGTATCTGCTCCTTCCGTTGCAAATGCCGTCAAAAGACGATAGTCTTTATCAGCTTTTGCGAAGTAAATGCCTCCCTTCGCTTTCCCGCTCACCTCTCATGTTGTTCCTCTTGCGTCGCGCTCCTCCCAAGGTAAAGACGCCAAATGTTTGCTTAAATCATTTTAAATTTCCCGCGTTCCACTGCTCCAAACCGGGTGTCTCGATGCGAACGCTGCCGTACGGGGAAGACGCGCGTTAATCGAGGCGCCCTACTTCAACGTTTATAGAACCGCGTTTTCCTACTCCACGTGCGTTGCAAGCAGAACTTGGAACCTATCTAGTGGAACCTTGCGTAACTGTTGCCGGTTGATTTTTTAAAATGGCGCCAGAAGCTATAGTGGCGCGGGCGACAGCAGGCGACGGCGGAGTGAATTCTTTTTCTGCAGTTGATGAAGTATTTAATTTTGCAAAAATCAAGCATGTTGGATTTTTTTATAAAGGAACATTGCAAATATCACTTCTGCATTGATTTGTTGTCTCATATTTGCGTAATGTCTTGTTCTTCTTCAACAATGTTGACAAGTATGAACATTACATTGGACATAGACGGGTAGATTTAGCTGTGACTATATAAGACTATTGCGCAGGCATTGTTTTGCTTTGGCCGGGTGGCTGAATCGAGTCACAGACAGACAGACGGACAGACATACAGACATACAGACAGACCAAAATTTCTGGGTTTAAGTAGCCCAAGAAAGACTATCGTCTTTAAAAAAAAAAGGAACGACAGGTGCGATCGGGAATCGAACCGCAGCGCGCACAGTAAGAAACACACCGCCTCAGCCGCAAGGTGAGTGCGAGTGCGGCTGCATACACGTTCAGCTCGGGCGCGGAGCGTCGGAGTTCGTTATGTCATCATCGAAGGTAAGGGAAAAGAAAAGGGCGCAAGAGTAACCTTGAGAGCCGCAATGAACAAAGTGTGCTATAAAGGGGGATTTGAATGTTTGCAGAGCACTACGGTCCACACTACGACTTCTTCCGGCGGCGCACTTTACTCGCTCGAGTCGAAACAACCTTGGCCTGAAAAGAAGACGGAGTTTTACTCGCCTACTCATGTTCGCTCCTTTCGTTCCTGCGTTCTCCACGCAGCCGACTATTTTCTCTGTTAAGAGCTCTCCGTAACCACATGAGCACAGTGCTGTCGTTGACCTTTCATTTGCCGACATCAATGTTTCTGGGGCATGTCCAGTTTATCAGCGGCCTAAGTGTGTCGACGCGGGTCTGAAATATGTATCTCAGACGACGGTGCACACGAACTTGCACACTCACACACCAGATCTTGTCGCAGCACGGACTCATTTATATGGAGTGAATGATAAAATCCACTTTAAACTCATGTTATTTTCTGGCATCACAACCAAGCAATGTTCCCACCCACCACATTTCAGCGTAGTTGATTTGACGAACCTGTGTGGTACATGTTTTTTTTCAAGGAAAATAAGTTAACTATGCACTTGCAGTCATAGTCAAATGAAACGCGAACACAAAATATGAAGCAGAACGCACAAACAGCGCGATTTCTTTCTATGCAAGTCAAAATGACGCGTGGTAGTTACAACAACAAAGTTGGGGAATCTGGCTTTCCAACTGCGCCAATAGCGTGCCATTGTTCGACCTCAACGAATAGTATTCGTTAAATTTTGCATGTTCTGGTTCATATTTTTGTGCTCGCATTTCATTTGTCTATGAATGTACACACGAGCCCTCACCTAACAAAAGCTGGTCATGCCCATGCGGCAAGAGATCTATCTAATCTTCCTGGTAACACCATATTCGGTATGCGGCACCAAAGATCTCCGAACGCTGTCGACGGTTTTGCAGCGTCCTTACACGATTTCCGGGTGCGTGTTCGAAGGAAGAAAAAGCGACATGATGATCCTTACTTCTTTTGAAAGCGGACCACGGGGTCATCAATGACGTCACTGCAGTCGATGTGCTTGCCCTTTTCGGTGACATCCGGGTGCTTCTTGCACATGAGCCAGCCCACGTGGGCGAAGAAGAAGCCCCTGTTCACGTTGTGCGGATCCGCGTCCGTCTCGGAGTACTTGTGGTGGACCCGGTGGTCGCGCACCCACTCGTACAGGTCGTTCTGCAGAGGAGAGCAGCGGCACAACGGTTTTGGAGAATAACTGCAGCTGTCTCACAGTACAGTCCACCCGTCTCGACGAGCTATGTCAGCAAATAAATGTGCGCTTGAGGTATTACGTTATCATGCCGATGTTAACTTGAAACTCAGTGACTGTCCCTCGTCCTATATGCGCTTCTGTAAGAGTCCAGAAACCATGGTCCTCCTGAAAATTCCTGTGTTGCGCTGGAACATGCACCCTGAGTGCGAGGATTGTATGCTATGTATATGGTTGACACGAGTTATAAACTAAAGTTTAGAATCTAACATTACACCCGAACCTCGTGCTGCGCTTGCTCTTTCTATGAATTGAGAATCAGGTAATGCTCACAGGCGAAGGGAGAAAGAATTTCTTCCAGTATGTGTAACACCACCTATTTTCGGAGGGTGCTGGTTCAAGTAATTATATTTGCACCGCAGGAAAATCGCGCGTATGTCGGCTTGCATAGTGGACGCACTCTGCATGCGATAGCAGTGCACCATAGAGCTTTATATCGAGTCACTCAGCAGTAAACATTTGAGAAACCTTTACTCATTTACCTAAAGATTCTACTGAATTTGAAAATGATCCCTATTGATAACTTATCTACTCAAAATGCCAATCCAGGTAATAAGGCGCATAAGCTTGACGTCCAAATAGTTAGTCTGATCTTGAAATAGTGCTTATTATTAAATAATCTACTCAAAACGCATACTTCAGCTTGAACGTATATAGGCTTGAGTTCTAAATCAATCTTGAATGGCGTGTGACTTTGGTGATTACCGCGTGCTAATAGTACACGCACACCGGGACCTTCATTTTTCAACGCCTTGTGCTTAAAAACCAATCGGCTTTTTGTTCGCAAACAAAAACACTTAAGCCCATGATATCTATCGGCCGATTGCCCCAGAGACTACAACAAAATAGAAATAAAGGTACTACGTTACAGTCTTGCATATCAACTTTGACTCGGCGTTCCTTACCACCAGTGTGTGCGTATGCAGAGGTAGCATGACGTCACTGAGGGATAGCCACGCGCGCCGAACGCAAGTTGTCAGATGAGCGTAAGCTGGCGAGTGCATCACATGGTTCGCTGAACAAAGGCTCCTCCCAAGCATTTGTCCTCCCCTGCAACGCGTGCCGTTTTCCCTCCCTGTACACAACGTGTAGCCGTGTATGATTTACTCCGCATAGGCACGGTTCGTGCGCAACAGATCATGTCCGAAACAGCTCACTTGCGGTTGTTTTCGAAGTATCCAGAAACAACGAACGGTCTTTTCCATTTGCCTTGCTACGGATTTTCGCTAACTAAAACCCACAACGCGCGTGGTGGCGTGGTCTGTGCCTGTTCCCTGGCCCTTCCTCGTTCTACTCCGTTTAGTCCCTCCCGCGATGTCCAAGGCCGCCGGCAGGCTTGACTTTCAAATTGCCCCCTCCAATCGCTCGCACGTCACGGGCGGCGCTCCTCGTGATGTCGGCATTGCACGCAAAGCCAACATTAGACAGCAGTCGTAGCCGTATTACGTCAGAGCGCACCGTGAATAGTATTTCGGACCGCCGCGTACGTCCCCGGCTGTCGCCATACGGTCCGTCCGTCCGCATCGGCTATTGTGTCCAGAAGCATACCTCAGCTTCATTGTTTTCCCTCTCTTTTTTTTTTTTTTTTCATTCAACCCTCTTTTTGCGTGTGCCCCCCCCCCCCCCCCCCCCCCTTATTTTTTTTTTCAGAGCCATTCAAGCTGTCAGCACTCGGACGACAATTTTGAAATGCTTGGACATGACTTAAAAATTCGGTTTTTTTACAGCGATAGCTGTCAATAGATCCTTATAAGTGTCTGTCGCCGTGTGTCCCTCCTCATGCGAGCGTTGCACGACTCTTGGCTTATGCGACCCGGGCCACAGGTCTAAACACATGCTATTGCCCGCTCGGAAGCTCTAAGGAACGAACCCAGGCATGAATCATAACCACTCGGCCACGGGTATTCTTTTACTTCTTTCTTGCACGGCAGACTACCGCTGAAACCTCTGAAGTCATAACCTCCTACAGTAACGCACGTTCACTGAAACACAGGTTAAAAGTCAAGCAGACACCCACATTTTTCAAGAAGTTAAAAGTCGCTGCAACGCAGTTATGTAAAACTTACATATGGTAGGCGTCAATGGGAACAGCAATAAAGTATGATTTATACGCCAGTGATTTTCATCTAGAAGAACCCGAACAGCTACTCGAGTCAAAAATGTGCACTAAAAAATTAAAAGTGTCAACAACCTCGTGAAAAAACCCAATGCCGCTTAGGTGTTCATGGAGGGTATACGCGCCAAAAAGAAGTGGAAATAGGCAATGGCGACTGTAAGAAGAAATTATTAGCCAATTTAGGCAAAAAAGGAAAGAAACGTAAATGAGTCAGTGAAGAAATAAATGTGCACGGGACAGAAAGGTTACTGCGGCGCATTGGCGACTATCTAGACCGCCACACCGAAGTTCCAAACGCTGTCACGTGCTTGGACTTTACTCACGTTCAGCTAAGGACCTGCATTACATAAATTAGTATGAAAACACCCCTTCAGTGGAGGGAAATATAGGCTATTTCCACCCCACCCAAGCTGGCATTTTAAGCTTCGTAACTCTAAGCGTTGTAAGCCACTGCGCTTCACTATTTTGACTGTCGATGTAGATGAACCTCAAAATACTGAATCACTTGAGAATCTCATGTTACTCCTTGCTCATTGCCTACGCTGCGTACCCCACCAGGCCATTAAAAGTCCTCTAGACATTGAAACATTCCCCTCTGCTACAGACGGCCTATAAAACGCCTTTCTTTTGAACAAAGGAAGGGTTACGCCCCGAAGCTACACCGGGGCTATGAAGCGGGCCGTAGTGGAGGGCTCGGGATTAATTTTGACTCCATCGGGATCAAAATTTTGACCCACCGGTGCTTTCCCTTTTCACCTCCATCAGAGCAAAAACGTTGCTTCTGTCCGAAACGAAAGCAGCTAGGTAATCCGCATAAGCTATACAGAATTCTGTCTCCATTACTTGACAGAGCGAAGCCATCGAAGTGACTGATCCACCCACTGATGGAGAAAGCATGACATTGTATCATCCGGCGAGAAGCCGGCTGAATAATAGACGTCATATGATGCGTACGCAGCTTTACCGCCAGAGAATACGGTCGTGCCCAATACGGGCGCCCTGGGTACGCAGTAAGCTACGTTCAGCAGCATGGCACACTCATGAGCGCAATGATACGATTTTTGACTTATTAGAATAGTCAGAATACCCCAACCTGGTGCTTCTTCAAGTGCTTTGCTGCAAATTGGGAATTTCAACCCTTCTCAAACAATAAGCGGCTGATGAACATTTAAGTATACCCGGGCTGTACCTTGTTCGTACGCTATTGTAGCACCTCTGATGAGGATGCGGGCCGTGGCGTTTGCGTCACCATGACAGAGAGGAAAATATGAGAGCTGATGAGAGACCTTGTAGGACTGAGCACATGACAATGATGTGAGGATATTCCGGTCGTTAATGGAACATGCCTGAGGTGGTAGTTGTATTGTGTGTTTGTTTCTGTTACTCCTGTCCCACCGGTGACCCTCCAGCATCTCGAGGGCGTTCCTTAACTCTGATCTCACTGTGTGCTGCTATAATAAATGGAGAAGCATTCTTTACAAGTCCCTCCTAATCTGAAAACCACGAGTAATTGATTTGCCACAACCTAGGATGTCATGAAAAATTAAATAAATCGTGCATACACGGAGCAGCCTCACTGCGGCGCCAATTTGGCGCTGTACTAGAGTGGCATGATTCCCGTCTTGTAACGCATCGCAAGTGCCAGTACTGATGACACATGAATTTCATTGTCAAATGTCCACGCACGCATGGATAAAAATTCGAAAGTTTGTTCCGGTTAGCACTTTTCATGGCGGAAAGCATATTGAGCGTGTGAATCAAGTGGGCGAACAGTTAATTTAACGTCTGGAGCCCGATTCATTTCTCCTGTTTTCCTATTGTTTTCTTTATTCACTTTCTGCGAGTCTGCAATTCCAACCGAGGAAAGAAAAACACCGAAGCAGGCGCGCTCAGCTCACGACAAGCAATATGAGTGGGAACATTCGCGTATTTGCACAGGGGAGAGATTCGAGATGAGCGATGCTTAGCGAGGTACGGGAAGCAGGGTGCGTTCAGGCAAACGCCAGCGGAAGCCGAAGTCAAATAGCTCGGAAGCTAACAACAGAGCTCACAAGCGTGCGCTGCCTACGACCTTTCTGGTCGGCTTTCACATATTTTCCTGCGGTGGATATTTGAACCAGATCAAGTTAATATTTAATGGCATTCTTTGATCAGCTACTAAAACATAGAGAGGGGAAGGACCTCGACTTTATTCTATGACCGCATACGTGCCGCCCTTCAGAGAGGGGGAGAACAGCTTTCGTAACGGGCAAGCACAAGAAAAGGAATGAATGGCAAGTATCTTAATACGCGCTTTGCGCATGAAGAACGAGGGGAACATCATCGAAGCCCTCTTTTAGAGCAAATGAAAAGAGTTGACGCTCTGAAGTTTACTCAAGCTCACGCAGATAAGAAAAAAAAAATAAGCGTTTGGTGCTGTTTTGGCGAACAATTCCATCGTCCCGAAATGTTTCTGAACATCGCTGGCCAGAGATTTAAGTCCTCCCTGTCCTCTAGAAAACGGGAATACGTTTCCTGTAGAGCGTGTGGGGATCCTGGCGCCCGAGCCATTGCGCGATCGCTTGGTTTGTGCCATTGCCGCGCGCTTTTCCCCTCTCTCCTCGAAATTCCGGCTCGTCTCGGCGCCACTGTGTAGAGCCGAGCTGTCTACTCAAACTCTTGCGTGAGGTGAAGGCTACAGCGACCGTTGCGGCGATAAAACACTGTCGCCCAGTAAGTGCTCCGCCCTTGTAGTCGAGCTAACTTCACCTCATTGGTCAGAGAGACCACAAGCGAACATACCAATAAAGTTTGTTGGGCTGATTTGTGTCGGTCAAAGGTTAGCACAGAACGAGTTTGTAGTCATTCTGTAGGCAGAACAGGTAACCGCCTGTGTACGCTGCCTTTACACATAGACGGCCGAAAAGAGTTTCCTGGGAAATCATGGCTGCCTTGAAAGCCTTGATTTCAACTCATGGTCAATGGTACACACGCACAAAGAAATTAATACCAGCGGCAATGAAGCGGGCTGTGCCCTATCCGATTCCCTCAATTCAATGCAAAGCGGCGCGCCTATCGTCCAAGCCTTTGAAAAGAATACCTTCCTATTTCCATGGTAATCGAGGGGTGATGTCGTGGGTTTTTCGGTCTCTTGTGAGGCCACAGTTCCTGATCATACACCGAAATGCTACATTCTACCTACGTGTGTAGCCGAAGTGGTGTATCTACACGACACCTCATAGGCCACAATGGGTGGAGCTAAGATCAGTCACCTCAGCTTAAGACCACGGGGGAAACGACTACACATTCCAGTAATTATTTTTTGCTTACTTTTTAGCCCTTAATTTTTTGCTTACATATTTAGACCCTCCTAGATGCACTTAAAATTTGTTACTGGGCCTGCTTTACAATGAGGGCTGCACGAGTGGCGCTGGAAGCATGAAGCGCCAATAGAAGCAATATGCAACCATCTTCCTTGAGAGACCAGGAAAGCTGAGACAACGAGCTTGTGAAGACAACGCGTAGCCCGAGAAGGCCGTTTCTGTTGCTCTTCAATCTTGATACAAACATGCCGGCCGGGAAATCTCAAAACAATCAAGCGGGAGCGGACGGGTGGCGAAAACAATAGGCATGGGTAGCTTCATCACTGCTCAAGACGTATGTCGTAACGAGGCCGACCTAAAAGAGCCACATACGCAAAAACAAATTTTGGTTGCTGAATATAAGGCAACGCTTCCTGCGGCGAAAAATCTGTACTTGAAACGAATAAGAATGGTGCAGAACTTGCGAGCCGAAATTTTTATACAGGCTCGCTTCGTTTTAACCAATGAAAAGCTTGGGGCTGACATATATTTTTTGTTTCTTTTGTTTAAACCTGGAGACCCTGGAAAATATTGTGCGCGCGAAGAGAACGTTAGCTGTGTGAAGAAAGCGATTACCCATCGCAGGTAAATTCACCGAGCCGACGTTTGCACGGCGAGAGTAATTAGTATACAAATGGGGTGCTCCCGCGGGGCTGCCGGAACAACCCCACGTGTTCCACGAGGCAGTCGTTACTGCGTTCTTTCATCTCACGTGTCGACGCGTGCTTGTGCACTGTTATTCTCGAGGTCGAAGACAAGGCCGCGTGGCTGACGTACGGCTTTGGTAAGTGAGCCTGACGCATGCCATCCGACATTTTTATCCGCGCCCTCCAAACACCGAAGAAAACCAGCACGGGGCCTCTCTACTTAGAACATTCCCTTCATGGAAAGAGTGGTCACAGTGTTCCAGTGTTTACCCTTCACTGCACATGCTTTTTTTTAGAGCGAAAGCTCTACTACGCTCCAATTTCCAACCCGCCGCGGTGGCTCAGTGGCAAGGGCATTGGGCTGCTGAGCACGAAGACGCGGGTTCGATTCCCGGCCGCGGCGGCCGCTTTTCTGATGGAGGTGAAAAGCAAGAACGCCTTTGTGTGCGAGATTTCGGAGCACGTTGATCATCCCCAGGTAGTCAGAATTAATCCGGCGCCCTCTACTACGGAGCGACTCGTCGCCTGCGTTGCGTCGGCGCTTTAAACCGTACAATCAATCACTCAATCAATCAATCAAGCTACAACTTTCAAGGTCACTCATCGCGTGGCAATAACCTTCAGCTACGGGCGCGCGTGCTGTGCCTTTCGTATCGCTTCGCTTGCTTCGAGCTTCGCCACTGTGGTATCACGTGGCTAAGCGAGGGTGAACGGGCTGCTTGCGGCAGCGCCGTCTGTGCGAGAGGTTCAGCGCACGCGAAGAACGTCACTGAATTCAATAATTGAATTCAATGAATTCAGGTTGAATTCAATAATTAGCTAAAGCTAGACGATGGCAGCCTGCTAAATCACAAGCAAAGGCAAACTTTAACAAATTTGATTGATTGATTGATGGATTGATTGATTTATTGTATGGTTCAACGCGCCGACGCAACGCAGGCGATGAGGCACGCCGTAGTGGAGGGCTCCGCATTAATGTTGACCACCTGGGGATCTTCACCGTGCGCCGAAATCTCGTACACACCACACAGGCGTTTTTGCTTTTCGCCTCCATCAGAAAAGCGGCCGCCGCGGCCGGGCCCGGAATCGAACCCGTGACCTCGTGCTCAGCAGCGCAATGCCTTAGCCACTGAGCCACCGCGGCGGGTAGGGTGATAAGTTTGAATTTGGCTTACATTGAATTGAAACACTCAAGTTGATGTCGCATTCACGTGGAAACTTTATTTAAATTGACTTTCAAGCATTGTGCGATTGCGTTTTGGTGGAAAAAGAATTAAAAATACGCGAAAGGGCCTCAAGAACAGTAGAATTATACATGGAGAGCAGGGAAGTCCTCTTGGCACCATTAGCGGCTCTTTTAGAATTCTCCCCTGGGATAATCTTGGGCACGCCTCAAGGCACTAAACGAAGTAAGCAAGGTCTTCACTGCTTTGCCATGAGTTTTCAAAACGCTTCCCGAGAAAACTGCTCATATCTTATTCTTCACCTCGATGAACTACGTTCGTTAAGTACTTAAATGATAATTATGGAAGTAAAAAAATATAACCAGAGGTATTTTGTAGGAATGGGGAGACAAAATGAAATCATTGTTTCACCTCTCTGTTTCATTTCGTCACTTCTTCCGTTCACTTCGTCATTGACATCTGGGGACAGATCTATCGCCTATCTCCTAATTGCCGTCTGAATTCATAACAAGCCAGCCCCGAAACGTAAAAAAAAAAAAGAAACTTCCGATAACACCCACGGAACAGTCTGAACAGTCATGCCAAAAGAAAACTCCCATTGGGCAAATGCATTTGGCACATTTTGATCCGTGAAACAGCTGTGTCTGGCACATTTCGATACGAACGGTGTTTTGCGTACACGTTTTCAGGGCGTTATCTCTACTATTGTCTAGCCACCCTTTTTTTAGTGGAAAGTTGCCGAGTTTTTCTTTTTTTTTTTGTCGCTGCAGTTTTATCAGATGCAGTTTCGGTTTCTGGATCTGGCTCATTTCTAAAAAAAAAAAACAATAAACGCCTCATTTGTGTGATCTGTCCAATAGAAGTTAGTTGAGAGTTTGAGCTTGTCCCGTCCTTCCTGTATGTGTTGTCTTCTTCGCGAAAAGCCCGTGTTTATTCCCCAAGATGCCCCAACTCGCCCAACAACAAGTTCTTTTAAGACGAGAACGGCGTAAGCTATGAAACGAACCATACGCGGCAGCCGAGGACCTGCATGCTACAGAAACTTCTTTTCTTTTCAGTTCGTTCATTCCTATCGAAAAGTGTACCGAGAATTGCTTCATCTGAGGCTTTTTCATGAATGTTTTGTCTGATGTGCCCCAAAATTAAGAATCACCGCGCACAGTCGTAGGTTGTCCGTCTTTCATAGGTTGAGAAGAACGGAGTTAGCGCCTACTTTCTCCAACTAGTGAATGTGAAAAGTGGACAAATATTTGACCGCATTTTAAGTGCAGAGCACATTAGGGGTCCGACTTGTCGTAGCTCGTCCGCAGTCACGCTATCTAGCCGCCGCAGTCACGTGACGTGACGCACCAAAACAGAGGATTCAAAAAGATACCCGCTTGTTCCTCGATTCAGCCATCCGGCCACAGGTTCAGAGCATACTTGAAAGAGGTTTATATAGGCAGAACCGTTCGAAACTCCTGCAACCGCTGGAACTTGTCTTACATGTCCCCTTATTCAGCGCAAAAAAACTGCAGGTACGTTTGAGGCAAAATATATGCAATTAGCTGGCAGTCCCCCCGTCCATTTAGTTGGGAATGATTATTGGGTTGGCTTTTACGATAGCAAAAAACAACAGTGGCCGCCGAAAAAAAAAAACGACGTGTTCAAAATGGCGCACAAAGGCTCCAGCACACGCGAGATGAAAGCAAGCACAAAAAGAACTCCCGCTCGTACTGTCCCAGGTAGTACAAGAAGCAAAACATAAAGAAAAGCATGCGAGCTGTCCCGGAAGAAGGCGAGCGAGCACTCCAAAGGCGGAAAAACTGAAGGTCTCTTCGATTTGGCCTGCACTCTTTGCATGAGTTCAGAATTAGTTCAGCCAGTTCAGCGCATGCGCCGCCAGTGCAGAACCGGTCCTGGACTTCTGTCGTCTGCTTCTGCACCTCCTCTAACGGAAGTGCAGAGAAAGCCGCGAACTCGCCCTGCACTTTCTGCACCATCGGTAAATCGAAGAGAAAAGGGCAGGCGCCGCGCTCTGCACTCGAAAATCGGAGAGGCGAGTGCAGCCAAATCGAAGACACTTTGAATTGCACTGAACAAACCTCTGCTAAGTTCATCAAGAGAGGAGTGAGACAGGGAGGGGTAGAACGTGAGGGGTGGTAGCAAAGAGCAGAGAACGGCGCCACAGCCTCTATGGCGGATAAATCACTGCTCTGCATTTCCATCAGTTTTCACGTTGAGTGGAAATGCTTTAATTTTTCAAACCGCTCGTACCTCGTCGCTATAGTATGGTCGCAAAAGGGAATAAGCTTCATTTTTAAGGGCGGAGCACTTTAAGGGGCCCGGGATGTCGCCCGTCCAAGGCCATTTGGGCGTCGCGCACCCAGGCTGATACCGAAACTAGTCAAGAGAAGGTGCCACTCCCTTTCGGAATCGAACCTGCGAATAAAGAGCCGGTCTTTCCCGCCATGGACGCCGAACAGTTGGCACGGTACAAGCGGCAGCGGGCGCTTATTTCTCGCGAAAGACAGCGAAGCCGGAGGGCCGATTCGTCTGTGTGACAACGTGACGCAGTAGTCAAGCGTGTACGAAGAACGAAAAATCCCCAGCTTCGTCAGGCAGCAGTCAAGGCTCAACAACAGCGAAGGAAATACGCATTGTCAATGAAAAGCCAAATGTTAATAAATGTACATATGTTGTAATGTACAGTGCTCAGCGATGGAAACGCGATACTCGGAGCGCGTGGCTGCCGGTGCTTGTTACGCCACAGGTGAGCGCTTGTGAAAGCGAGCTGACGCATTGTGGTATACGGTGAGGGTGAGAGCGTTCGTGACGCATGCTGACTGCATCCGGCAGACAGCCCTTCAGTGTGTGGTTCTTGGCGGCGTCATAGGGGTGCTACATGCCATGGCTTCAAAACGCTGCGCCTGCGTGCAGCGCCGCGCCGCGCGAAGCTGAGTGAGCTGGCACCGCGCGCGTTATGAAGAATTTGAATGCGCATTTATCACGATGTGTTATCGTGGCGCGCCGGCACACAGGCGCAGCGTTTTGAAGCCATGGCATGTAGCACGCCTATGGCGCCGCCAAGAACCACACACTGAAGGGCTGTCTCCCGGATGCACTAAGCATGCGTTACGAACGCTCTCACCCTCACCGTATACCACAATGCGCCAGCTCGCTTTCACAAGCGCTCACCTGTGGCGCAACAAGCAACGGCAGCCACGCGCTCCGAGTATCGCGTTTCAATCGCTGAGCACTGTACATATGTGGACCGTTTAAACCATGTCTACTGTCGTTACTAAATGTTCTAAAATTGCGGAAAATCAAATCTTAAGTCAACCTAAAGTTACGAGTGATAAGAAGCAACGGATGAACACAACAAGAGAAAAGAAAAGAAAAGATAACAAATCAAAGCACAGAGCAAGAAAAATTAACCACAAAAAAAGAAAAGCAACACACACAAAAAAAACAGCAGAACGCAGAAAAAGAAAAGAATACCACAGAAAAACAAAGCAAAACACAAATAAGCAGAAGATAAACAAAACGTACGCGCCACAATATCACATGGGAAACACTGGCGAATCACTGCTCCGCACTTTCGACAGCTTTCCCGTTGAGTGGAACTGCATACATTTTTTTACTTGCATATGATTTATTAGGCATATGCGTCAGGATAACCAACTTCATCTTTAAGGTTTAGCGTCGTTTTCGTAAGCTTTATTATTTTATTTTTATTGCTTTTTGCTATCCTGATTATCTGGCATACGGATGATCATTAAGTTTCCCGCAATATGCCCGCTTTCACTTCCGGATTCTATAATCGCAATCCGATGCTTCAATAACCCAATGTCAAACACCGTGCGTAGCTTTAAGGATGTGGAGATCGATCTCTGCAGCCTCTACTAACCATTTCGAGATGCTGCCTGTCCCGCACTAGAAAACAAAACGTGACCTTTATTGCGAGTCGGGAGCAGGAAGGGTCTAAAATCAGTCTTTCGTACTTCCCCACGTCCTTGGTGCAAAGTGGGATTCTTCATACAGAAGTTCAACGCCCAACCGAACGAGAAACTTTGGCCGTGATGCAACTTGCATAACCAGGCAATTAAATAACCAGTCTGGAGGGCAGACCCGGATACATTGAAGCCTTCCCATCACCTCTGATAGATAGCGGGGCTGTGAATGAAATACGTTTTAGTGAGTATAGTGTCAGGATTGACCACTTTGTTCCTGGTTTTCTGCTCTCTGCCATGGCGTGTATGGCCAGTCAGGTAAGAGGACTCGCCGCTCCCCTTCCCCACTCAACTTAATGATAAGTACCGCGTTCTTCTGAGACTCCAGAAAGTTCCAAAAGCCGGGATGGCACCCAAGCGTGTCCCTTACCACTTAGGCTCAAAAGGGAAAACAGGCCGTCCGCTCGAGCCCTTACCTGAGCCGCTACGCAGTTGAAGAGCATGAGGAAAATTCTGAGCGGCAGCTTCGCCTTGTACGACCGGTGACACCACAGCCTATGCGCTCCGGCCGTGACACTGATGCCAGAAAAGATGAGGTAGATGTTTCCTGGGAGGAAAAAAAAGAAGTAGAACAAACAGAAAAGCGGCTCCAAGCCGGGCGAGAGGAACAGGAGCTCATTGTTTATTTGCGCTGTTACCGCATACGCACCGCCATTCGTTCCCGGCATCAATATGAATGGTGTTTGTCTTCGTATACGAAATCTGAATGCAATACACCGAGCTGCTTATGCCTGCTTGGCGTATACGGACGGACGTTGTTCGGGACGGAAAGCTCGTTGCGGAGGCGAAATGAATGCTTTCCCTTGAGAAGCAGCCGAGGATGTTGGGCATCAGTGGAATTTCCCCTCGGACAGGCTATGTTAGTCACATGACACTGGTGTCATGCGACAGCAAGAGTTGACAGAGCGTTCTCCTATGCCGTTTGCTGTCACACGCAAGCTCTGGGAGGCAGTCGGAGAGAGAGGGTAGCTGCGCTGTGAGTCACGTTAAATACCTATAACGCCACCTACAAACACTGCCCGGCATTATATACGCTTACTTCGAGTACGCCTTCTTGTCTTTCGTCGACAACAACCTGATTTCAAGTTTATTTCTACTAGTGTTCAAATAACGAGTAAAGCAGTTGTAAGACGCCGCCAACCAATGTGCTTTGGTTTAGTTTTACAAGACCCCTACATGACATTGCTCGTGTGACGATACTGTATCACTTCAATCACTGAAATAAAAAAAAAAAATTCCGAGCCTACTACTACTCAGGGTAGCTCGCTTGACAACTTGCGTCTCCTAATTAAAAGTCTTTATTAATGCACCGTTATAGTTCAACTGTAACACAAACAAGATATTCGCATATATCTCTGTTGGTGCACGTGGTAGCCGTGAAGTCGAGACTATCGCTTTTAACTGCGTTTCTTGCCAACAGCGTCAGTTTCACTCAAATGGCTAATCCTAAGTAATAATATGAACATGACGTAAATACCGAAGGGTGGTGTGTGCACGTAAGAACTGGCTCGGGCCGGCAGGATGCATCATAAGCATAGTCAACCCTCACGCCAACTTGCGAACTTATGTAAACCGTCACTTGTCGCTGGGCATTCATAAATCTCTCGCCCGCCGGTTTGTTCGCGGCGTCTGGCGCGATGCTGACTTCAGCAGCCTGCCAACATGCCGCTTTAAAACGGAAACCGTAAATTCCGGTACTCCTTATGTGTGGCGTTTATATGCGCCAAGTACGGCCCAGTTAGATATGGTGTATAGCCACGGAAGGCATTTGTCCTGGCTTGATAACTGCCGTATCAAACACAATCAATCAATCAATCAATCAATCAATCAATCAATCAATCAATCAATCAATCAATCAATCAATCAATCAATCAATCAATCAATCAATCAATCAATCAACCAATCAATCAATCAATCAATCAATCAATCAATGAATCAATATTTTCATTCAACCAATAATTTGAATCCATAACATCTTCACCGCAGCCTGAAAATCGCCGAACAACTGGGAGGTAGACCGGGAATTTTCGCTTTCACTAAAGAAACGTAGGAGTTATCTTCTGTACTTCCTTATTCTCCTAGTATATATTGCGATATTATTTTGTGTGTGCGTGCGTGCGCGCGCCCGCATGTGTGTATGGCGGTGGAGGGGGTGCGTGTGAGTGTGTGTGTGAATGTGAGTGAGTTAGAGAGAGAAAGAGAAACAACCCACAATTTGGCGGCTGCTTGCATTTCCTTATACCGGAATCTAGCCCTAACTGGCGAACTTATCTTGTGACGTCATATTAAAAGTCCGGCCGTTGCTCTCGGCTGGCGGCCACAACATATTTCTAGCCAACCTGCTTGGAAAATAGTGTTCTCTTTCTCTTTCTCTCTCCCCGCCCTCTCTCTCTCTCAGGGGTCCCTCAGCAGACGTCATAAGCTCAATGTCCGCGTGAAACTGCCTTCATATATACGCTATGTTTTTGTTGGGCAGCTGTACGTACCAAAAATGTGAGATTGCCACGTGCTGTAAAACATTTCATAGAAGCCGTAGATGCCGATGATGTGTACGAGAGAGATCTTGAACACGTTCCACCAGACGATTTCGATCTTGTACTTCTTTGGAACCTGCTGCTCCACGACCTCATCCGCTGGCGGTGTAGTTTTTGCAGAGGCGGCCTGGTGTCTCTCGATCAGTGTTTCGGTCTGGGGAGCCATGGTGTAGTCGATGTGAACTGTCAGACAGAGTAACAAGACAGGAAGTAAGGAAGCTATCAGGAAAGTCTGGCCGTTACAATTCATTCAATCCATTGTCCGTTTCCTCCCCCTCCCCCTCTTTTTGGACGGCTCTGCTACCAAAACGAACGTTTAACTCCACCCCTGCTGTCTTTGTGGAGCCACTTAAGACCCGTAAAAAGTCTATTCAACCCAGTACGCAGTACGAACTGCGCACTTTGACCCCGACGGCACCAGCTTTAAAATAAGAAGGCTCGGTTAGACAGAAACATACGAGCGTACATAACTGATTGTCTTAGTAACCTTCCTACGGACTTCAAGCAACTCTTCCAGTGCTGCCAAGATGCACCCAAATGACCAATCGCTCTCAGGGAACAAGCCACCGGGAGTCTTGCGGACTATTGAGGTAGCTGACATACACTTCGCAAACCACCACTCTTCGGTTGTTGTTTTAGCGACCTCTATGAAACTTGTGTGGCAAAATGGCGCATTTTTCGCGCTCAGACAGTTGAAGGGCAAAGCCCCCTTCAAACCCGAAAGATAGGAAGAAAGCGGGGAAAAGAGCAATGCAGAAGACGGTGCTCAAATGTAGTTCTGATATTTTTCATTCCGACCATACTTTTACTACTGCGTGAAGTACAACCCTATAACACAAGGCCAGATTCCATACAGCTTCAATACAGCTATGACGCATCTTCGATAGCGGGTCAAATGTTTTTTTTTCACCAGGCCTCCTACTCGCTACCTGCAGCCCTGGCGGCAGGCTAGGCTAAGGCCTTGTGTTGATGCGCACGTATCATTGGCCGCACATAGGTTGTATTTTCCGACCAAGAAGACAAGCAACAACACCCGTCTGTGCGAGATATCGACTAAAGTTTATAAAAGCCCGCTATCAGCGCACTTCCAAGGTCCTCCCAAAAAGGGGTCATCAGTTGCACCACGTACGTGTAAGAGGGCACGAGAGGGCGAGCAAAATTCACGTCGCAAGCATGCCCATTGGCATACTAGGAAACGGTAGTAGCTACCTCCCTAAGCAACTACGCCTGCCATGACGTCATTCAGGTGCTCTATCGTCACAGATAACAGCTCTGAGGTATGCCCATGATTCGCTACTGAAGTTATATTTACGCTCGGCGCTAGTGGCATAGATGCCATAAATACAATTTATGCTGGAGACATGAGTACAGGCATTGGAGCGCGTTAATTCGATTTTTTTTTTCTCCGCGGGTTGTGGCAAATTTATAATACTCAAGTACAACCAGACTATTTCCCATGTCGGTCGCTGAGGTTTCGAGAGTTATATTCCGTCGAACAGAGAATGCCACATCTCGTGTAGTTTGATCATTCCGAAACCTGCCGAGGAACGGAGGTGGTTCCCACTGTTTAATAATATGCCGCCCTGTGTGTAGTTGGCTTCACCCGTGCGTCGACCACGCCTGCATTCCAAGAGCAGAATTTTTTAGTGCTGTAAGCAAAGAGACGATGAGGAAAACAGCAAGCCGGCGCAGCCTGCGGTTGGCCGCTGTTGTCATACAAGCGTTTCATCCATGAGGTCACTGCTGCCGGCACGCCAATTTCAGATTACGGTCAGCTTCAATGCTAAAACGATGACACTTGAGTTCCGTCGCGTGCGCAGGATTTAGTTCTGAGGAGCGGGATAGAAGCGTAGTTCAGAAAATAGAAATCCCGGGCCATCTCCACTAACGTGAAACCTGGAGATGGGCGAAGCATGCAGTGTATAAGTGTATTCTTGGCGCCTTGGTGTTTTTGCCCACAGAAATGAAACCGTTACGGGGTAGGGGCATACAGCTTTGCTGCAAGTCTCGTGTATTCGAAGCACGAAGCGTTCTACAGCGAAGCGTTGGAAAACGAGTGTACCCGTGTTTTGTACCGTGTCTACATGATACTACGACAACATAAGACTGCGACGTCATGAGATGCTGATAACCCGATTCCCTAAGGGGCTTCTCTCCTAACACACACACACACACAAAAAAAAAACAAATTGGCCGTGTATCTCCTTGCTTCGGTGCAAATGTCGTTGAAAGACGATCGTCTTCTTCCACCCCCGCGCCACGTAACGTCCTCTTGTTTCCGCCCATCCTACTCCTCAAGTCCTTCCGCTCCAAGCTCGCTCCTCCCATAATGAATGAAATAAAGGTTTGCTCAATTCAATTCAATTTTCCCGCGCTGTCATTGCTCGCCCGCCGTTGAATGGGACCTGTATCATGCTCTGCTTAAAGCGGCTAGAGCTATCATATTTTGTTCTCATGTTCAATTTTATCTCGCCTTTTGTTGGCACTGTTTTTAACGCGTTGTCGTTCTTTTTTTTTTGTTTCATCTGGTGTCGCAAAGACCAATCTAAAGTGTATTCGTTTTTAAGTTAACCTTGGTAGTCCGCTTACGTAAAGATTTTATGCCTCAAATGCGCCGGGAGTGTCCTTTGCGCTGACTAATGTGGTCACGCAGGGGCAATGGCAGCACTTTTATAGTTTTAAACTGTAAATTGCAAAGATCTGTTTCGCGTTAAAACATTCTTTCCAGAGTTTTTTTAGCGGGCCGTTGAATGGACTGGCAGCCAGCAAGCCGGACAGACAAAAATTTTCGCGTTGAGGTAGCCCACCACAGACAGGTATATCTGACGTATACGAGGTATATCTGACACCTTGTGGCATTCCGACAGTTTTCTGAGCTTATACAGTTTTCTAGCCCTGTTCCACAGTTCTTGCAACGTATCCAAAGACGACACTGATGTCTTGAAGGAAAAGGAAGTTTATTGGAGCGAACTTGTGCTCCCCTAACGACTCGAAGAATACACAGGCGGTGAAGCAGCAGTCAACAAAGTGACGTGCGTAGGTGAGTGTCAACGAATCGAATGCCGCAGCGTCTGCTCGGGGAGAATTTATCTGTCGGCATGATTGTTTCTCGAACCCTTGAATTACATCGAGAACACTGGAGATCACTCAAGATTATTCTAGTCGAGTAACAACAGGGCAAAACACTCTCCCTATCAAATGAAATTGAGGTAACACGCGCAGCATAAAAATAAAGAATGGAACACGCGCTTCGCTCGGCACACAGATAGCACAGCCGGGCGCGGCCGGACGGTACAAACGAAACACACAAGACAACAAACCCATTGCATGGTTCGCGGCAATATCTACTGTCGGGAGCAAAAGTCTGGATTCCACGCGAGCATCTTCCAAAATGCAGCGCATCGCCATCGCGTAAGTGAGGGCCACCTTAGCGGATGGTTGCCTGTACATTTAAAATGTACACCTGTTGGTTTTCTTTCCCAAGCCGAAGCGCGCTTTGTCCGCAGAAAGACCAAATGAGTGTGGACGTGGAATCAAGACTTTTGCTCCCGACTGTACGTGGCGCTACCAGCCAAATGCGGTTTTGCGCCAGACGACCAAAATTTTCGCAACTTTTTCAAACGATTAAAAACGTGGTCAAGCTTTTTTGACCACTTTTGCAAGCTTTTTTACTTTTTATGCTTTTTATGCTTTTTTATGCTAGCTTTCGAGTTTTGAGCCCAGCGCGAACCAAATATTTCTTCGTTACAGCCAATATCGCGTGCGGCTCTCGCCGTTTCGGTTTCGTTATAAGAACAATAAGTGCCACTGAAGGGAAGCGTGACCAACCAAATTTCATATTTCGTTCGCTATAGCCGATAATTCACTACATCAGTGTTCGTGACAACGAGGTTTAGAAGAATATAACTGCATTGCGATGTGGTGAAGTCTGTTTTACAGAAGTTCGCGCTTGGCAGCCGATCAGCAATCTTCGAACGTTAAATGACGTTGATCAGACCCCCCCCCCCCCCCCTCCCCTCTCCCATAGAGACTGCCTTACAACAGAGGACATGATATCCCCGCATTTTTCTTATTGTTGTTCTCTACGCAACCGGCGTCCGCAGTGCATATTGAAGGCTCGCCGCTCAACTCGCGCAGCTCGACGGGCGCGCAGTAAGCCTACGAATACAAGTTGAAATGAATGATTATCAACGTTAGGGGCATCTACTTGCGACGTATTAAAGAACGCCGAAAAGTGCCCGAGCCGAGAACTTAGATGACACATCCGAGCGTAAAATTAGGAAAGAAAGAATGCCACCGGAGCGTTCCTTTGCGCCCGAGCAGCGAGGATGTATTGAAAATGTCATAAAAATGAAACAATTACTGAAAGGTCACTGCGGCATTTTTGTCTTTGACTGCGTGCACGCCCGTGCTGTTTGCTTTGTTTGTTTTATTTTGCAAAACTTGCACGTGCAGGATCACGAGCACTCGTTTGCACTGGCAGCTACGCGCACCTGGTCTCGTAATGCAAACAATCGTATAGTGCTGTCTCATTGAGAAGTCCCTATTCGCCAAGGAAAGCACCGATGACGAAATAAGGGTCAAGCGCAGTCGGCGGGGGGCTTTTCTAAGAAGCGTGCTGTCGGTCACGGTCATCGCTATGTCCTCAGGCGGCGTGCCTCAAGGTCGCGTGCGTGGTTGTCGCTTTTACCGTTATAGCTGTGGTGCAACGTGCGGGGGCCGCCAAGCAAGGTTTCCCTGTTTATCCTCGGTGCAGCTCACCTTGCCTGCTATCGTCGGGACTCGGGACCGCCGATGACGAAGGCAATGACGCCGATGACGATTCATGTTTTCTAGCCAATTTACAAGTTACAAATGAGGCTACTAAAAATCGTTCAAGCGGTGTCACTAAAACGGAGCACCTGCCTTTAAAGAAATAAATTCGGTGTCGTTATTGACTTGCACAAATTTTCGCGTTCGCTTGCGATATCTACGGGCGAACCGGCAGTATTCACTGAAGTGTTTTGTCTCACGCAATTGAACCAGCGAAATTATATGTAGGACCTGAATTAACGCCACTAGCATATTACAGCTCAAACGGATGAATATAACTGAGCTATCTATGTAAAAAATGTACCAATAATTTTGAGAACACGGACTCGCATTTCACCATATACGTGTTCCCGCACATATATATATATATATATATATATATATATATATATATATATATATATATATATATATATATATATATATATATATATATATATATATATATATATATATATATATATATATATATATATATTTGTCGTACCAGCGCCATTCAGAGTTTGGAGAGGCCACACGAGTAAATTGGATGAATTGTAAATATTGTCTGTATTTAATCCTTGCATCCTTGGCTGTTAGCTCTTAGTTTTATTCCTGCTTTATGTGCCGTCATAAGCACCGACCGCAAAGGCGGCAGTTTGAAAGAACTCTCAAACTGCTGCCCTCGCGGCCGTGGAGTGTGGTGCGTGCAGAGCGTGGAGTGTGGTGCCTAGGAAGGAGAGATTCTAATCTCTCCTTCATATGACAGCCATGACAGATTGGACAGATTAGGATGACCGATGACAGGATGACAGAATCGATTTTCTCCGTCGTATGACTGCCAAGGAAGTAACGTAAATGTGTTTATTAACTAAACAATCACTCACACGCACACAAAGGTTTCTGGCTGCAAAAGCAAAAAAAAAACCTTAAATATTTGTTATCTCGTGCTTCGTCAACTTTCACGCGCCTTTTACATCTCCTTTAAGTTTACAGAAATCTTTCAGGGCAGTTTTGCGAGTTCCCCGCGGCCTATAGACGTGTAATGTTTGGAGGAGATGTTCATGGCCGTGTAGCCTAAAGATAGCTCTGATTTATTAGCAGTGTTCAACGAGTATTGCAGTAGACCTTTAAGCCTCCAGACCTGCCCTAACAGGGCGAAAAAGGCCACTGAATTTTCTGCAGTGACTCTGTGAAGACACGCGTGCGGATATCAGAGTAGGCCACACAGCTTGTCTTCGAGGGAAGGGGAGAGAGGAGGAGAAGATGGGCGTATAACAACATGAAATCCTCCACGGTGTACAAGTAACGTCCTCTTTCAGCTTATTGTCCCTGCACATCAATACACTTGCTGTACCGTTTAACAGGGGGGCATAAACCCTGAAATACGCTTTTTGAATGTTTGCATCTCAGATGGATGGTTGGCGTACGCAAAGACACACTTCAAAGCACTAAGTTTTATCTCTTCTATGGAAGGAATTGTAAACGGCACATATATTGTGATCATCATGAACCTGACTACGCCCACTGCAAGGCAAAGGCCTCTCCCAAAGATCTCGAATTGTCCCGGTCCTGTGATAACTGCGCCCAATTTATCGCCGCAAACTTCTTGATCCCATCTATCTACCCATCTAACTTTCTGCCGCCCCTGACCAACGCTTCTCTTGCCTTCGCATTGCATGTCTTGCCCGCACCCATTTCTTGTTCTGAATTCCTACTAATATGTCCGTAACACACGCTTGTTCCCTGACCCACTCCGCTCTCTTTTTGTCTCTTAATGTTACACCTATCATCTTCCGTTCTATTGCTTGAACCCTCTTCTGCCCCGTACGTGAGTACCGGTAAGATGCAGCTGTCATACACTTTCTTCTTCAGGGACAATGGTAGGCTGCCATTCATTATCTGAGAATGCCTGCCGAACACACTCCACCCCATTCTTATCCTTCTAATTATCTCTGCTTCATGGTTGGGATCCGGGTTGGGATGACCATAACAAAATTCTCGTCGTCGAGAGCAGGTATATTCGTGTCATAGCTGGATTCATGCTATACCTTTGCAGCAGCGTAAGACGTCCAAAGCCTGCTGTGTCTCTTGCCTCAGCCACTACTCAACCGTGAAAGAGTGGGGTGGGACGGTGATACAGAGATTCCGTGACGCAGATACAAAATTTTCGCAGCAGCCTTCTGCAGGCAAGAATAACATGCTGTGATAGAATATTTCTTGGTGCTGCTTCACCACAATGCGCATGAAAGATCAGACCATGCATCCAAGAGAGCAAGCAAGATGGTGTGACTATTGATGGGACAAGAGTAAGCTTCGAGTCACATCACATGATAGGTTATTCAACCTTAATTATTCCTGCGACTTGTCCTTCAGGTGCGATGTCGCGAAGCAGGCCAACGGGCGTTTTATTGAGTGTGCAGAAGCGGGAACATTACTTGGAGAACAACTAAACAGTCAAAAGCAGACGTTACTGTGGTGGGCTGATACCCGCCATCGGGTGGTGGCCAACTCGTTGAGGAGTCCCTCAATGCGTTATTGCAGAACAAAATATTTGGAGTAAAATTAAACATTTATACGCTGCAACAGGTGGATTAGACGCTCTGTAAAAGTTATAAATAAATATCTGATGTTCCCCAGTTGCCACCGAATGACCAATCCCTGCGTTCTGGGGAATGAATTTGATGAGTAACGATGCTAGGTCTTTGATGTCACAAAAAAATGCTTCTGGGCTTCAAAACAAGAACGGCATGCCTGCATTGCGAAATGAAACGGGGGCAACATTTTTTAAACGAGTGATATTATTAGCTTTATTAATGGCCTTTGTGTTTCGTTTTATCTCATTTGATTAGTCCTTGAGGTACATTGTGGTCAAGTGGATCCGCCAAGGTTTCAACAAGGGAGTCTGCGATCGAAAGTTGCGCCCTACTACGTCTGGTGCTGCTGCTTTCATGATAACGAACGAAGGTTTATGGATGGCGTTTACGGCTATTATCAAGAAAGGGCTAAAGTTTGGCAAAGGGGAGAACTGGCCTTTCAAAAGGTCCTATGTAGGACTCCTGCACCAGCCCTGATTTCGTGGCAGAAGCTTAGAGGTAGTTGTGGCCGAAACGATAGTCCCTTGCACCACACGTTAGTCGTACCCACTTCTCGTAGCCATAGTCGCTTCCGCAAAAACAACCTACCAATACAGAATTTAGTTATGAACAGAATGGCGCGTAGGTCGCACAGGAAAAGAGAAGGTGGGATGTTATGGGCCAAAAAATTTGCACTCTGCCATCAACGCGTGCTGAGCGCGCAAACTCCTAGGGAGAAAGCAATGTCTTCCGTTCATCGACGAAGTTGATATAGTCGTAATGGAAGATACCTTAAAAGTTGCGCTTGAAGGCCCGGACACTCCCACAGTTTATAATGCGTCGTCTGCTCCGCCATGCTAGTGGCGTCTCGGCGTGCTGATCCACCACTTCGCCAACTCTCAGTAAACAACGTTCCGGCCCGTGTATCCACAGAAGGACTTGCGACTCACGCGACTGGCCTCTGGGCACGGAGCAAGAATATATAGGAGGGGAAACGGCCCGTTGCTCCAAGCGCGGGCGAGCGACAAGATAATGCCACAATGAAAACCAAAGCGGACTGCCAAGCTTCGTAGCTGCGACGGCGAAGGAGAAGGTAGCAGCACCTGATGGACGAACTGATAGCGGCCGCAATTCATTCCGTAGCTGGGCAGTGCAATGCCGATCGTGGTGGACGCGCAGTTTCTTAGCCCGCGGCAGATGCCGCTAGCTTAACGTCTGACGAGCACTTATGACATTATCTCGCCGCGCTAGGAAGCTTTGTTTCCCCTCCTATCTTATTCTTGCTCCGTGCCTCTGGGCAATGGAGCCCGACCTCGGGGTATCAGGTGCCACAATGATTGCCTGGGCACTTGCTTAGCGGCGGCCTTGACTTTTGTGGGTACAGGATAGCCTCGCCCTTATCGTATCCCTGCCACTAGGACGGGGCAATTCAGCTTCGAGCGGAGTTCTAGAACTAGCTCACCTAGGCGTGAGTGGTCTCGCTACCGAACCCACCTGCGTGTCCCGGTACGCCGTTAACCCGCAAGGCGATAGTGTGCCGAAAGCGACGGCACCTGGCCTTTGTTTGGTCACACGAGGTGCCCACGCGTGGCGTGTGACGCAGCCGATCCAGGGTCTCCGTGCTGACGGTGAAGATGGTGGATGGCGGTTGTCATCACCGCTATAGATTGTATCTATGTGGGCTGCGGGGAGGAGCATTGTTTCGATATATATGTGCGGCGTATGCTCGGCAGGCTGAGGAATTCAATGGTGCGAGGAATGCCCCCTAGGCCGTCAATAAACACCAACGTAGCACGCAGCGTTTGTTAGTTAAATATTGCATCGGTGAAGAATGCCCCCTCATGGAAGTCAGCTCGTGCAGCTGCGGCTGTGCGCTCTTGCAGGTGATGTGCGCCGCTGCATAGCCGTGCAGAGTCTTTGGAGCATGAACTAAGGTGTCTTCCCAACGGGCCTTGGGGAGTCCCCTTGGAGGGACCTTGCGATTACTCATCCCCAAGTGCTGACCACACATTATAAAACGTATATCGACATGGCCTTTCGGAAGGGCATGCAAGAGAACACACAGTACCTAAAAGTCTTCCTCAGTAACTAGAAGACGGTGCTCAAAGTGTTGAAATAAGACTCGTTTGTCATGGATCCGAATGCACCTGCATGGTTTTGTGCATGAGTCCAGGGCAAAGGATAGAATGTAGGAAAATGAAATGGACACTATATTTAAGCTTAGTGTTAAAAAAAACAGAGCATGGAGCCCACAAGAAGCCGCTTACCGCTAAGGGTCCATGTGGACCAAAATCAACCCATGCGATTTTATTTGCTGTAGAGTGAGGAACATCTTGTCGATGTGCTAGGCAAATTTGTGGACAAAGATGGCGGGACAAACAGAGGGATGGGAGGACTAGGAACTCACACGAGTGCTCTTCTGCATGGTGTGACGACACGCTGATGTCATTAGCTGTTCATTGAAGCGACCAAAAGGTTCGTCTAGGGAGCAATTACTTTCTTCCTGCGGCTGCAGTCTTCATGAGCGATTACCTTAGATGATTGTTCAGGTGTACGCGATCGCTCATGTAAGGAAAAAAAACGGTCGTGAACACTGGGGTAGAACATGTAGAATCTCTTGTGCGTCTCGGAGGCCAAAGTGGCTTTATTGTCGGTGAATTTTCTTATGAGCCATGCACTGCCCATCAGTAAATAAGCAACAATTTAGAGGTTCTCGAGGAAATATTCGTCCTTACAGGAAAGACAGTGGCCGAGCCCGAGCACAATTAGTGAGGAATAGGATGGCTAGAGAAGCCTCGACGTTATCTGCTGAGCCCACGTGCAGAACTAATGATTGGGATAGTGCCGGCATTCACGTATCGAACGGGAAAGATAAGCACACAGCCACCACACTGGCGCGGCTGTGTATGGTGAGCCTGTGCTCTCCGTTGCGTTTGGGAGCCCAGTGCAGCGCCTTCATCCATTATGTCAACGACTAGAACTGGGCCCTTCTGACCCATAGCCTGAGCGGGCGGATTAAAAGTGGTGTATGGAAACTACGTAGGAATCCCTACACAGCCCTACACAACCACTATACAGGCAAGCACTAAACTTTTCGATTTAGTTAAAAATCACACACATACAAACATGCGCGGGAATAGAATGGGCAAGCTTTCCCATTAAGATATTACCCATGAAATCAACTGTCCGTAACCGTCTAACCTGACTCACGAGAGAAAATCCCCAACTTCAAGCAGCACATAAATTCTCTCTGCGGCCTGAGTAAACCCTCTGGCCATCAAAGGGGAAAGATGTTTTTTTTTTTTTTTGCCGAATGCCGTATGCTTTCCCCGAATGAACGGAAAAAAAGAAACTGCTCATGGCAAATTCTGCTTAGGTGCTTGCAAGGCGAACGCATTATGGCTTACCCAAGCGACACTTATCAAAGACTTCTTTACTGTGACATCACGTTTGTGTCTCTTTCTTGAATCTCGTTTCTTCGACTTCTCTCGCGAATCACTTCGCCAGGCAGCATGCGACGGCACAGTTTCCTTGGCAGAATCACAGTTCCTCGTGGCTGGCGTGTGCCTGTTCTACTCACGTGGTCGCCCGTTCACCTGTCACGTGATATGACGGCAGCGACGCCCGTACTATGCTAACTCTTGTTCTGCCACTGGGAACGTGCTGACGTAGAGCGGTGGTAACGCGCATACCTGGGTTTAATTTCCACAAGAATTAAATGTATTGTCATTTGCTGTTTACAGCGGTGACCATTATTTGTACCGGACGACGACGACAACAACAACCACAACAACAACAACAACGCCGGTTATCGCACAATGGACACTTAAGGTCTTTGCCTAAAAAAAACTGCCCCAGCGTCTATTTTTCGGAAATGGTGTTCACGTGATTCTTGACGACGGCGGAGTAAGTGATGCTTCGGGGTGGACTAGGCCCCCAGAAACACGTCAATAGATTTGTGGAACCCGCACCAGTGCCGCTCCGTGCCCGAAGGTTCCTTACCATTATTCATACGCACATTCATACGCACGAGTAGCGACGTACATTATGTGTGGCTGCGCTCGTCCGTGAGCTCCACTCCCACGTCACGACATAGAGCCCAAGCACATATACAACCCGAGTTTCCCGATACAATACGCCTTGTATACACCCGAAAGGAAACACGGCGCTTGCGAACCAGCCTAATCAGCGCAAGGACAGGACTGTCTGCGCCACACAACGCCGGGCCCTTGGGTTCCTGCGTATTACGGACGTCTGTGCGGGGTGAACACATCACCGCTGCCTCCTGCCTTATGCAAACAGCCTACTCCTAGTGCCGCCTACAGCAGGGTGGCTTGTGAGCGCGGCTGAATAAACAAAAGAAATAGGCATACAATCGAAGATCGAGTGACGCACGCACGCACGCCGGTCTGTCTTCGTTTGTCGTCAGAGCCGCACGGGAGTATTTTGGGTCTCCGCGTCCTTCGCCTAACGATCTCGAGGCGGAGGAACGTGTTCCGCAGAGTGGCTTTCGGTGGTGCGTGGCGCGCGATCCTCGTACTGCACCTGCAGTAACGGCTGCGCACAGGGAGTTTTCCTCGAAATTACGCCAGTGGACGCACCGATATCTTGTCCGCCCGGCGGAGGTCCGAGGTGCCACCACGTGCGGAACGCGGCGATTATGGCATCGGCCATGCGTGAAACCTCTGCCCGTGCCGTGCACCGCGAGCGGGGTACAAAATGTTTGTATGTCCAGTGCAGCCAGGCGTGCGTGGCATTTTGGGACGAAGGAAAAAAAAACGCAGAATGGAATGAAGTGCTCGATCATGCGAGATGCAGCCAGATAGACAAAAAAGTAATGTTAACTTGTTTTTCAGCAAAAAAATGTCATAGTTATGAGCTTACTGAAGCTCCGACCGAAACATAATACAGCCGTGCAGTCCAAGGAAAGAGAGGTAGTGAACTTCGTCGTGCATTGTTCCGCCACTAGTGTGGTGGCGCCACCCTTAGGGTCGCGACGACTTCAGCGACGACGTCAGCCGCTCGGAACCCCAGCTTCATCTGAAGCTGGGGTTCCGAGCGGCCCAACGCCTCCACCCACTGGTCAGAGGAATTTGTGGGACGGAATGGGTCCTCTGCACAAGCCCACATTTGGTGTTGGACCGGGGTCCTTTTACAGCAGCGGGGGCAGAGTGGGGATGGGTACAGGGAGGAGTGGATATGATGCAGGACGGCCCTGCAGGGTAAAAATCATTTGTAGTTGACGCCAGAGGCGTCAACTAAAAGTGGAATCTCTACCCTGCGGCGGCGGTGGTAAAAGTGCCTTCACACTCGGGAGCGTAGACCAGCTACCACGCCAGCCGGACTTTTCCCTTTTTCGTTTTGTTTAGCCTACGAGGTACACATTGCGGCCACGACTTGCTTGTGTGAGAATGTTGCTAGAGTAGGTAATTAAATTAGCGACGCTACGCCAGCTGAACGGCTGAGCGTTGGCGCGGCCGATTTCACCTGTCGCTGCCGCCTATCAGCAGAAAAAAAAAAAAAAAAACTGGGGGAGGGAACATGAATTTGACTTTCGAACTGAAGTGACAATTACAACTTCAAGTCGCCTGTCAGCAGAAAAAAAAACGGGGGAGGGGGGCGGGGGGGACATGAATTCGCCTTTGGAACGGAAGTGGCAATTACGACTTCGGGCGACGCAACAAAGTTCCCGGTCTACTTCCGAAGGAAAAGTGGTAGCGAGAGTTGTCAAGCAGGACCAAAAGGGCTACAACCGCGATAGTCAGTCAATTCTTTTCAGCCCACATCCAGAGGAACCTGGCCCGAGTTTCAAAAGGGAATGCGTACATCCGAGTGCCCTGCAAATGAGCGAGGATTTGTTTTGTTGATGCGGGTGTGTTCCTCTGACATTTTGTGCTGAACACGGTGGGGGTCCGCAGAGTCGGAAGGCATTTTCCTGATCACCATGACTTGTAGTCATGGCTTTGCGGCTTTACCAAAGCTGTGCGCGAAGAAAAAGTGAATGTACGTTCAAACTCCAAGCCACTTCTGCCCAGAATGTTACGGAGGACTAAACGCGCACAGAAGCCAGCCTTTCCAACACATCTGTCACGGACCTCGAGTAGCCGTTAGGAGAGGGGGTCCTTAAAAGAAAATCCACGCATGGCTAATCCTGGAATGAACAAGGTTGATCTCGTATTCGTTCGAAGTGAAACCTTCGGTTTTTCAGGAAAAATGTTACGGGCATGATTTGCACAGTAACGGCTTCCAGTGGTGGCTGGTATACATCTTTTTTCGTGGTGTCTACTTGTGTACTACCGGAAGAAAAAAATTAAAAAGAGGGCAATGGACGAGGACAGAGAAACACAGTAGACTGGACGAGCGCTCCTGTGTTTCTATGTCCTCATCCATTGCGCTCTTTTAAATTTTTTTGAAGCCATGAACCAACTTGCCCAACAAAGCATTCTAATAGCTGAAGAAAGACGAACAGAAACAACCCCCTTCCTTTCTTGGCGTTGGGGTGACAGTGAACTATCTAGTTGATTGTTTCGGAACACCAATGAGCACCAATTCAGGAAATGAGAGAGGGGGTCAGGTGCTGGTCCAGATGAGGGGGACAAGAGCACCTTCGCCCCCCTCTGCCGACGCCCATGACTCTCACTAACACGTACCCACGAAACTTATTGTAAACATAAGTCTGGACAGTGCAATGAACGCTCTAAATTATACGCTGAAAGAGTGTATCCGCATTGGCCTAACTGAAGGCAAACTTACGCTTTGTAAGTGAATGCAATCTGATGGTTTGAAGAATGCGTCTAGGGGAGGCACTTTGCGTGTCCGGCCACCGCTTTTTCCGACAGTTGCCGAATTGTAACTTGCGTCACCTGCGAATGAGGAAGAACAGGAAGCGGTTTAGTCAACGCAGAAAGTGTGTTTAACGTCATTATGCCCCTTTGCGGATAATACATATTTCGCAGTGCCAACAGCCCCGAGCACCCCACCCTGCTGAAATCCAATGTTGTGCTGCCTAGCATCTTGCTACATCTGTTAGATCTTCACCAGTCTTCGAGCTCTTCCGGCCAGAAAAGGTCCTTGAACATTTGTTGACAATAAATTATCTTTTCAATGTAAAAGAAATAAGGCGGCTGGCATTTCCTTGATGAAGTGTCAGCTGACGCTTGGTAGGTGACATTAGCAGTTGGCGTTTCCCTGAAGAGGGCTGACCAAGTTTGTACGCTATGCCCTCTCACTGTTGTCCTTGACAGACCAGCTGCGGCAGCGAACAAAAATGCGCGGCTGGTTGATTATGCAATTCTAAGCAGCTTGTCACCTTATTCACGTCGCAAACGCCGTTGCCTTCAGGGATGTCCCATTACTGAAGCGCCTGTTACTACATGTAGCCGCTTTGAATTGAATAGATTGATGGTATGTCCCCCGCCTTTTTACTTGTCCTTCCCAGATGGTTAGCCCACTAGGACTTTTCTAGGCAACGTATGGGAACGAGCCAGTTGGTACTCCATCATTGGAGACCGTTAAGCGTAAGAAACATTGATCGGAGGATATGACACAAGGACTGGGAGCTCCTGGCCTTGTCTGTTACGGCCTTCGTGTGCTCTTTCTTGTGCTTAAAGGTCACCTTTGCTAGGCTTAACATGAAAAACGCCGTGTCACTCCTGGGCTATGGGAAAACGAGCCACGGTCGCCAAAACTAGCAGAGGCCATGGCGCTCAAGATAGGTTGACAGAACTTGCGCCAGCGTTTATCTGTCTGTCGGACAACTGTGTTTGCATGCAGAACTCACATGGCAGAAACCGAGGTATACACGCATACTTTTTCTACCTTTTATCAAGGGGGGGGGGGGGGGATGTCATATAGGATAAATACTCAAGTGAGGTAACGCTCACGAACGCCTGCGGCATATGGCCTAAATGGCATTGCAAGATACAATTTTCGTTGTTTCGGGAGGGGCCTGCGGAGTGTAATGCGTTTGCATAATTTAATGTAAAAAGTCAATTATGTAAATGCTAAATAATTAGACAAATTACTCGAGAGAAATGAAGGCATTCTTCGGCACTCTTAGCAACACTAAGCATTGAAATGCCATTTGGGGTCGGGCGGTCGGAGATTGCTATTTGCGTTATCCTAATGGTCAAACGAAATGGTCGATGAAACGAATGAGTATCGCGTATAGAAGCTTTACCACCTCACAGCGTTTAGCGCGCTGTCCATAGCAAATCATCATTGAGACATCGTGACCATTCACCAAGCCGCGAAATAACCACCCAGTTGCACGGGCGGAAACTAAATAAAGACTATCATGACTTGCGTGGCCTCTCCCCCTCTGAATTTTAACAGAGGGGCGTATAGATTTATGCGGCCGTACGCACACATGGTTGCACACACGCACACACTCACCCGCCTACACGCACACGCGCACTTATGTGTTGCGCAGCAAACAAATAGTTGAGCAGGGGTATCTTTGACGTATGAACTCTACAGAGAAGGCATGAGAACAAGGGCCACAATTGGCTTGTTTATACCAAAGTACAGGTAATTACTGAAATGTTTCGGGAGATCTAGGCAGTAGTGTACGTGACAGTAATTACATTACTGCAATGATATTACAGTAATCTAGCTACTGTTATGCGGTAGTGGGGAATGTAACGATATACGTTTTGCTCAGCTAATTCAGTAACTAATGTGTTCTTGTCACGGTAATTTTGAACGGAAGAAATTTATTACTTCCTAAATTATTTCTCGAAGCCGTGCCGTAGTTGTTACCCCAAGAAGGCAAATTTTTGAAAACTGCCCCTAATCTTCCGAGTTGACCTTGGCAGAGGCTCCACAGGGTTGAAAGAACCAGGTGAAGACGACGTAGGGTCGGAACGCATGTGTTTGTGCGCGTGTGCGACGTGGAGCGATTAGTCCGGAATGTTCCGTGGTCGGGAACGGGCTGGTCTCTTTGTGCCTGGTTTCTCGGCTCGGAGGTATACGCTTCCAGGCACAGTGTAAGGATTATTGCTGGGTCGGTGCCACGCCACGAGTGGTTGTAAGGAATGCTTAGTGAGATTTTTCTTTCTCTATTTTACCAGCAACATTGCTAGACACAAACTGACCGCACAATACAGCATTCAACACACACAAAAAAGTTCAACCACAGTTTCGGAGGGTGTATGACGGCGGAAGGTGGTAGATGGCCATCGTATGCAATTTTTGTATTCACGCACGTGCCCGCACCTATTGGTACCACTTATGACTTCAACAGACCATTCCAGGAAATGGCCTTAGGATTAGCGCTCGCTACGTGCTAAGATTACCGCCGGCGAAATAGTGCCGAGTGAATTCGCAAAAGTAGCTGGAGGTGTTTTTCGACTTCCCTACCCTTGATTTATTTTGTTCCCTACCCAAAATTGTCAAACTACTACCAACCTCCGTTCCGTAGCTGTATGACATTCAATGAAGCTTGCTGCTCGGAAGACGCGTCTTTGCTCTAACTCCTTGCCCTAGCTCTTTGCAATTCCTTATTGTACCCTTTGGCATGCTGTCCTGTATGCGAAAGGCAGCTTGTTATCAACACAAGCTATTTTTGTATGTGGGAAGCTCTAAAGAACTTGTCTTGCACGTGGAGGCAAAAGCTTTGCTAGTCACGATTGCCGAATGCCTTGTCAACGGACTGCGGCTGGTCTTCCTCAGTACACTGGGGGAAGATATTGGTTCATCTATTGCAGCCAAAACCCCTATCT
Source organism: Haemaphysalis longicornis (assembly GCF_048455015.1). Lineage (NCBI taxonomy): Eukaryota > Metazoa > Arthropoda > Arachnida > Ixodida > Ixodidae > Haemaphysalis > Haemaphysalis longicornis. Next base: position 161,084,731 of record NW_027526203.1, read on the forward strand.
CATGCAGAGTTAGTGGCTCACATGCATCCTCGGCATTATAGACTGTAGGCATTCGTACAGCCGCAGTTATTTCCGTTTTTAACTTCTCCTTCCTACTCCTTCCTTCCGCAAGGAGAGAGAAACGCAGGGGGGGGGGGAGTGGTAGAAGCTGGGGGGTGGAAAGCTAGGTCGACCCGAACCTCCGCTGTTTCTCCAGCCTTGCGCCCCTAGTGCAAGCTGTGCCAACTTTCTTTTTTCTCTCCCTTAACGCGATTTCTCAGTTTGGACGTTCTGCATTGCACAGTTCCACATCACATATCACATTTTGTAGCCTAGTTCACGCACGTTGTTGTCATTCGCCGAGTTTGCTTGGTTGGAGGCACAAGTTCGTCACACGCGTGCGTTGTGCTGAAGGTGAGTAACGGGATGACCTTGAGTGCCCCGTGAATCTATGCCACTACTGTATATCTCAATGTCTGTTTGAGAAACGGTCCTCTGACTTGGAGGAATACATTGAAATTTGCAGTCAATAATTATGTCAGCGCTAAGGCTTGTTGCTTAGTCAACTTTCCCGGCTGGCTGCCTGCACCCCCCCCCCCCCCCCTTCCCATTAGCCAGCAATCCCTTCTGAACGCTATCACCGAGCAGATAGGTAAACAGTTGAAGAGCCCGGCGACCACCGGGGGCGTTCCCTCGTGTTGTGTTTGCCCCCATCGTAGTTTTGTGAGTTGCGACATGGTCGCGTGCTTGCACACGGACTCAGTGGCACGGGCACGCTCCGCGCACCGCGGTCATCGAACGGGGTCAAGGAAGGCCCATCAACAGCCGGCATCGAATGGGGGAGAGGAGGGCGCGACACGATTTTCGAGGCTCAAGGCGCTCAAGGACGCCGAGCTGTTGTGGGGAGGCTTGAGATTGTCCGTTTTGCAACTGACTCGCTAACCCACTTTCACCTCCGCGCCCGAGCGCCGCGCCTGCTCCACGTCGGCCGTGGGGCGATGACTCCCGCCTCCGCGGGTCGATTACAT
>NW_027526203.1:161085837-161453958 GCF_048455015.1 Haemaphysalis longicornis
ACTGGAGAGGTAGCGTATTATAGTATGTGCGCAGGAGTTAACGGCCCAAATCCGGCGGCCGGACCACGCATGGTAATTCTTGTTTCGCACGTTTTTCTTCGTGTGTTTCCTCCCAGAATTGAGGGAGTCGTTTCTTAAACTTGGCAGGCAATGATCATCTGGCTAACGGCAACACAAATTCTCTCCGCCTTCTTTGAATAACGCAACAAAAATGCGGCGACACAGACGGTCAAGGAGGCAGACTTTCATTTAATATAATTAAGATGAAGAAGAAAAGGACGTGTTTCAAGAAGGAAAGGATGCGGCGAAGAAAAGAAAGCGAGATACGGGCACATAATAAAGAAGCTGGGGAGAATCGCGATCTACAGTGTCTTGTATGTCGGTTAAATATTGTTTGACTCATATTCCCCTAAATAAAATTGCCTTGAAGATTTCATGAAAAAAGAAAAGGCAAATCAAAGATGAAAATTCAACGGCAGAATTCAGGGCTTTTGAAATGAAAGATGGGCTTTCATATACGTTTGTGAATAAACGAAAGCCTTAAATTTTCTTGCAGTTACAATGGTTTCATCATACGACAAGCGTAGAAAAACCGAGGAAACAGCAAAAGTAACGTGCTTGTTTTGCACAGGAGAATAAACATTGCTCCAGCCGTGGTCATTAACCGCGCATAGAGGAAGACACCGACAACTCTTCAACATACAGTCCATGCTTTTATGTAGAAGGTTTTGCTTTCAGCACCAGTAGAGGTTCATGGAAAATCACTCTCCATTTTTTCTTTGTTATCGCTTTTATATTTTAGCGCAATTTAGTGAAGTTGGGAATCACATCAACAGTTGGGAATCACATCAATGACTCAGTTGCAGTGGCGGTATGCTTCTGCGCACAAGTAGCAGGGTTCGACTCCCTGCCATAGCAGCCGTATTTCTGCTAGAGGCGAAATCAAGCTGACCTGCATGGGGAATATTTCGGTGCAAATTAAAGTGCCCCATGTGGTGAAACACGTTCCGTTGCCCTCTTCGATGGTGTGTCTTATCGTCACAGCTGTAGCTGTGGCACTTAATATTGTAATTTTGTTTTTCAATTATCAGTGTCTCTCTCTCTCTCTCTCTCTCTCTCTCTCTCTCTCTCTCTCTCTCTTCTCTCTCTCTCTCTCTCTCTCTCTCTCTCTCTCTCTCTCTCTCTCTCTCTCTCTCTCTCTCTCTCTCTCTCTCTCTTTCTCTCTCTTGCTTTCGAGCAATATGTACTTCATATGGCATCACGTCAAACGACAATTACGAGACTCCAAACATCTACACGACGTATGCTTCTCGGCCAGCTTTGCCATCGCACCAATGCAAAGACACGGGCGCGCGACTACAAGATGCCACAAACAATTCCCCATGCTCTCGCAAGTAGAGGATCAGGTCCATTAGACTCCATCGCCCTTAGCAGGCATGATGCACACGATAGGTATCAGCACTGAATGACAAGACACCCTCGGAGACTTCGAACACAACATGATAACTCACATGCATTGCGCAGCTCGTGCGCGAATGCATTCACAGTCAACCATGGCTTCACGTTCGGCTAGAATTTATCCTAGGACACACATGGCACCACGCCCCCCCCCCCCCCCCCTCACACACACATATTCCCGGAAATAAAACAGGCCATTATGCTTCCCAAGCAAACCCGCATCCAGGCCCCAGTCTCCGGAACTAAACCTGCAGCCTACAACATGAAAGCTAAGCAAAAAACAGGACAGGCGCCCGACTACAGCACTGCGCAGCCGCATGCGCACCCTAACATCCTATAAGCGCTGAATACACAGCAGGGAGGATCAATCTCTGCTGGGACAAGCCCATCTCTGCCGTGGAACCTGTACTTTGTGTAAGCAACAACTCCCGGTACCTGACTCCGGAACTTCCCATCATTTAGTAATAAAAGAAAAATGTGTATTTTATGTGAATATATTTGATTTTAATGTGCGTAGGGTCCACCCTGACCCCGCGCGTGTTTACTTGACCTGCCCTAGCGTGCAATCACGCATCACTCACATCACCTTTCCGACAGACATTAGAGATCCTACGTTACGGTGCCACTCCTCCTCCCGACCTCAAGGCCCCGCAATGGCGTCTCCTTTTGGACCCCGCCCGCAGCGTCCCAAACAAGTGCTCGCAAAGGCGGCAACGGCCCCCAACAGGACACAAACTTTCTTTCGCTGTGTATCCATCCCTCTTGCTCTCCAGCTCCTGTTTCCCAGCTCCTATTCTTGTCAACAAGCCCGTTCGCTGAAGGTCAGTGCTGTAGCGTGGACTCCTTTTGCAAGGCAGTAACATCAAGCGCGACAGGACCCCTTGTCTTTATAGTCATTCTATAATGACATCCAACTGAGGAGAAGGGTAAGGCATGAATGCGGGCGTTCGTCGTAAAAAACAGTCCATGAACACACAATGCCCATAAACAGGGTCTGATGGAGTCGAAAAGCGAAAACGCCCGTGTCTGGGGATTTCGGCGTACGTTAAAGATCTCCAAGTGATCAAAATTAAACGAGAGCCATCCACTACGGCGCGCCTCATATAGGATCACAGAACATGTGTAGCTTCTGAGCGTAAAACCACATAGTTTGAATTTTTTTAAATAAACGGTGCCTTCTGTGTGACTGTATTCTGCATGTGTACGCTGGTCGTCCGGTCTAGCGTGGTGGTGCTTCCTCCCGTCTTGCTGCTGTTGACAGCTTGTTGAGGAAAAGCCTTATTATCACAATGAAGGGTGGGACGGCAGTAGTGTTTGACGGGACAATACAGCTTTGGAAACGATGCCAAGCCTGCCATGGATTGCTAGTGGACTTTCCAGTCGCTACTCGTCCGATATTGTTAGACATTTTGATGGATTCACTCCCAACAACGTAGCGGTGGACTATACGAACACCCCTTTCTCTGAGCAAACTATGACACCAGCAGCCAAGAAAGTGCGATACCGCGAGTATTTCGTCCGAAAATGCTCTAACTGTGGCCGCCAAGAGACGTTTCTTCGGAAATGTTACAGTACCTCGTACCACCATAGTACCCACCGGTCTTCGACATTATTATCAGCTATTCAATTGTTTTCAATGCTGCGAGGGAAAAAAAGGCGAGGACTGGTTGCATTTCTTTTTTTCAGCACCTTGTAACGGGACCTCTAAGAGTTAATGTCAGCTAGGTATCAGCTTGTTATCTTTGAATTTAGAAACAAAATACAAAACGAAAGGGGAATAGCGAGATGAAAGGATCAAGGGGTTCGTGTGTTCGTGTGTCCGACCTGCCGTTGTACACACGTACGAGCCAAAGAACAGCCATTGTTATAACTATGTTCTTTCCACAGCCGTAATGGCGCCAACAGAAACACCATCGAGAAAAAAAAAAAGGAACCCTTCTGGTGAGTCCTCTGGATGGGGGCACTTGTTAAATAATTTGCGGCCTTGGCCCAAACGACGCAATACCGAGCCCTCCGCGGCAGCCGTAGCTGCAGGTAGGGCACTGAAACACCCTGCAAAGTGAGTGGATTGGGGCGGACTTCCAAAAAGTGAAACAAAAAAAAGGCAGAAAAGTTGCTCGGCGACGGAGCAAGAGAAAAAAAGAAGGTGCGCCCGTGCCTGAAAATCGTCGTCGTCGCAATCGCCGGCTGGCCAGGCTCGGAGAGAGTTCGTCGACCCAGATGAAAGCCCCTTCTTCGCACGCGGCGGCACTTTCACTCCTCGGGCGGCGCGACGGAAGGAAGAAAGCGGCCGCGGAAGGCCTTGAACTGGCCATGTATCTGGGACGACGACCACGATACGGGGCTGAGCGGCGGCGCATTGTAGGGGCGGCGTTGGCGCCGAAGGAGAGGGAGGCCGCAGCTCACGTCGGCGCGTAACCTTGCGTAAGACGCGCGCCGGTCGGTGGGCGAGCGCACACACACGCCTGGGCCTTCCCTATCGGCCCGGCCAGGAAATCAGGAGGGGAAAAAGAGAAGCAACTGGGTTGAGGCAACGGGCGTCTGACCGACAGACCCGCATGGCGGAGGCAGTGACCCACACACGCACGTAAAGCGCACTGCCGCGCGCTGCGCTCGTTGACCAGGGTCAGGAGAGTCGCTGCTGCAAGCCGGTGGGGGAGAAAAATAAACAAAAAAAAAATAGGAAGCTATATCAGCTGCTAGCTGCTGCAAGCCGGTGGGGGAGAAAAATAAACACAAAAAAATAGGAAGCTATATGAGCTGCTAGCAGCTGATATAGCTTCCTATTTTTTTTTGTTTATATAGGAAAAATAGGAGAAATAGGAAAAAAGGAGAAATATATAGGAAAAATAGGAAGCTATATCAGCTGCTAGCAGCTGATATAGCTTCCTATTTTTTTTTGTTTATTTTTCTCCCCCACCGGCTTGCAGCAGCGACTCTCCTGACCCTGGTCAACGAGCGCAGCGCGCGGCAGTGCACGTTACGTGCGTGTGTGGGTCACTGCCTCCGTCCTCAACCGCTACCCCGTGACGATTTCAAGCTTGTCTTACGACCTCAAGGGGGCCTTCGTCTCGGGGATGTTCAATACGCAGAAATCTCCATCGCCTTACTCAATGCCATAGGGACTACTTGGCAACAGGCGAACCTGAAGCTACGTACTGACACGACCCAGAATACGGCTACAGTAAGCACACCTTCTGCGGAGGCCGCTCGTGCTCTAAGCCAAGTTAAACAACTCACTATCGGAGCTGCCATCCACCAAGTCTCGCTCTACGGCTTAGCACCAGACGACTCAATCAAGGGAATTATCCGTGGGGTACCCCTTCGTTTCACAGAGCAGGAAATCCTGAACAACCTGGACCAAACCCACGACGAGATCTACGCAGTGCGCAGATTGGGCCAAAGTACAACGGTCATCCTTACTTTCGCGGGACCAAAGTTACCTTACCATGTACGACTCTATGGGGCCGAATACCCTTGCTCCATATACAAAAAGACAATTCCTGTGTGTTCTACATGTCGTGCGATTGGACACCGTTCCACAGCCTGCCCTCAACCGATGGCTCAAGTTTGCCATCAGTGCGGTCTTGGGACCCTGTTCCAGACCACCCGTGCTCTCCCACCTGTGGCCTCTGCGGTGGCCTTCATCTCTCCGGCTCCCCTGGCTGCACCAAGCGCTACGCGGAACCGTATATTCTGCGTCAACGAAGGCTTCGACAAGCCAGAGCGGGAAGCCGGGAGCCACCGCGAGACTCCTCTTTGACACGAGGGCGACGCCGGGAGCGGTCTACCACGCCGAGTTCGAGACTGCGTAGCAAGTCCAGCAACAGAGGTTCTCGACCAGAGAAGACCGGGAAAACTGGCTCAAACGTGGACACAAAACAAGTAAGCTGGGCACAACGTGTGTCTCCCACAGCTCTGACCTCAACCCCTCCTTCCAACTTAAATCATAAGTCTGCCACACCATGTCAGGGTTGCACAGAACTACTACAGCTTCTTGAACAACAAAAATCAGTTATGTCAGCTCTTCAATCACGTCTTGACGCATTAGAACTCACTAAGGGCACCGTGACCGAAAAACGCAAGAAACCCAACCAACAGCCCCCACCCTTGACTTCCGCGCCCCTTACCACACCACAACCCCCTCCCTTGACTTCCGCGCCCCCTCCCACGCCACAAGAAACCCAGACCGCAGAGGCCGAACCCCAATCCGACAAGTCCTCATGGTTCCAGTAGATGTTAACCAAGCTTGATGCACAACTTAGCACCTTAAATCAAGAAATTCAAAACCTCAGGCAGGACAACAACCTCCTTAAACAAGAAATTAACTCGCTACGAACCGAGCACCTAAATTTCCGCCAAGACGTAATGTCTCTTCCTGCCCTCTCCGGTCATTTAGAGACCCGCCCTGATGCCTTGTCCGGCCAGCTAGAGAGCCGACCTGATGCCGGCCCCATCCGTCAAGATAGACCTGAAAGCACGGGCTCTCGCTCCCACCGCCGACCCGCCCCTTATGCCAGATCCGTCGAACCCAAACCCTCCCACTCATCCCTTGATGACCACGACACAGCTTAACAAGCACGCCACTGCGCTCCTGCAGTGGAACTGTCGAGGCTTCAAGAACAAATCAGGCTCTTTACAACAATATATAAACACTCTCGATCCCCCACCTGATATCATCGCTGTCCAAGAAACCAACGGCCTCACCAAGCTTCCTGGCTATATTACCTATGAAGACCCGTCTAAACGAGCCACAGCCACACTCATCCGAAATTCAATAGCATCTGTACAGCATTCCACGCCACAAAAAGGGTGCGAACACACACTATTGGAAATTTTATCGCCATCGACCAAACTTAAATCCAATCTCTTCATTCTCAACATCTACTGCCGGCCCTCCACCAAGAAACCTGACGTTCAATCTACGATACAGGATGCCATCGCCCTAGCTGGCTCCCGTCCGGTACTTATTCTAGGAGATTTCAATGCCCACCATCAACTTTGGGGCTACAAGTACAGCACGAAAAAAGGTCGGCAAGTTGCCTCGACCATTGAGCAGCTTAATCTCACCATCCTGAACGACCCAAACACACCGACCCGAACTGGCACCAGTACTTGCAGGGACACCACCCCAGACTTGTCTTTGTTGGCGGGCCAGCTCGATGTCACGTGGTCATCCACCCACACTAACTTAGGCTCAGACCACGACATTATTCACCTCCTGTTGCGTAACCGGGACTACAAGGCACGATTAGGAAAAACTCGGATTACGAACTGGGATAATTTTCGGAAGGCGCTGTGCAGCCATTCGCCAAATCCCGATCAGTCCTACACTGCATGGATAGACGACCTTCTTCAGACAGTTCACTCTCATACGCGAGCTGTAACCACGACTTACCAGACCCCTTGTGTGGATGCGAGGTTGCTGCACCTTTGGGAAGCACGCCATAGCCTTGCCCGTAGATGGAAACGCCAGCGCCACAATCGGAAGCTCCGTAGGAGGATATCTCTTCTAAGTCAACAGGCGGCGGAGTATGCACAGTCGTTGAGCAAAGAAAATTGGCTGCAGCTTTGCGGCAGCCTCCAAGGCACTCTGACCTCCCGCAAAACCTGGAACCTACTTAGGTACCTTATTGACCCCCTAAACAGCAAGGTGGAATCAAATCGAAACATGGCCCGCACTCTTCACGCTTACCCCGGCACCCCAGAACACCTCATTCAAGACTTAACGGCTAAATACCTACAAACAGAGATACTATCCCCGCCGCCACCGTACTCTGGTACTCCCAACGCAGATTTGGACCGAGATATCCAACTTTTTGAACTGGAAGCAGCCCTGGCGGAATGCAAGAAAAGGAGTGCCCCGGGTCCTGACCAAGTACCCTATAAGCTCCTGGCCAATTTAGGTGATGATGAACTTGCCATCCTGCTTAAACACCTCAATGAATTTTGGACATCTGGCCACCTACCTATTCAATGAAAACCGCCGAAGTCCGCTTCATTCCTAAAGCGGGCAAATCCCCACACATTTCATTTCATTTAATTTATTGCATACTGCAGACCTTCGCAGGTCCAAGTAGGTGGGCACGGTACAAGTAGCAAGTACATATCAGGCACTCAAGTCTGACAATCTCCGGCCTATTTCCCTTACCTCTTGCGTGGGGAAGCTATTGGAACGCATTATACTCAAAAGGCTGAAGCCATACCTTGAAGACACCAACCAAATGCCCAAAACAATGTTCGGCTTTCGACAACATCTAAGCACCCAGGATATTATGTTGCGACTCAAAGAAGAGGTAATTGCACCTGCCACTCGCCACTCACCTCGAGCCATTTTGGCCCTCGACCTAAAAGGGGCCTTTGATAACGTTGCGCACGCAGCGATTCTCTCCCGCCTTAATAATACTGGCTGTGGCAACCGAATCTATTCCTACATTTCGGACTTCCTCACAGGCCGCCAGGCTGTGCTCAAAATTGGAGATATAAAATCCAAACCAATCTCTCTTGGCAGTCGGGGTACACCGCAAGGCTCGGTATTGTCTCCACTCCTCTTCAATATCGCTTTTCTGGGCCTACCAAAACAGCTAGAGCAGATTCCGAATCTTCACCACGCACTGTATGCAGACGACATCACCTTCTGGACTGACACAGACTCTCTTGGTGGGCTGCAGGACACATTGCAGCGTGCAGCCGAAGAAGTCAATAATTACGCCCAGGCTTGTGGCTTACATTGTTCACCGCAAAAATCAGAACTTGTCATCATCCGGAAACACCCCCCACGACATCACGTCGAGCCCATCGAAATATCTCTTGACGGCCATTCGATCAAACCTAGCCACTCACTCAAGATATTAGGCCTTACCATCCAAGCCAATACCCGAAACGACTTTGCCTTGTCAAAACTGCGTAATATGTCAGCTCAATTCGTGCATATGATTAGGCGGGTCACTAACCGGCATCGGGGAATGAAAGAAAAGGACACAATGAGACTAATTCAAGCTTTCGTCATTTCTCGCCTTACCTATGTCGCTCCATACATGGCCCTAACCAAATCCGACATTGAAGCACTAAACAGGATCATTCGGAAGGCATTTAAACAAGCACTCGGGCTCCCTATGAGTACACCGACAACCAAGCATCTTGAAATGGGTCTTCACAACACTATTGAGGAACTCATTGAAAGTCATCTCGCAAGCCAGCGCCTCCGTCTGACACACACTCCGGCAGGCCGCTTTGTTCTGCAGTGCATCAACTGGCCCTGTGCAGAACAAACCCACCTGGCCCCTTTGTCAGACGAGTGGCGTAAACATATCTCTGTACGACCCCTACCAAAGAATATGAACCCCGACCTCCACCCCGAGCGCAGGACCGCCCGCAGCCAAGCCCACGAACGCTTATATGGCAATCGCTCTGACGTGTCCTACACCGATGCGGCGAGCTACGCTGACAACCAAACCATGGTTGCAGTGACAACAACCAGAAGCCATTAAACTTCATGCGCATCCATCCGTACGACATCCCCACGAGACGCCGAAGAACTCGCCATTGCCTTAGCCCTCATCCAATGTTCCAGCAGAGTCATCATCACTGACTCTCAAGCAGCCTGCCGCAGTTTCCTTTCAGGGAGGGTTGCACCAACGACCCGGCGGTTACTTCAGCGATACTGTCCCTCTCACCGAGTGGCGATCGTTTGGACACCTGCCCATGCCTCTGTAACGGGCAACAACTTCGCCCACCAACAGGCTCGCGAACTGGCCTACCGAGCCCCAGAGGTCACCGCAGCTCCGACGCCACTTCTCACCTATCAAGAAATTACCCAATTTTACCGGACCACCAGACAAAAATTCCCGTGCCCTCACCCATCCCTCAGCAAAACTCAGGAAATAACACTCCGACAATTACAAGCAGGCACGTACGTTCACCCGGTTCGAATGAATTTATTGTTTCCCACACAGTACTCCGCGCTATGCAAGTTTTGTCCACAGCTAGGTACCCTCCAGCATATAATTGCGGAATGCGCTCACAACCCAGCCCTACAACCCCTCTCCACCTGTTCCTTTCCTGAGCTGTGGGAGACACTGTTGACCAGCTGTCAACCGGAGGACCAGACTCTCCTGGTGACACGGGCCAAGACGGCGAGGGCAACGCATGGATTCCCGGACTAGGGTTCCACTCTCACATTTGAGCTCATTAAAATGTTTTGTCTCTCTCTCTCTCTCTCAGCTGCGTGTTCCTTGTGAGACGTTGTGGAACAGAGGGTTTTGTCATTGGATAGCGACTCATCGATGGGAGTAGAGGGCATCGTAACGGACGTGGGGCAAAGAAAATACGGCGCGAACTGATGGCTGGTTTGCTTTGAATGTTAGTGTGCCAAAGGCACTGGCGAACGACATTTCCGGAATCGAATACCGACTACCGATAATTATTTGGTTTCCGTAAAGCCAGCCTGTGAGAAAAAATTACGGTGGCACCTAAGCTTTCTCTGATGATGTGAGAATGCGTGAGCGTCAGTTCCCACGGAGTACTGCGGTGGAGCTATACGTCGTTGGATTCTCCAGCAGAGTTCAGTGCTGCTGAGTTTACTGTTTGTGAGTGGACGGTGTTGCGAAACGCGACAAGTCGGCGACAAGTCGGCCATATCTTAACCTTGTCATCATCATCCTTCTTCCTTCACACTTTTTCCTTTGCGCGTTTAAACTCGAGAGCATTGCTTAATTATGGTTGCCGACACTCTGGCGTCCGTCACACATAAAATAACCGACGGACGGACGGTACGCAAGATGGCCCACTGCTCAGAGGATAAAAACAGGGCAATGAAAGTTCGGAATGACGCCATATTTCTCAGGGAAGTTCCTATAATTAAAATGACCCATTGAATTGAAAGAAAATTGGCTAAAATTGAGGCGAGATACAAAATATGCTTTTTAAAAAACTCCCTAGGCGACACTATCATATAAATGAGCTGAATAACGGTGAATAGCGGTGCCAGAATTGTCTAGTTCGGTATTGTGCGTTTAGTTCTAGCTGCCTGTTATGGACCCCTTCAGTTTGGTTAAGGGCCGTTTCCTTTAGTCTGTTACAATATTGTTTCCTAGTACTCGTTCTACTTATCGCGGCTTCACCTCATGCGTGATAAGGAAATTATCGGGCTAATACTATACTTTCGGCATAAGAAGCCTTATGCCGAACGAACCGTCGCGACCTTTTATCGAGCCTCCTTAGCCTGAGCCACATCTTGTACGTAATCCATTACAAGAACAGAATGAATTATTGTCGGTTACATCTCTCAGGAAATCGTAATGAAATGGTTTCATTGCTCGCGACGACGACCTTGTTATTTCATTTCTTTTACAGAGTAAACGTATCCACTGTAATGGAGTTCAGTTATAGAGGGAGAAAAAGAACGAAGAACGAACGAAGAAACTGCGCGGACACTCATTCTATCCTTTGCGTATGGAACAGAACTTCTGGAGAAGATGTGGGCGCAACTATAGGAAAGTGGCTCTCCCTCTGATCCAGTTCGACGTGAACAAACGCCAAATCACACCGATTCACGAACTTTTGTACCTGATGCCGCCTCCGTTTGATGGCGTTCGAAGTTCTGACCCGCAATTTTCTCCTATCCACTTCCCTGCCAATACCGTTAGCGGTGTTGTTGTCAGTGCATTCTTCGTTCCAGCTGCGAATCAGCATGGGACACAAACAATCTTTTCACTGCTCAGAAATTAATTTCACTCCGTGTGTTGAACACTGATTAGGAAACTCAAAATAAATTAATTAATAAAAGAATGCAAATTTCGCTTTAAATTTAGTTGTATCTTTCTTTTTCCTGTATACTTTTTGCATATTTTGCAACAATGACAGTAGGTTTCAAAGGAAATCCGCGAGTGGACGTGTTACTTTTCATGTGACAGCCACCTCATAAAGGACGGGATAATTGTGTTTGTAATAGCTGACAATCGTAGAGCAATAATTGCAAATGTAATTCCTTACTCGTTTCCGTCAGGTATACAAGTCTGTCTAAACTGTCAAACTTGAAAGGAAAAAATAAAGGGGGTGGGGGGATTTTCACTTTCCTCCTCCCCGCCTTCATTAGCGGGAAGCGGCTTGTATGACGATTCAGGGGATAAACCTTTCAGCGGGAGGGTATAGACAGGTCACCGCCGCTCGATCTTCCCATCGAGCGGCCGTGGACATGTTATCATTTTATTTTTTAATTATTTTCTTTTGCGAAGGGGCTAAGTTGGCTCGATGATGTTATTTCCGTACAAACCCGCACAGTCACTCATCACTAACCGCTTATATATATATATTTTTTTTTATTTTGGTTCCTGCATCCGGCGAATGGAGAAAAGACACGACCCAAAATGCTGGTTAATGTTTACGTTTCGCGTTTGAGGCGTTTCTTAGGAGCACACCCGCGCATTTGCTTGGGGTGAGAAGTCGTGTAAGCGGAAAGGGGTGCGGACACGGCGGTCCTGCGAGAAGAAGGGGCGTTCCGTTTAACTAACCGCTTTCCCCGGCTGACTGCTCCCCTGACGCAGCCATGCGGGGCGTTTGATTACGTCTCACATGTTGGCCAATTTTTCCCTAGGCAGAGAAATGACTCCATCCCTCAAGTCGGCCGGTTATTCACCGATCTTCCTTGATATTATGACTGTTTCGTCTTTCGTGCGTTTTCACTTATTACGGGACGCTTGCATTTAAGCGTGAGCGCAGTCGATGGGAACCGGATAAGGTCGGCGGACAGAGATTGGGGGTTCGCGATAGCGGACGTGCATATCCGCGCATGTACGTGTCGCAGCCGTCGACCGGTGCCGTTACGAAACTCTTCGGTCGCTCAATGCTGGCCGAATGCCGAAGAGTCGCTGCAGGCTGACCTTCTTTTTGAACCCGCGAAGTCGTTATGCGTGTGGGGCCGCACGATTTGCCAGGGATTCCGTCTCGCCGCTAAGATATAGACCCCAATGCGTGCCTTGACTGGTTTATTTTATTTCAAATGAATGAGGCTTACGTAAAATGTCGGACGAGGGAAGCAACGGGCCCCCAATTCGCTTCGGCTTACAATTGCGTTGGTGGACGACTGAAAAAAAGGGAGAGGGGCCTGAGTATTATTTATTCTGGACAACTGCTGTAAATTTGTTTGTCAACATTGCGCATGAATGACCAATGGCTGCGTGTAAGCGGCGAACTTGAAAAATAAGAAGGCGGGGTGTACGATATATCTCAAAAATGGGACGTGCTCTTGGTTATCGTGTGCATCAACGGAAATGAGCAGATTGACGTTATAATGCACCGGATAAAACTTTGCTCAAGAAAAACAAAGCATTTAGTGTGCACATCCATAAGGCCTCTATTGGAACACACAGATACATCTTGGGATCCCCGTACAAATTGACACAGAAACTACTTTTAACGCAGACAAAGTAAGCCCCATAGGTTCGTATATCCATCTCATTTTCCAGACATGCTTCAATCGCCCCCAAAAAACACAGACTTAAGGAAGCAGATTGGCTCCGCCTCGTTCAAGCATTCGTTGTTACCTTAATCAGCAATGCTCTCCCCTACCTCCTGTCCTCTAGAGTGAGAGAGAAATAAGGATTTAACGGAGAGTTTAACTCCCACCGAAAAAGAAACTGGCCACTCTAAACCTTGCAGTAATTGACAGGTACAATGATTGTCTTAAACGGCTAGAAGATCACATGCACGCTCCAGCAAACTACTTGCTATGTATTGTAGATATATTTGTATGCAACAGTAATATGCCAATGATTATACAACACCACGTGCACACACATGCACACACATGCACAGGCCCTGAGGAAAGCAAGTTCTCTTTGCTGAAACGTAGGCCACAATCGTGCTTTTACCTTGTTCGAAGTTTTTCTTCTCTTATATATATATATATATATATATATATATATATATATATATATATATATATATAAATCTAGATAAAGATAAACTCACAAAGCGCGCAAAAATAGTATAGGCTCCGTGCAGTCAAGTTTTCGGCGGAGGTCGCGACACCTGACGGCGCGCCGCGCCAACGCTGGGTCGGCCACGAAGCCAGTCGTGGCCAGTCGTCCATGCGGGCAGTGTTTTTCTATTGTTTCAGAGCAGTTTTTGTCAGCGTTTGGGATCGGTTTGGCCCATTCCCGGCAGCAGCATGCTTCAGGGCAAGGAAAATGGCAACTCGCCAGTGCGACAGCCCGAAAAACGTAGCAATAGCCGCCGATACTGCTGCGTGAAGGACTGCCACAGCCGAGAAGGGGAGCATGGCGTCAGCCTGTACAGGTTTCCCGGCCGAAAGTGGGAGCACGACCGCCGAACCAAATGGATTGCGGCAGTACGAACAGTGAAGTAAGGAGAACGCTTGTTTGTTATTGTCTCGACCAGTTCCTAAGTGAATAGCATCCTCCGTCACGCGATTGCGTGGCGGGGGGAGAAATGCATATTGTGATAGGTGTTTATCGTGCCCGAAAATCGTGAGCCACTCGTACTTGCCCAAATCACATGACACTTGCGACGAAGCGACGCGAGTTCTGTCGCAGCGACTAAAATTCGACCAGACCAAACCACAAAAACGATCGCCGCGCGACGAAGCGACAGAATTCCCGGCGCTTTCGCCCGCAAGTGGGAATGGGCCCTCAGTGGTGCGAGTAATGCTCGCATTAGTTAACAGCTACCGGGTTTTCTTTACAGCGATCGTGACGGCTCGGAATGGACCCCCAACGAGGCTTCAAGAATATGCTCGAAGCACTTCGTTGGCGGCGAGAAAAGTTCAATCTCCTCCCATCCCGGGTACTTCCCCACGATATTCCCACCAGCGTACAAAGCGCGCCCAGTCAACTCGAAAGCAAGCGTGTCAAGGTATAAAAGGTAAGCATCGCAAACAAACATGCGGCGCTCGCCTTTACGGACCCTCGTCCTGCATAACAAGAGCGAACTCGCTGTGACGATGCTATTTGGTTCCCAAGGTGGCACAAAAGGAACTCAGCCGCTCGCGACCTCCGAGAAAGCGAAGCGGATGCAGACAGCGATGCAGCTGTGGATTCGGAATGCCTTGAGGAATGCAGCGATTCGGACTCTGTTCCAGACATGCACAACTTGGAGCTGCTGTGCGCCGTGGCAGAAGCGTCGCGACAAAAGCATGACCAGGTAACGTGTTCATGAGAAGTAATAGCGTAAACATGCAGTAGCCGACACAGCATGGAAAAAAAGGGGTGTAGAGATAAAATTAGTGGCTATACGAAGCTTTGTCACATAAAGTGAGTGCTGGCAGACAAAAAGCTTAGCCCTCCGCTGCTTTTTTCAGGGTGCCTCAATTGTGAAAAATTTAAGGCTGCATGGCTGGCCAGGGTGCATCCAGCACTCACTGCTGTTTTTTTCCTCACCAGTAACCACCTGTTGTAATCTTTTTCTTTTCAAGGGCTGCCAAACCGAAGAAAACCTGTTACTTGAGAAGACCTTTTCGGTATTTTTGTCCACAACCGATGGGAGTGATGCTTCTTCGCAGGTTTCTCACAAAGCTGTTTGTGAAGTAGAAGTGCAGTGTAGCCCGTGTGTGGTGTCCCGGCACAGTGGGTCCGATTACCGGACCAGCTGCTTCACAGGCTACGACAGCGTGAAGTCTTGTGCTTCGGCAGTGAAGGATCTCTGTGGAGTTTCAATGGATGTGTTTGCGCTTCTGCTGTGCCTTCTGACTGCTCGTGCCGAACGGTCGTGTGACCCTCCCCTCTGTGACAAGCTGCTTTTGTTTCTTATGAAGCTCAAACTGGGCATCAGCTATTCATCGCTTGCAGTGCTATTTTCAGTGAGCAGGACGACTGCTTCACGCCACTTCAACAGCATCCTGCGGTCACTCAGCACTGCAACACAGAAGTGGATCTACCACCCCCCCGCAAGTGTCATCAAAGCCCGGCTACCAGAAAGTTTTAAGTTGCACTACCCACGCTGCTCAATGATAATTGACTGTACAGAGGTGCGTACAGAGCAGCCGAGCACCGTGGAGCAGCAAAGGGCCCTTTATTCACACTACAAGGGAACTTACACTGTGAAATTTCTTGTGGCTATAACACCCTGCGGTACAATATGCTTTTATTCTGAAGCATACGGTGGAAGGTGTTCGGATGCATTCATTACAGTGAACTCTTGATTCTTGGATTTAGTCGAACCAGGGGACACGATATTGGCCGACAAGGGCTTTCCAGGCATTCAGGCAGGCCTTGATGAGGCAGAGGCTGTGCTTGTGATGCCGCCTTTCCTGCACGGGCAGGGGCAGTTTACCGAAAATGATGTGCAAGAAACGTACAATATTGCTCAAGTAAGGATCCATGTAGAACGAATGATCCAGCGAATCAAACTGTACAACATCCTGAATTCTCAAGTGCCGACAGAGCTGCTTCCAGCAATGAGTGATGTCTTTCACATGTGTTGCGTTTTGGCCAACCTGCAGCCCCCTATCCTGAAACCAAATGAGAATGGCAAGCAAGCAACGTGCAATGCCGCTCCTGCTGTTGACTAGGTTCAGGTACTGCAGTCCTGATGCATGCTTTTTTTAATTGTGACAATAAATGCAGGTGGAAAACTGAGGTGCGTGTTTCTTCCCTTTAAGCATAGAAAAATACATAGCATTTCACACACTTTTATTATACACAATGCACAAAGTATTTACATGTGCCTCATGGCAAGAGCTGGCACAAGCCACACAAAGTAGAAATCTTCAAGAGCTCGCACTGCTGTGCTAATAAACACTTCATCTCTCTCAATAAGAAGAGTAATGCTCTGGAGGTTTGAATACACAAAAAAAAAGAAGCACATGCTCATGTTGCAGACATACATCAGCAACTGCACTTGCGTGTAGTACTTATGGCTCTTGAGCAACGTGAGCCGACCATCTATGTACTTCACGTACTTCAGAAAGGAAACCTCCTTCGTTGCATCAATCAACTTGCTGTCCTTTCTACTGTGAGGGCACTTTATCTCAAGAAGGCAAGGGCTGCCTTGGTATTGCAGCAGGCCGTCGGGGCTCCCACACAGCCATGGTTGCGATTGCTGAACCACGAGACCGGCCTGCAAACATTTGATCAAAATACAAGGCAGTTAGCAAACTTGGAACCTTCCTCAAGCATAGCGATAAGTACCTCCACAACTGCTGTGAAGACCTTCTCCTCGACTGCCTTCCTGGCCACAGGTTCCATTTTCGTTTCTGAAAAACAGGGGGGTGGGAGTTATTGCATCCCCATAAAAAACAACTAAGAAGCATACCATGTTTTGTTGCGGCGCACGTGAAGTATGGGGCATTTATCACTGCCTCCACCAGTTCCAATGGACCTTTCCGGGTTTTCAGAATGGAGTGTGCTTTTGAACAAGTTACGCGGATCTTCCGCTCTTTGTGCCACCTGTTTACATTGAGAAAAAGAAAAAGATAGGTACAGAGTTAATGCGTCTTCGCAACAATTGTGCTTGCAGAGCTCACCTTGCATTCCGTGCCTGCCCTTTAGTGAGCGCACAAAGATAAACAGCGTCAGTGCACTTCACGTTGCTTTCATAGTAGTGGGCTGTTTCTGGGGGCAGCAATTTGTGATGCTCCTTCTCCCTTATTTTCATTTTTGGGAAATGGCACTCAGCCACAAGTGCGTGGTAGACGGTCGTCGGTGGCTGGATCAATTCAGCGAGGACAGCACAGTCTTCACTAGTCGCATCCTCAACGAACTTCTCAGTTGCATTTTCTGCACAGCTCGTTTGGCTTACATGCCTCAAAACATTCACCATTGGGCATTCAATGTCTGGGAAATGTTCTAGGACGTATGTAGGGTCTACCGCTACAGGCTCTTTCTTGCCCACAAAGGGGTGCTTGTTAGCTGAAAAAGAAGCACGCAAAAATTAGCGCTCTCATTTTCTATTTATTTGATCGTAGGCTGTCATATTATGCTCAATATAACATTGCCAGGCGTTGCAAACGCCGCTCATTCTAACACAAAAAATTACAAAATGTGCCTGCTGCAGCTACGTCCGCTACTTACGACCAAAAAGCTCGGCGATCCATGACTTGTCGTAGCCACGGGCGCCTTTCGTTGGTTTGCCCCACGCTTGAGGTTTTGATGTGCATGACTGGTCTTCGTGCTTGTTTACAAAAACTGCGACGGCCGCACAGTGCTTGCAGTTCCCGGCGGCGCCGTACCTGCAATCGCAGGAACCTCCAACCACCTTTCTGCCGACATCGCTGAGCTGAACAGAAAAACAAAGCGGGCTGGATGTAGTATAAATATATTTGAAAGCGCGAGCAAGACCAAGTAAAAGCATGTGCATGTTGACGCTCGCTGTGCGCTGTCGAGAAGTTTAAGGGATTACCGCGCAAAAAATCTGCAGCTTCGTAACGCCGGGAACACGCACGAGTGATGTAATTGCAACGATGAAGTCTTTCGCTCAGCTTGCAGCAAACATTCTCCTTTAAAACTTCATCACTGACGAGGCCTCCGGGGCCTTGCCGAAGTACGCAGCACACAAGTTAGCACTGTACCAGACCGTCGGCAGTAAATTTAAATCAATATCAATCGTTTTTTTTTATTTCACGAGTTCCTGGACACAAAAATATAAAGAGAGAGAAAAAAGGGGGTGGTGTTAACAATGCAGCGTTCAAGGTTGCACCATGACGGGTCAACGGATACCGCGCGGGCTGCAAGTTCAGACAATGGGGGAAACTGGACAACCGCGGTTTGAAAAGAAAGGGAAGAGTATACAGACAGGTATTCAGTGCCTGGGGAGACTGGTTCGGGAGGAAGCGAAGATGGGTGTGCCCCCCGCGGATGAAGAGAATAGATAGGGGGGCACAAAAGAGCATTTCACAGAAGCTAGTAATTGAACAGGAAATAGGTAAGGTCACAAAAGGTTAAACATGAATAGATCACAGTGTTAAACATTCTTAAGTGGTGGTGGGAACGAGGCCTCCTTCCCCAGGGCAAATGGCATTGTTGAGCCGCATTAGGCTAATAAAGCTGCTGTATTAGGAGAGTTTCTGCGAATTCTGATGGCAAACTCGAGGGTAGGAATAATGAACATAGTTCATTATTGCCCCGGATATTTGAAAACCTGCCGGCGTATCTTACGAAGCCCAAGCCATGATCGCGCTCACAACGAGAAAATCCGTCTGCTAAACGTCGTCGCGTTTCGTCGCCGCACAAAGATCGGACTGCAGCTACTGTGATTTTGGTTATCCAACCAGATATTTTGAATTTGGAAAGCGGAGCATGGCTATCTTTGCCTGCATATATATTTTTTTTTTACTTGCCCGCCGCGCTTGCCCAGGGGCTAAGGCGTTGTGCTTATTGATAAGCCCAAGGACGCGGGTTCCCAGCCGCTTTTCTGATGGAGGCGAAAAGAGAAAACGCTTGTGTGTTCGAGATTTCGGCGCAAGTTAAAGATACCTGAGTGGTTAAAATTAATCCGGAGCACTACACTACGGCGCGCGCCCCATTGCCTGTGTAGCGTCGGCACGTTAAACATCATAATGAATCAATCAATGTTTTTTAACTTGCCGTTTGGGTGGGAGGGGTGTGACAGGCACTGAGCGGGTGAGTTTTTATCTGTTGACACCCTATGCCTATGAGAACAGCCGAGAAAGTCGCTCAAAACTGTAGCATTTACTCCTACCCTGGCCCCTCCGCGCGCCCATTATTCTGCTTCCATTTCGTGAGCGTTTTTTTTTCCTGCTGTCCACGCTAACTTTCTGAATCTCGATTATAGTTTTACATTATTAGCGCGCTATAAAATAGCGCAAATACAGCGCTAACCCAACGTGCTGTACGTTTGCACACCTATTTGCTCAGCGCAGCATGTCGCTCCCAGGGGTAAATACAGATTTAATTCTGGCGCTAGTTCACTCAAATCATGCAGGCGGCTGCAAAGGCTAGTCAAAAATTGAAAACGCCAGATAACCGCCTTTTAGAAGCGAGAATGTAGCGGTGCTTGCCGGAATGAACGAACACTGCAACATATGCGCCTCAGTAACACCCGTGGTCTTGCCTCAGTTTCACAGCTGAGCTACGGGACAACAAATGACTCAAAAACAACAACTGACTGACTCAAAAGCTGACTCAAAAACTTCGCTCGCATTTTTACTGGTGGAAATGAAGAGCAGATGAAAGTAGGCGCGTGCCGGCGGAGAAACAGCCGGCCAGGAAGCGTCGTCGACCGCCGGCGAAGCCTTCACGTTACCAGGGGCGATCCTAGCGGCAGCTTTTGTCCCTGAATGAAACTTCGGCCGGAGTTTCGTGACCAGAAAAGCATTGAAGGACTCTGATACTACGAAGAGAGTAAAGGTATTTAAGCTCGAATAATCCCACTTTTTCAGGTGACTTCGAATCGCAGTTCTCGTTAAACAGCCTCAAATCATTATAGAAAGGCTGACGAAGAGAGGTCTAGGACATTTCGGTGCAGGACATTTCGGTAAAGGACGTTTCGGTGCGGAATCTTTGGTGAGCGGGCGTTTCCGTGCACGGACAGTTCGGTGTACGGTGAGCAAACTTTTAGGCGACCGATATATCCGGTGCTTCCCTGTTTGAGACAGCCGTTATGTTTTTATTTCCGCTTAACGTGGGTGTGGACAACAATCTGGAGCAGTACTTTTATTTTTTCAGTGATGCCATGTTTGATCTTTGCCAGGTAATTTAAAAAATTCAATATTTATATATTTTTGTTTAATATCTTGTCTAGGGGACACCTGTTATGCAGCCAACTGATTGAATTCTTTAGCACACGTTTTTTTCTTTCATTTACGACAGGTTGTTTATTTATATTCGCCTTTTTTTGTGGCATGCAAATCAGATAAGACAATTGACTGGTGTTTACGATGGTCTAACGCCTTCTTTATGTATTTTTTAATTACATACAATTAAAATTACATAAATTACATGCACACTCTCAAAATCCAAAACATAACAAGCATACGGTAGCCCCCAAAATGCAGCAAATCTTATGAAGAGTATTACGGAGGGCTCTGGTATTACGTAGGCTGGGCTGTCATGCTAAAAAGAATTAGCGAACACTGTTTCCTCCGGTCTTTTTTTTTTTTTTTTTTACGGACACGTCTAGGATATTCTCGTGGAGGAAGAACGGGCCTTTTTGAAAACATATTTGCAAACATATTTGCAAGTTAACGGGGGAAAGAACAGGGTAAAAATTAACGACGTACACAATAAGCATATCGAATTTTTTAACTGAAGTGAGCACGCAGACGGGCTACATATAGCAAGTGTTTACAAATTGTTGCAAATGAGATTTTCCACAATTTCCTGCATGCGCGTCTTGGGGAAATTTTTGTCACGATGGGTGGGCGTTCGTTCTACTTCCGGAACTGCTGTGTTGTTTGCTTCCGTGTTCTCCTCAGTTAAGCCATAGAAATGCAGTCGCTTATGACTCTCAGGATAGCTTTTTTCTAAGCATGTTGGAGAGTCACTGGCCTGCCATGCGGCCACATGTGCCTCAGGACCTAGCAATGAGCCCGAATTTAGTACGGGTCATCAACGTGTAGGTTCCATGCTCGACTGTAGTGTTCAACGCGCCGACGCAACGCATATGCTGAGGCGCGCCGTAGTGGAGGGCTCCGGATTAATTTTGACCACCTGAGGACCTTTAACGTGTGCCGAAATCTCGTACACACGGGCGATTCTGCTTTTCGCCTCCATCATAAAAACGGTCGCCGCGCCTCCATGCTGTTATAAAAACGTAACTCACTAGACTCTAGCCGCGTTAACTTTCCTGCCTTCCTTCTACATCATTCTTTACTTCCTTCCTAAGTATCCCTTCTCTTTACCCGGCGTAACACTGACGACCCGGCCGGACTGAAGCATTTAAATTTCGCCACAAAGGACAGATACTTCATTCTTCTACTGCAGTTCTTTTTTTCTTTACTTGAAGGCAGGGAGGCACGACCGTCTTTGTCCCCCAGGCGGACCGAGCTCGCACAATGCCAGGCCGGGATCCCCTGCTCGCTCGATTCCCTCTCCAGCTCAGGGAGAGGGCTTTCGCGGCCCTGGGAGGCGCAACACGGGGGAAGAAAGAGAGGGATTATGGACAGTGGGATTTTGAGACACGGGGGGAGCGGGGCGGGAAAACTGCGACGGGGGAAATGCGACATGGGCAAACGTGCTACACCCGAGTAGAGATTGAGTTTCCGCTGCGGTCTGGGGAGTTTGACGCACGAACCTCGAGATTACGGTAAGGTCAAGTCAGTTGAACTTGGATATGTCGGGTGGGTCACGCTTACAAGTAGGTAAAGGCGGGTTTTGTGTGTTTCGTTTATACGCATGCGTGAAGGAGTAGCCTCTAAAATGGAAAACATGCCAACAGCGTCTATCTTTTAAGACAGGATACGTTCATCTGATGGTCCTCTGCAGGGTGTAATAAGGACTTCTCGGTCCTGCTAAATGAGGTGCGATGTTTCAGGCTACGGCCAAGAGTTGGAGAGGAATTCAGTTTTTGCTATAAACTCACGTATTCTTTACCCAAAAGGCCCCAACAACTGGTCTTGGACCCACTGCGCACTGCCATCCCAAATATGGCAATAGCGGCTATGCCACCTCAGTGGCAACAGGCGTAGTCTTTCTCATCGAAAACCCTCGCCAAGGACCTCCCCATAGCGGACGGTATAACGGAGTTTTGTTCCCGCGCTGTCCTGACAAGTAGCACTTATAATTTTGTGCGGCTTTTTCGCGTCTGCAACATCAAAACTGGGGACCCGAATTGCACCGCGGGTGCTCGATGCTTATCGCGGGCGCGCGAGCACCTCGGCGTTTCCTGCAGTAAGAATCGTATATACAGAGCCGCAGCGGAGCGCTGTTGAAGCGCGAGCGGCCATCGCCCTGCGTCCCTGAGAGTTTCTTATTGACTCAGATTAGCCTAATGGACGTGCGGACAAGAATTCATTATCCGAAGGGATCAAAATCACTTCAAGGCTCTCCCATTCATGTTGCCTTTTAAGTTTTAAGTAAAAAAACCACCAAGTCCAAGGTCTCAGTTTTTCTACAATGTTTGCAAAGTTCTGTTGAATACCGTTCTCGAAAAGATCTGACCCCATATCTGCAGCGGTGTTATGCTGGAGCTTCAAGAATTAAAAAAAAAAAAAGAAAATCGAGATAGACCCTTAACACTACTTACGCGTGGCAATGCAAAACCATTATTACATTTTATTCCAAGCTTTTCGATCCTCTATGACTAATGACGGTACTGTCGTGATTATGTCATCCTCTGCTGAGATAAGTTCTTCATCATCTGAGAGATATATGCCCGGCGACTAATCTTCGCGTCGTAATGGTTGCGGTGGCGTCAGCCGGTAGTGGTTTTGGCTGCACCGAGCGCCTGTATATTTTGCTAGGCCGTGCGGTTCTTTTGTGTTCCCTTGCATTTTTTTCTGGGGGGTACTTCCGTGGGTGACCACGTTACCTAGCTTCCGCTGGGGTGACGCGTCAGAGTTCATCGCAGAGAAGACAGCGCCGACATCAGAAACGCGTTCAGTGGTAGGATTGTGTACTCTCATTACCATCGTCATGGTCCTTTTCCGTTTTCTTCTCCGTGTTACCATGTCTGAGAGGCTTGGCCAATCGCCCTTGCCACTCCTACATGTACGCTTGTAGCGTAAACGTGCTTTGCTGCTTTTGTATATAGCTTGGTCAAATTACTCCTGTAAGCCTCCAGTAGCGCGGATCTGTTATCTCATTTCCACCGCCATAATAACTTTCTCCTGGCGTTGTTTTCTTCTCTCTTGAATTTCTACCCTGCCCTTATATGCCCTGAATGGACGATTTTGGTGGAAAAGTGTTCTGCGACTTTTGTAGCTATCATGGACAAGTTACTCGTGTAGGCCTTAGTACGTGTCTATAGCCCACGTTTCCAAGTTGAAGGCCGCAACGCCTTCACTAGGCCTTATTTAGTTCTACAGCTAAAGCTAATTCTTCGGCCGTGTCGAGGAGGGGGGGGGGGGGGGGGGGGTGCGTGCTCGGTTCGCACTTCGCAGACCCCGGGAACGAATCACAGACCCCGATTCACACGTTTTACTTTTTTTTTTTTGCATCGTCGGCAATTTTCGGAACTATCGCTCGGTCAGGCCAACGCCGGTAGTAGCATTTTCGCGTAATGTGGGGTTTAATGCTTTCGCATTAAAAAGAAAAGCTATGGGGCACCTAAGTAATCTTTATGATGTGTAAATGCAAGAGCATTTCTTTTCGCTGAGTGTGTCCCTGAGTTAAGTCATTTACTTGCCGCTTAATGTGGTCGAGTTTAGTGCTTTTGCCTTATGCCAGCTTGCACCCTAGAATCACATGCGAGGCGTTCGCTTAGCGGGTGATGCGCTGGATGTTTTGTTTTTGGGGTTCTCTGTTTTCTCTTCTTGGGTGCCGTTTATACATCGAATTTTTTGGACAAAGTGAATTAGCCGTAAGTCAGTTCTTTTATCTTCCTTTTCTCTTCCGCCCTTGTTTCGCTTGCAGCTGTGGCTCAACATCTCAAAATGCCTCGGGGCTAGAAGGAAAAATTGTCGACCTAATCCGGATTCACAAAAAGGGAGATGCCAAAGTGCTTAAAATTACAAACCTATCATCCAAGTCAGCGTTGTATACAAGTTTATTACCAAGATATTAATTAACTGCATAAGTGTCACTTTGAATTTAGGACAACGGCCAGGGACTCCTGGATTGAGGATTCCCCCCCCCCCCCCCTCCCCTCTGGTCTGCCTCTACACAAGGAGTCTGACGAGGCTGGAAGATGTAGGGCTGTTTGGTAGCGTCCCGGTTTATAATTTCCAGTTGGGCTTGCTCTGTTTTTAAGGGATCCATATAGACTACGCGGAAAATGGCGAAGGCTTGTACCAGGCGAAGGGTGTCTGCTTCCCTCATGCCACGACGTCTGCCAATCGAAAGAATGGCCTATCAAGGTGTTTTCGCCATTTTGGTGGTCATGCATACTTGCTTGAGGAGTGGTTGTGAAGTTCGAGGAAGCCGCTGTGTCACCGCCGCTGGCCGGCTAACCTTTGATTGAGGGTTACTGTGACGCCCGCCGCTTCGAAACTTCCCAGGTTCGTGAAATGAGAAATAATGGAATGCCTGGAGAAATTTTAGTCTCCTGGTGATCGCTTTGGGAAGTTCTACCGATTGGTACTGGTCTCGTAGCTTTGCCGCCCCTAGGTGGGCCTGTGCAACGGTAATTGGTGGAGCCGATGTGGAGCACGCCCGCATCGGCTGTTCACCTGGTGGCGTCACGACGTTTAGAGTCTAAGCAAAAAGCGTTTGATCCTCTATACCCCGCCGTAGCACTGGAAGCGTTTAAAAACTTGGGGATACAGGAGACTTACATATGACTTTCCGAGGGATTCAAAACAAGTGAACGGGCAAGATAATCCTCCACGAAAGTGAAAAGTTCGCGATTACAATCCAAATCTATGCTTTGGCACAGCGTTGGACGTGCGGTGCGCAATGCATACAGTCAAAACTCGACCTAACGAAACCCGATCTTACGAATTTCCCGATCTAACGAACAAATTAGGATTCCCCTGTACGTGCCTGTGCTTTTATGAACTCGAACGAACGAAATAAATTCAGCTCCATTCCCAATTTAACGAAGCATTTCGAGAAACATACACATTTGAATGAGTGATTTCGAAAGTGTTTCCTCAAAACACAACGAAAATTATTGCGTCACGTCAGAAAAAAAAAACGATGCATCTAGTTTTCTTTTTTACGCATCTCTACGAGATAAACCCAGCAGTGCGGCGCACAAGAGGTGTAAGAGGATGCTGGCGCCTCTTGTGCTGAGAGGATGCTGAGGATTACCCAGAAACTTGTGAAGCTCCTATTCCCGCGCCAAGCCAGATGATGGACGCTGTTGACTTGTCAGGCACTTTGCTGGGGCTCACGAAGGAACCGAGAACGCGTTGAACGCGCTTGCGTGCTACTAAAAGTCTGTCCGGCCCAATGATAACGAAGCACACACAGGCGAACATCACAGGCTTTTTTTTTTTGTTAGGAAATAAATACGTTTCCCCTAGAACCCCTAGTACTTCATTGTTACTATTTTCACGGCGGACTTCTAGCGCATTGCTAAATTATCGGCAGGCGAGCGCCGCGGCTACCGCAATTACGGTGTCATGGTATATGCGCATCCCTTGTTACATCAAATTTGTGGCATCAACTGCCTGTACAATGACAATCCCGACTTTACGAAGTTCTCAATGTAACAAAATATTTCGCGGTTCCTGTTGACTTTGTTATATCAGGTTTTACCTGCATATACGGCAGCCTCAAGGTCTGCATCGGTGGCTCCCGTTCACCGATCGGCGCAGCCTGCTGGCGATTGCCTGCTGCTCGGATAAACGGGAAAGCGCTGCGCCTCCGCGTTACTCCTCGTCTCGCTCGCGACAGGGGCTTCTGCGGCACTGGGTCCGCAGCGTGTTTTCATTATGGGGGGTTGACACTTGGGCGAGCAGCGGCGTTTAAACGTAATGCACTACTGGCAACAGAACGTTTGCGCAGGTACGGCGTGTCAGCAGGCTGTTTTGACAACGGACGGTGGGCCTGCGGGCCAGTGCAGTATTCTGGAACCTTTTCTCAGCGCATTCCTGCATATACCCTTGCCATCCATAAAGAGGAAATCAATGTGCTTCTACAATGGTCACCTATACACAGGAACTATAAAATTATGTGCTATCAAGTGCCTACGTCTAATGTTGCCTGCATTACTCGCGCCTACCCAAAGCAGCTCATACCAACAGCAACTGCCAGTATCAAGGCTCCATGCTAATATTGTTTCTATACCAAATCCAGGCAAACAAGTCAGCGTTTGGTAGTCTCGATGATTGATTGACTGTAGGGTTTAACGCGCCGACGCAACGCAGGCGATGAGGCACGCCGTAGTGGAGGGCTACGGATTAATTTTGACCATCTGGGGGTCTTTAACGTGCGCCGAAATCTCGTACACATGGGCGTTTTTGCTTTTTGCCTCCATCAGAAAAGCGGCCGCCGCGACCGGGAACCGAGGTAGCCTCGAGTGTACTCTGTACAAGCTGTTGTAGCGTACGCCACCGAAATGACTTCAGGACTGGCAGGGCTCTTATCTGTATCTTGCCACCAGGCACAGATTGCGTTCAGGCCTCATCTGGAAACTGAAGGTGGGCTGGGCTTGACCCTCTGTCATCAATGTTTCTAATTGGTAGTTGTTCACACAGAGTGTAGGCGTTTCTTGCCATGAACATTCACACGGCATACAATGACAACAGGCACGGGGCCATCTTGGAAATTCTCCATGGCCTCCTTGTCCCTGACAATGTCGGCTCTTTCCTCCGTACCTTTCTCATATTAATATCCTTTGGCCAGTCACTTCAAGTGAGTCTGTGGAGTGTCTCGGAGGGGGGGGGGGGGGTCATTCACCCTTCCCCTTTATTATTTTTGTGTATACTTCCGTCGCTCGTCCAGAGGACATATTATTGCATAAAAAAGCATTTAAACTTTCCAAATGCTCCCTCATGCGTCCTTAGCCAGCGTTGTCACAGAACAACCAATATTTTCTTCAAATGCGCTCATAATTCTACAATACCTCTTGCGCAGCGTGTGAAGGGGTCTGTGAAAGGCATACAGTCCTAAAAGAAATTGTCCTCTTTTGGAAATACTGAGAACCTATTTAACGTGGGCGACGGAACGAATGGTCTGAAATGGAGACTGCGCGACACAGAAAATCGGCATCAAGGCATCAACTAAGGAGAATGCGCGGCTGTTTTATCCCAGCTAAACAAAAACTCACCCTTCAGCTTTCCTTTCGGGAGCCCAGTACGCAAGAAAGCACCGGGTTGGTTTTGTCGACAATGACACCAGCCGTATGTCGGACGCGGCTAAAACAGAGTGGAAATTACTCTAAACAGGGGAGGGCCGCATCCATTCACTTGAATTGGCTCGCAGCCCATCTGAAGGGTTATGTGATCCCGCCGAGTCGACTGCAATGACCTTTACACTTTTGCGACATCCAGGTTGGGGAAACAGGCTATGCGTAACGAACGCTTCTATCTGGCTCACGAACCGGACGACAACGCAGTGGTCGTAAAATGTTCACCAAGTGCAAATCGACACAAACACAGAAGAGGCAAGACTACGACGAGCGGAGAAAGCCAGCTGATGTCTTTAAGGCGTGTCTGCTTCTCTCCAAATTAGGTATAGGTAGTCGCTTGGTTTTTGTGTTACCCCATTTGTTCCGACTGGCTGCCTTTTCGCTGCTTCCGCGTCGTGATGTAGGAGGCACGTCGCGCCTGGTCGTATAAATACAGCGTAGGTGAAGACGTTCAACGGAAGAGTAGAGACAAAGTGGGAGGAGAGCACTCGCGGTTCAGACATTTACATGAGGCAAAAATCATGATGCGGCGCTCGTTCCCGTACTCCTTCCTTATCTTTATTT
This sequence comes from Haemaphysalis longicornis, assembly GCF_048455015.1. Classification (NCBI taxonomy): domain Eukaryota; kingdom Metazoa; phylum Arthropoda; class Arachnida; order Ixodida; family Ixodidae; genus Haemaphysalis; species Haemaphysalis longicornis. Next base: position 161,113,729 of record NW_027526203.1, read on the forward strand.
TTCTCGTGATCTTAAGGAGCTGCCGAAACTCTTGAGAATTTTATTTCTGTCGAGGGGCGTCTCAGGTGCCACGACCAAGATGACAGCCAGAGATGGGGCTAATCTGATGAGGGCAAGGTCACTTGTTCGGTGTCTTGAACGGTCTTCTGGGCGGAAATAGGACTTTAAACTAGCCAAGCAAACACGTTGAGTAAATAAAACCAAAGAAAAACCATAAAACCGTGATAGGGCTTCGAGAGCGATGCATAAATGCAGTTTAATTGGTTGGCAGGGGATCGCAGAAGGCGTTGAAATTGTTGGCGTTTAAATAGCCCCCGGGCAACTCTGTGTCCTATGTAATATTGAACTATTTTCAATAAAAGTTCCAGGAATTTTTTACGGCTGTATAAAATGTCTGTATTCTTTTTTTACTCGCGTTATTTGTAAAAAGTCATTTTTAGGCGCAAACCTTGTTCAACCATAAAAGAAGCAATAGGTCGACTAGTAAATTGTCCTTGTCTACTGTGTCCCTGTTTTTTTCTGCGCTTAAGATGAACATTATGAAATACCAACTAGCCCGAACGCAAGCCTTCTTCTAGTAAATTATGTTGTGTGCGTGCGTGTGTGCGCAGGCAGGTAGGGTATGACCAGTTGACACAACTGCGTGGAGAAGAACTGGTATTCTGGGAATAATATGTGTTACGATTTCCTACAAATATTTCAATGAATGAGGTAAATGTAAAGAAGGAAATCTAGAAACTCAGGTTATACCCTCCTACAACGCTGCCTTTCAGTATTCGGCTATCATCGGCTAACATTAGCTTCTTTAGTGGCTCCCACTAAAGCGAAAGAGAGCAACGGTTCGTTCTTTGGAGGGGGAAAGGGGGGGGGGGGGGAGTTACTGCCTAATATTAAATCCTTGCAGGAAGAATTGTGATGGGACGAGCCATTCGTCCTGAGCAGACGAACGTCTGGTCCTTTCTGATACTCCCAGGGGACGAACCCTTGTATGTATGAGTGATGGGGAAAAAAACCACTCGGCAAGTGTGAAGTGAACCCCTGTCCCCTGTAACACGAATGCGATGCGCTACCACTCGGATCCCAGAGGACTTTTCTCCCCGAAAATGCAGCACTTATTTACACAGATATACATATATACATAATCCGCTGGCGCGCTGTAGGCCGTTACTGAGTTTGGGAAGTAGGTAGAAGATGAGCATTTAAGCGTAAAGCATGAAGGACCTTGCCCCTAGAGTCGTTTTGTTATTGCTTGTGGTAGAATTTCTAGCGCTGCAAGTGCTCGCGATTCGCGCTTTGCTTACTTTAAGGATCATCACTCAGCCTCGTTTGCAAGTAGAAGCTCACAAAAATTTTTTTTTTCTTTCGTAAAACGAAAATCATTTGTTCTAGTTGAGCCCATGGCTTTGGTAATCTAACGTCTTGTCAGTTACGGCACAAATTAGCACCAACTAGGCACTTTGTCAGTGCTCGTTGCATATCTTGCACGCCTTCCGTTTTGTACGCGGAAGTGAGCGTCTGCATGAGCAAGCTTGCTAATATCCAAAAACAAGAGGTTTTCTCGTAAAGAAACGAAGTTACGTTTTGTGCTGCCTGACTTCTTCAACTGATAGCATTGGCGTACGTTTGGAACAAGGCAGTACAACCGGGATTTACCGCTGTTTCGGCCTTGTGACAGCTATCAAACGAGAGCCATTTGTCCTGCAAGTGAAAGCTAACACAAACTTATTGTATAGCTATAGCCAGCGTTTTTATTTGATGTTGCTGTCCTCAGCAACTGAATTTTCGGAATCTATAAGTATATACCTGTTTTTTACGCTTGACGAGTTACTTTTGTTATTTTCACTAACAGATGTCTCGTTGTGTGACGCGAGCAATATCTTTCATTAGCCTGTATTACCGCTCGCAAAATCTGTGCAGCGCAGAGTATTTGTCTGAACAATAAGAAGCGTTTGTGAGTCGTGCACAGCCACTCTTCGCCACTACCCGCCACTTGGTTTTGTCGAAGCACTTTTTTATCATTACGATTGAGTTATTCTCACACGGAACTATATGGACACCACCGGCTGCAACGACGTGTGTTTGAGAATTATGAAACTGACTACGGACACATGGGCCCAATCACAGCGACCTGGCCATTACAGTGGGAGCAACGGCCCAGGAACGAGAGACTAAACGCTGCGTCCCATTGCTCGCTATACTGCAGGGACAAACACTTACTCCACCGAATATGCACACGGCACAGACACTGCCACAGTTCCTCTTCTTGAAGACGAACGGTCGCCCGCGAAGACTACAGGCTGTACCTACTCACCTTGTTCCTCCCTTTTGCCAGAGAGTGCTGCACGCATTCGGCCGTATACGTCTAAGAGCAGTGTGAGCGGTTATTCCGCTGAAATTCGCCGCTCTTGTGATTTCAACGTATTCGTAATCAAACTTGCAGCACCTTTGACCCGCTGCACCTTAACATTGTTTCACACATTCAGTGGAAATCTAACAAAGGCGCCGTCTTACTTGGAGCACGTGTACGTGCAGAGTGTGCCCGTGCAATGGCTATGGTCACACATCCGATAGACAAAGCAAGCACCCTGAATAATTCCAACCAATACTAAATGCCCCCAGTATGGTCTGAAAGGCTCATTTTTGGCGAAATAGCTTCGTTGCTGTTGTTGTAAAAAAATTATTGGAGCCCTCAAATAAACCAAATATTAAAAGGAGTACAGAAATTGCGGGAGCTAATGCTTTTCAGCCGCTCTGCTGTACAAAGGGCACGTTTAAAGCTGGCTTCACGAAAACGCAAACTTCATTTCAGGGCGAATTTTTACCAAGAGCAACGTAAGCAGTCTTGCATTAAAATATGAACACCTGATGTTTCCCCATGGAGCCCTATACCCCGAGGTTTGTAACATCAGCTTCACCACTATACAGAAGTGCATTGCAAGTGCATTGAAAGTACATTTTTTTACGGTAGTCTTTTTTGGGCTTTCCAAACGCAGACATTATGGTTTGACTGCTTACAATTTTTAGATTGATTTCAACGAAACGACACACAACAAGAACGCTAAACGACAAGCAGCAACAAGCAGCTGCGCGCAGCCTAAGAACTCTCACGTATCAGTCACAGTCGTTCAGCAATTCACGTGACTGATTTTTAAGGAGTCAATGACCATGGGCCCTCCTCCATGTGTATGCCCTTCGTGGGGCATCCTTGATGATGCGCATCATTAGACAACGTGATGCTCGGAAAATACCCAGTAGCACGTTCCATTTTGCGTGCTATAGCAAGAACGCTAGCCCAACCTGGCCAGCACTAGGGCGCTGCCTTCATAGATGGCACTGGTTATTGAAAGAGAATTGTATTAAGCGAAGCTTATATGCCTAGGGTTCTATGTGTTTTTCCTTGCCGAAACCGAAACCTCCCAAGGCTCCCCGTGTCTTTGAAGCTCGAGGCGTTCTCTGTCGCGGAGCTTCGGAAAACGAATGCCTCCGTGTGTACCTTTAATATTAGGACGCGGTCACCATCAAAGTCGATCGCCGTTCAAAATATGATTTAGACCACAAGCATATATGTCTGATCACTTGTACGTGTATTTTGTGCACAGTACGTACTGCTAAAAAATAATAACTGCTCAAAAACAATAACAAAAAACAGTATTGATAAACTAGAACTTGTTCAAAGGAAAGCCATCAAATTTGTTCATAATTCCCATCGCTGGCGATAATTTGCAACTTCTCTCTTGACTAAATCAGAGCTGAATACATTGCAGAAAAGACGTCAACGTGAACGGCTCAAGTCCATGTACTCCCTTTACCATGATAAGCTGGCAAAAGACAAGAATAATTTTATCGACCTGGCCAGTAAGCGCTCGACTCGGTTACACATCGAAAAAAATATAAAAGATTTCAGCTGTAAAACAGACACGTTTCAAAACTCTTTTTTTATCGAGGACAACGGGCGAATGGAATTGACTTCCACCCAATGTTATTGATTGCGGCACATTGGATTCTTTCACCAAAGCATTGTCAGATTATCTGTAGTTTTTTTGTGTGTGTATCTTCTTCGTCGATCCGCTTTCCTAGTAGTGTGACAGCAGCAACTGACATGGGATTGTAAAACAATAATGTCGCTCTGCTGTGTTTTTTTTTATGTCTGACATTCTAGCTCTGCTTCGTTTTTACGGTGCACCTCGGTGATGTTACTATTTGCAATGTCCTCATTGCACAATTCATCCTGTTCCTACTATTTCATTCATGTCTTTTATATGATTAATTATGCTATTAGTATAGGTCTGGCTTGGTACCACATGGTTTGCAGATACTGATAGTACCAGCTGTTCACTTTGTCGAAGGCGCAATCCCTTATTTTTTTTTCCCTCATTGTTGTGACTGCTTTGTGGATGTTGATCCTGTCTGGGAATGTATGATGTCTATTTTCTCGCATTCTTTTCTTTGTTCTGCTCGTGCCTGACTAAGGCGTTTTGTAAAAGGCTGGCAGTAAACCTGAAAATAAATAAATAAATAAATAAATAAATAAATAAATAAATAAATTTTAAAAATACGCATTATTTGTATGATCAACACGTGATTTAGACTAAAGCTTGGGATTGGGCTAGTTGCTTTGACATCTCAGGGGGAAAAAACAGCGCATAGACGGGGACTAACAGACGAAAAGACCGTACAAGCGCTGACTAACAACTGGGGGCGCTTTATTGCGTTCTGCAATTTATACACGAGGAAAAGGTGACGTCACAACCCTAGGAAAGGAAAAAAAAAACACGCTGAATGATTTGCACTGTGAGAGAACAATGAGTTTTTCAGAACCTGACAAGCGCTATCTGTCGATATACGCTATTTCTTTTTGAAGAAGTGCGATTGAAGCCTGAAAGAAATGTGTCAGTCAGGCTTCAATCGCACTTCTTCAAAAAGAAATAGCGTATATCGACAGATAGCGCTTGTCAGGTTCTGAAAAACTCATTGTTCGCTCACAGTGCAAATCATTTGAGCGTGTTTTTTTCCTTTCCTAGGGTTGTGACGTCACTTTTTCCTCGTGTATAAATTGCAGAACGCAATAAAGCGCCCCCAGTTGTTAGTCAGCGCTTGTACTGTCTTTTCGTCTGTTAGTCCCCGTCTATGCGCTGTTTTTTTCCCCCTGAGACGTGATTTAGACCTGGAGCTGACTTGGACACGCATTTTGAGTAGCATATTTATCAATGCGGGTCATTTTCAATATTACTACAGAGTCGCAATAAAGGTACGAGTCTTTCTTATGGGTGACCGAAGTTAAAGCTCAAGAGAAGTAAAACTTGTTCATACCTTTCCCCTAAACTTTGTGTCACCGCTGTGTAGTGGCTAAGAAACGTCGCTGTTCATCCGCCCTCACACACTGGAAGAGCTCATAAATATTTTTTTCTTTGCCGAGATTTGTCCCGGGACTTGGAAACGCCAGGTGTCCGTGCTCACACTCAGATACGGCTCCTCTAGAGCGCATTAACTCTAGGCAACCTCTTGCAATGTAGGGTCTGCGTTGTCTGTATGCGTTTTTCAGAACGCCCAATAAACCTGCTTCACCATGTCGCACTGGAACAGCTGATCGTTGCGATCAACCGAACGAACTATAGGCTAATGGCGGACGCTGGCATACGATTTGACTCAAAAATGATGTCGGTGCCGTGACATTGTTCAATGCAGGCTTGACATTTTATTTCTTTATTAAATCGAAGCTTTCTGTGCCTCACTCGTGTCGTTCATAGTGGCGCCAAAACGCACTGCAGAAAAGCCAACTTACACAATGAACACCTTAAGAAAAAAAAAGTGCTTCAAGCGGTCGGAATGGAACCACCTCGGCAGCTCGCATTATGAAGCTAACGTCTATTCGATTGTACCATGTGGGCACGATCGAAGCAGTTTGGATTTTTGACTTTAACTTTCGCTCAAGTGGCGTGGGAGAAAGGTGCGCGTTTCAGCCATCTTTCTCTTAAGAAAGGGGATGACAGTTATTTATTTATATATTTGTTTGTTTGTTTAGTTAGTTAGTTCGTTCGTTCGTTATTAGTTAGTTAGTTAGTTAGTTATATACTGCCATGCTCCTGCTATCATCCAAAGCAGGTGTGGTCAGTTATTAAAGGACACTGTTGTGACCACTATACTGGCTGCGTTTACAAGAATTTATTCAGTAGAACGTCAATGCAAAAACGCTGGCCAACGCTCTGCATCCTCGTCGCCGATTTCATATGACGTTTCGTATGACGCTTACTCTGTACTACTCTTGGAGCTATCAAAAATTTAATTCGGCTCCTTCGTTCGAAATCTAGCTCTTGGTTTAGAGCAAGGACATTTTGGAATTACTACTGTGATGTGAAAAAATACTTGCTAAATGTATACACGTATGCTGCACATCTTTCCTCCATGGCTCCGTGGGATGAAACTGACGTTAGGAATTTGATTGATTGTGGGGTTTCACGGGCCGACGCCTCACAAGCGATGGGGCGCGCCGTAGTGGAGGGCTCCGGAGTAATTTTGACCACCTGGGGATATTTAACTTGCGCCGAAGTCTCGAACACACGGACGTTTACGTGCTTCGCCTCCATCAGAAAAGTGGCCGCCGCGGCCGGGCATTGAACCCGCGCCCATGGGCTTAGCAGCACAATGCCATAGCCACTGAGCAAGCGCGGCGTGTGACGTTAGGAATTTAGCGCTGTCTAGTGGCTCAACAAGAAGGTACAAATCAGGCCAAGATATACTTCACCTCAAGAAAAAGAGCGAAGTCATTAAAAAAAGAGAGGAAGAGGCCATACAAAGAATTTTTCGAATGGGTCTGCACCGCTGCACCATTGAGGAAAATAAAAAAAAGCATATAAGAAAAAAAAAAAAGAGGCGATGTGGCGTGCGGCTTTTGAATGGGGATGTTAACCAAGCGGAGACTCCGGTGAGCATCGAATTAGTGCAAGGGCATTAATGCTCGCCCTTTCAATGTTTGTTTAAATTTACATTAGTGCGTATTTTAGTTTCCTGTTTATTGTGGCTTAACGCTGTAGTTACCCGATATAGCGGTTTTGATTTTCTCAAGATCGCAGACTTTTACCACTCAGCAGTGTCATAAGCTATGGGTTACCGCTACGTGATATAGAGATTTATTGCTCCCCAATGTGGTCGATTTAAGGCTTAGAAGCATGCTAAAATCTCCATTGTCCGTTAAATGTGTATCAAATACTCCCCCAGTTCACTTCGATCGTTGCAAATGTGTGACGTCGTTCAGGGAAGTTCAAACATCTGGTGGCATATTGCAATTCATGTGAACAGAAAAGCCTTGCGCTGCGTACAAACTGCGCTGCCTCGTCTACGTCACTGTTCTAGTATTTGCTTAATGCGGAAAATAAGCAAGGATCAATTGGCGACTTTGCTTGCTATTGTATTTTGCGTATCATCACATATCGCAGCGAAATTAGTACTTTTCGTGTTTTCTTCAGCAAGTCTGTTGCTAGCTTTCGTCGACGGGGGGTCATGGTTGTCAATGTCCGTATGTGTATAGTTTCACCAAAAGGTTTTTCGATAATACAATCAACCTCCAGAGAGCTCTAAAGTGTTTTTTGTAAACTTGGTGTTCATCAGTCTGAAGGTGACGTTAAAATGCCAGACTTATAGTCAAGTTGTCATTCAGCAGTGGTATTAAAGCGAAGCTTTAGTGTTTTCACTTGTGCGTCTGTAACACGAAAACGCCATGCAGAAAAGCGAACTTTCTCTGACGACGTGGATGAATGATCGTGGGTGAAGTGAAAGAACAAAACGCTTGCAGCGGCTGCAATCGCACCTGGGTCCCTTGCGTTGCCAACAAATGTTTATACAGGGTGATCAGTTAAGTCGACAGGTGTTTTTAAAATTAGACGCTTAGATGTACGTGAAGACCACCGCTACAGTGAGGTTATGCGCCAGGGGGAACACACAGTGAGGTGGTAACTATTGATGTCGGTGGCTTAATTGACTAAAATTGATGAGTTAACTTTTTAGCGGCTGCAGTAAGCAGGCATGTTTGTATTGAAAAGTTAGAGGCAATCGTGTTTCCACGCAGTTCCATTTGGCCGAATTCTTCTTGCGCATTTGACTCCAAGATATCTAAGTGCGAAGTTTAATTGTCGTTCGCATGATTGCGCATGCAAGACAATGAAGACCGGAGCAAAGCTCCTCCCTTTTGTGACGCGCCTGCTGTCTACGTTGTTTAGTACGACAACGAGGTGGAGGCATAAGAAAAAGTGATAACTGGCACCCTTTCAGTCTTGGCTGGCGTCATCACAATCTGCAGTACTCAGAACCGCAACTGTCTAGCATGCGTGATCATGCGAATGGCAATTAAACTTCGCAGTTCGATATCTCGGAGTACGGATGCGCTAGAAGAATTATGTCAAATGAAACTGCATGGAAAAACGATTGCCTCTAACTTCTTAATACAAACATGCCAGCTTACTGCAGCCACAAAAAAAATTAATTATTCAATTTTAGTTAATTAAAAATTATACTGCGAATGTCACGGACGTCGCCGTAAAATGAGTCCGCAATAGGACGTGTAGAAACCATCAACCTGCACTGAGCTGATTGGAGATGCCACGTGCAACGATCTTTGGAGACAGAAAAAGACGGATAAGGTTAGTTTTCCTGAAGAAAAACGGGTATGCCAGGATCACCAGAAAATGAACCGAACAACTCACTCAAAACGACGCACACAGTTAGTCGTGCCAACTAAAAGTTGAATATATTTCTTGAAGGGCTTGCCCAACTGCGCTACGAGGCGCTCAGAGCGTAGGGCTCCAGATTGATTTCGACAACAAGGGCGGCGTTTCTCTACCACGACCGCTGGATGAGAGCAGTGCGCCTTTTATCCAGCGGCCGTGTCTCGACACACAGGAGTTGCAGTTTTCTCCTTCCGTCAGAAAAATGCCGCATCAGCCAGGAATCCAACCGCGTCCTTGGGCTCCGCAGTGCAACGCCTTACCCACTGAGCCACCACGGCGCGTTTACATTACGCGCCTAGCCAAGGGTAGAGCAGGGACGAGACAAGAAACCGTATGACTCGTGCAGTCACTGATCATGAGCCGAATATTTCGGACCGACGACCGCACGCCTTAATACAAACTTACACGCACGGAAGAAAATAAATTGAAGGCCATCATCAGGACAGCATATAAGGCAGCCCTCAACGTCGCAATTTTCACCGCGAGAAGAAGCGAAAACCGGTGGGCCACCAGGGTAATCGAATGGACAGACGCGTCGAGGAGAAAGGGAAGGCATTTCCCTCAAGGAGAAAGAAAATAAGAAAATCTGCCGGCAAAAAATGCACTCGGGAAGCGCAGCCCCGGGGCGGATGAAGGTCAGTAAGAAATTTCGTCCTGCAGTGGACCTAACTTGGTTTTGGATGACGGTGATCCCGAATAGGTCCTCCAATTGTGTTTTAAAACGCTTTGGAAGAAATCAGAAAAACTGCTCTCCTGGCACCAAGGGTGTGGCTCAGAAAACAAAATGGGGATGGGTCATTGTACCAAAGACCCCCCCCCCCCCCCCCCCCCCCCCAGAAAAGTATCGATTGCACGCCATCACGGACATGTCTCAGATACAGAGACTCCGCGCGAAAACTCTCTACCAGAAACATGCATCCAAACCTACACAAGGACAGGCGATATTGCAGGATCAAATTCATTCGAGGAAAATTCCAGTACCATGAGGACACAGTATACACAACGTACGAAAGTAGGTAGCTGGAAGTGTCGTAGATGGCCACTATGGCAATCTCAGTGACTACACGACCCTCTACACGACATGACAGGAACGAAGAACCGGGAATTGTAGCCACCCTTTTAGTAATCCAATTAGCGGGAGTATCGAATAGAAGCTTAAACACCATACAGACTCTGAATGTGGGTTAGACTGTTAGCTGCAGGGGAATACTTAAACGCTTCGGTAAGACACTCCCATCCACAATGAAGAAAGTTAACAGCGTCACCTGGACACCCTTGCATAAGCGTATGGACGAGAACAAGACACCGACCAAGAGGGACTTTAAATCACGTGCCGTGCGCATTGCCTCCATGACCACTGCACTCTCCTCGAAAAACGTTAAGAACGTCTCCTCATCCGACGCCTAGGAACGCGATCATTCCCCGTGCTAAATGTCGAAGAATTGCAACCTCTAGGGAGGATAAACCAACAGAAGTATCTGCAAATAAATGGGGGTGAAGATTTTTTTTTATTGCGGTAGTATACCCGATCACATAAACACTACATTACAGAGATAACTCCAGTTTCGCGAAGAAACGCAAGGAGGGAGCGGTGGTGTGGCCCCCGTATACACCTACGGTGATCAGGTGGTCTGCCAGGGTGGAGGCCTATGCCTCGAAGGTGTCGTGTTTTGTCCGCTTCCAATGACGAACACGTCCACAGCAGGTGTTCTGTGCCCGTATCTTCGGTAGGAGCAGTGCAGAAGGGGCAGTTCTGTGCGAACGGGACATGGTAGCGTGGTGGCCACTCTTGGGTCACAGCGGTAGAGCGGGGTACACCAGCACGAAGTCTTCGCAGCACGACCTCCTCCCAGCGAGCTAGTACTCGGGAGATCCGTTGCACACGGTGGAATCAGAGCTCGTGTGGCGTGCCGAAGATCTTCTTTCTGTTGGCGAAATCGTCCTGGTGCATCTATTGTCAGTAATGGCAATGGTCGTTGAACGAATGCAGGGTGGCAGGCATCATCCGCCGCAATGTGAGCGGGGAGCGTATTTCGCCGGACCCACGAGAGCCGAAGAGGGCAGGGGTACGTTTCCAGTATATCATGAACGTCCCTAGGGATAGCTGAGTTGTTATTTACTCTACGTAAATTACGTATGGCCGCCGTGGAGTCTGTATAGATTTGTAGAGTAGTACCTCCAAGGGCTTGAAGAAGAGCAAAAGGTAGTGCTTGTAAGCCGTCCCGGATGGCGAAGATGGTCGGTGGGAACAGCATACATCATCATACATCCGCTCTCTTCCACGCAACTGGGCCATGTTCAAGGGTATGCTGTGGGGACCGCAATTCAAACATTACATATTACGCTTCTATAGAAATACGAAAGGGAGCGTTGACCAGCTCATTATCTCAAGATCAGCACGATCTGATTGAGAGGGCAAGGAAAGAAGCTGCTGCATCTGGGGCCCTAGATTTCAGGTTCCACCCTTGAGCTCTCTACAACCTATTTACCCCCTTTTCCTTAACTCCAATTTCCTCTCTCTCTCTCTCTCTCTTGGCAAAAAGACAAAAACAGTCAGTCCGGCATAGACCTTACATAAGGAACACTTTGAAGCACTTATACCCGTGTGCACGTACACGAAAAATGACATCAGTGCTTGATGCATTAACTTTTAATGCCATTAATTCGCTGCTACATGCAAAAATCTAATGCCATTCTCTCAAATGTAATTTCAGTTTAAGGAGTTCAGCACAAGTCATTCGCCTTAAGGTACGCCTTAAATCTGCCTACTCTCGAACGCGATGAGCACCAAATGAAACCAACGAAACTCTTTGCACCAGAGTGTTGAGGCAGAAACGTAGCTGAACTTCGAAATCAGACGATTTTTTGTGCACTCTTGGTGGCGAAGTTATGAAGAAGACGAATCTCGCTAAAACAGTGGCAAAAGGTAAAACACCGTGTTACTCATCGCTAGGGATTTTTCGGATTTGGCTACCACTGGCAGGCGCCGGCAGCTGCTGAATCCACTTTTAGAAACGGCTCGCGCCATTTTTTAAAAAGCACTGTTTCTCATAACGTTTTCTTTCCCAACAAACATTTTTAGCCCTTGTAAGACGTTTTTCTTTACGTTAAAAGCTTCGACAATATTAGAGTATTTCTCTTTTTGCTCATGATCACCATCATGCCTAACACATTTATAGCCTTTCCGTTTTCGGTTGCAGCACGGCCCGCCCAACTAATGTCATTCGGTATCTTAAGGGCTCAAACACTTAATGTCATTTTTCGTGTACGTGTGGCACGGATATTACACTGTAACATTCTCGCTCGAACTGACCAATACCCGCAGCCGCAACCTTTCACGCTCACTTCTAAAGCCCCAAAAGCACAGAGAGCCTCTGTCTCTTCTGGCACGCGGCGATTAAACACATATGGTGCTAGTCTTCCTCTCTTCGCTTACCTTCAGTCCTCATGAAACATAGATCATAAATGCAGCAATTCCTTTGGCCAACGCTCCCTGAGAGTTGATGGAACGCCATCGCGTCGTGCACCTTAAGTTAAGACCTCAACTTAGATGTCACCTGCAAGTTTTCTTTTTTTATTTCGTTGTTTTCGCCACAACAATTAAGGACGCTCACACTAACGCGTAAGACTTGAAGGTAGCAAAGCTGTATGCAACCTTCACGACGATCACGAAGGTTAATTCAAGTCGACGATTGGAGCCGATTTGCTTCTTCGCTGCTGCAGCGACCGTTAATTCATCATTGTTGCTAAAAGGGCGAGCGCACTTCATTTTTTTTTTTTTGAAGTGATAATCGACATCACCTTGGAGGGGCTTAACGCGATTACAATAAATGTTTTTTCCAATCCAATCCAATCTCGTTCCGAGCAAGTTTTGCCACGATTATGGCAAACGCTGCAATTTTTTTTTTTTTGGTCAATCTCCCGAAGTGGGTATGCTTGTCTTGGCAAAGTACGTCCGCAGGGGACGCTGGGCGGTCGTCGCGAGGCTCGCGCTCACGTGCGCGCGCTCGGCAATTGCTTGGTATTTTTAACAGCGTACACAAAAAATTACGATTTGCTAAACAGCTTTGCTGCTAACGAAAAATTACGATTTGCTGAACAGCTTTGATGTTCATAAACTATCCTTCTTACCTCATTATGTTAACCACACCACTACGGCATGGTGCGAGCTTGTTAAGGGGCTTAGTGGTAGACGTTTAACCCCCTTTAATACTTCAATATACTGTTACAAGTTTATATAGTTCAATCATCTTAAGGCAACCCATCCCACACGTTTTAACAGAAGCGCAACAAGATTTCATGTGGATCAGACACTTTTTAAGACGGCTATTGGAAACAACAATCTTGCTTGCTTCATGCCTTGCTTATTTATCTAGAAAACAGCAAAGTAAAGCGGGCCAGCCGCTCATTCCACTTATCCCTTTTATATTATTTCATTTAGACTGAGCTAACCGAACATTTTACCGCTCCCTCGTTCCACTTACGAAAGCTGTCTTCGCACCACCGACTGCAGCGTCATCGAGGCGTGAAGCAAACTCGCAGCGGAGCGATTGCGACCATAGGAGGCAAAGCGCGCGCAGTCTGCGAAAAAAAAAAAAAAAAAAACTTTTGTGTATGCTGCTGACGCGCTCCTAAATAACTATATTGTTCGTTGTGCAAGTGCTACCTATGCACCTTGCGACGTCAGCATGTTTCGTCCTTCTATGGAGCGCAAACGTTGCTGTTCTCTCTTTTATAACCGTGACGGCAGTTTCCTCTGTTTACGAATAAATTCGTAATGGATGAAACACCTTTTCGCGCTGTTTACGCCGTGTTCTTTACTTCACGCTAGCTCGGCCCGCTTTTCGTTAGTGCACGCTTGCAGGTGGCATGCTTGTTTAGTAATAAGCAATGTACCGACATGCCGGATTCCACGTTTTGTTCTGCCCCGGTGCGTGTTGCGTTTGCGCACATTTGTGCGTGGCAGGGTTTTTGAGGAATGAGGGGTGTAAGGAGCGTTCACAGCCGATTTTTTTGCCTGTTGGCGTCAAATAAGTAAGATAACGTTATGTGTTACTGCAAGCATGTCATATGAAACATTCCGGGCTCTTCCTCGGGGCAAGGCTTTTAAAAGGGAGCGCGCAACTTCGTTCTTTTCGCATGACTTTCCGACCTGTGCAGTGATGGCAGAAAATATTAGCTGCAGTTTGTCGCAAATGCATATAACATCTTTCTCTCGTACGAGTGAGTGAGTAAATAAACTTTATTTTTCTCACTCACTCCTACGAGAGAAAGTGGTTATATGCATTTGCGACACACTGCAGCTAGTATATTTTATAGCATAAATAACTTACTTGAAGCATTTTAGCTACACGCTATGAAATCGTCGCAGGTGAGCTTCACCGCAATGCTCCAGAACGACCAATCTGCGGGACCAAATGTGCGAACTTGGCAAATGGCGAGGCCGAGCATGCGATTAAAGTGAAAATAAAATCTGGGTCTATGTGCAGCTGGGTCTAGTGCAGCTGCTATTGCTGCGTCCGGGTGTGTTTCAGATAAAGCGAGAAAGAGAGAGACAGAGAGAGAGAGAGAGAGAGAAAGAGAGATAGAGAGTGTGTGGCGTGTGTGTGTGTGTGTGTGTGTGTGTGTGTGTGTGTGTGTGTGTGTGTGTGTGTGTGTGTGTGTGTGTGTGTGTGTGTGTGTGTGTGTGTGTGTGTGTGTGTGTGTGTGTGTGTGTGTGTGTGTGTGTGCGCGCGTGCGTGTGCGTGTGCGTGTGTGTGTGTTGGTGCGCGCCTATAAACCGCTAGTATTGCGGTTGGCGCCGGCAGCTGGTATTGCTACAAGTGAGTCGTAGGAGCTCTGCCTGCTTGTCGCTAACGCAGCTTTGCCGAGTAACACTCCCAAGCAAAGAAAACTCGAATGGGTATTTCGATGTCAACACCGTATTATGTCAGACGAGCTGCTGACAAGCAGGCTTTCCCGCCAGTACAAGAGTTAGCGGGAATCCGCCGCTCCGTCCCTAGAGAATCGGGATCGGTTGCATCGGATGGTAACAGCGCAACCCTCCGCACCCGGACGGCCGGTTGCCAGTCGCCGCCGCCATGGACAGCGAGAACGGACCAGCTGAACCGCCCGGTGGGGCCTGCAATCAAGGTAGCACCAGGCGCAGTGTGCTCAGCTGCAGCCAGTTGCTGCCCCGGCCCTCACGGCCCACCGCCCTTCGGGGCAACCCACTCAGCCGTACGGGAGGACCAGCCGCCAAAGCATCCACGGATCCCAGGCGGCGGAGGGAACCGCCCTTCGAGAGAAAGCGGCGTCGCATCAGCAAGTGATCTCCGCATTCTTCGGCTGCGGCTGCCGGCTACTCCTGGACTTGCCAACCTGCTGTGCTTCGCAACCGTGAGAGACTCGAACCAGTGCAACGCGTGTATGGGCTTATCAGGCGAGCTTCGCGGGTATACGGCAACATATGGCGAACATTTGGGGTGAACTGGAATGGGGGTGACGTTTGTTGGCCTGTTTCGTAACTGTTTCGTGTTGGCCGGTTTCGGAACGACTCTGGTACAGCGCGGCGCCGTTTGATTCGAGTGACGTGCAGTATTTAGGGAAGAGAAGTGTGGGAATTGTAGAAACCCGATATCCTGACTGGGTACGCGGTTAGCAGACGATGCGCGTGAGGCACTCCGTGACGGCGCCAGCCTTGGCTGCAATTAGAGTGGCAATTACGGCGAGCTCGCTTGCGCCCTGAAAGATGACGCCACCGCTTCGGCGCGAGCACGGTGATCGATGGATGCGCCGACGGGAGAAGAGACTTCCGTAGAGGTGCACGGCGCCGGCGCGTGGTTGCCCTGAGCGGGGACATAACGGCGTGCGGCAGCGGAGCGACCCCGCTCTTCCTTTCCAGCCTGGATAGACCATCCTCCACCTGTAGCGCCGGAGTCGAACGTGAAGAAGGTGCATATGCGCAGCGTGCATTGTTTATTCACATGCAAATACAATGAGAAGGCTTGTGCTACGCCACCGCGATCGCGCCCCAGACAACGTTGTCCAGAGGACTTGAAGGTGGCTTTTGTACTCCGAATTTCTATCGTAACCATGGTTATCATAACGAACTGAATCTCAACCCGAACAATTATGACATGATTACGGTGTTGAAGGCTTGATATACTCGCTAACGAACGCAATAAATGGTATTCGTGCATGTATTACAAGAATAGAAACCGATGAATATTTCCGAGCAGCTCTATTGTTTTCCGGCCGTTCCAGGCGTAAAAAACTATATCTTTGTCTACTTGGGATGGCGTCCTATGGATTGAACAAAATTACTCTTACCAGCCCACTAATCTACTTGACTTTAATGTTAAATAAAGTTTTCTCCTCCTCTTGAGTGCAGTTTTCCTATAACGCATATCTGAATATTGGGAAGATATGGCTGTGGGAAATGCACCGAAATATATATCCCCCCAGGTCTGAACGAACATGGTATTACTGCATTTTTACCGTAGACTTGGCTCGTTTTGCTTAATAAACCTCCATACTGGTTAGAAGCCCGGTATAAAACCAGCACGTGCCTGTACATGCAGCAGGTTATTTGGAACTCAAACTAATTTTTTGTGGCCCATAGTGTATGCTGGCATACTTTTATGCCATGACAACTTAAAGTGATGTGATACAATACTTTCGCACGTTCGGCAAGGTTACAAAACCTGTCTTACCATCTCCTTATATACTATTACCTGGAATCGTAATGCCTTCTGCCAAAGCCAACAGACAGCCCCAAAGGCCTGGGCCCGTTTGCTCGAACGCGATAAGTGTGGGAATAAGTTCTCAACTACGACTTTAGCGATGTCTAGGTAATAAGTCGTTTGCCCGAAATTGATATAAACGCTCGGCTAAGGTAGCGTTTCCGTCGGGTTTTTTTCCAACCGGCTTATTTGCCAGGGCCGACTTTAACTTATTGGCGTCTTATTCGTAAGCGGGAACTTAATCGAGAACTTATGCGTACGGGCAAACGGGCCCTGGAATTGGTTTTGTCTTGTATTTTCGCTGTTGTCGGTTACTAGCAGCTGGCTGTTCCCTTTGTTCGAAAGATTGCTTAATACAGAAGCTGACGCCTAGCTCCGACTCTTGGCGCTCCGCACAGGACCGGCTTCGCAAGGAATTGGGCAACGCCGTCAATGTTTCTTCTGTAACGGTATCCAAAACTATACTTTATCTCCCGCCTTGCGCTAGTGTATGTGATTTTAGGTCTATTATTATGATAAAAAGTTACGCACACGCAAAATCTGGCGCCGACAAGCATCAGACGCCAACGGAGCGCGAAGAAACAGCAGGGAGAACGAGCCCGAGTGAAGCAGACGACAAATGCGAGAATCCCTATCCCGGCGTCACGGAGGCGCGCTTCGCAGCGCCGCCCGTGGTCGCGCTCACCGCCAATAGTGCTTCATACACTCAGCAGTGCGGAGTAAACTTTAGACTGCTGGAGGATTTACCTAAACATACACCCAATGAAACTCCCCATCCGGATTGTTTTCCATTATTGCATGTACATCGTCACGCTGACCTCCTTCACCGCCCATTGGCTGTTTATCCAGAGAAGACGCTCACCTTTGCCCATCAGCATTGCTTTTTTATTAAAACAGCAGAAGAGTGGAATAATCTTCTCGCCGGCGCCGTGGTCCACTCCATCTCCAAATATTTCCATCGAACAAAATCTGTACTGACATTCAGCCACTGTGTTATCGGTGAGTGCCCACCCTCATGTAAAACGGCTGAGCAGTCGTTCGAGGTGTAATAAACAAATAAATAAATAAATAAATACATACATAAATAAGGAAAAAAATAAATAAATAAATAAATAAATAAATAAATAATCAGGGCGTCGGCTTTCATATCTAGCAATCTTTCAAAGAAAGAGAACAAACAATCTTCTAATAACCGAGAACGGAGAAAGTGCAAAAGCAAAAAATTGCAGCCCTTTTTTTCCCGGATTGGGGGCTTTGCCGGCACGTATTACGATCCTCGGTATCCGTTTCAAAGCAGAGTGTATAAGAGTTTTTTGTAACCTCGCAGAGTTCTCGAAAGTACGCATTGCAGCCCTCATGTGACTTTACACTGCCATGGCATGCACTGCATAGGTGGAGTCTCAAAAATGTAGGTTGAGTTCAATATAGCTTTCCCTTTCTATAGGCGCCTGCAGATTTTACACCAGGCTTCTAACCGGCATGGATGTTTATTCAGGCAAAGGTTAGCGCTTGAGCACGATTCCAATAGCGTGGGCGGTTGAAACTCCGAGGCTGTGCGCGTATGGGTAACGGACGTCATACCCTCCTCGTTTACAAAACAATTGTGGTTTCAACCTCGTCCAATATTTCTACGTCTAAAGGCCAGAATACATGGAGCGAATATGCGACGGAAACACGACGAACACCGCCCGGCGGCGCGCGCCCGACGCGCGGCGGCGGCATAAACGTCGTCCGCCGCCGATCTACCAGTATGGTGGCTACCATACTACCAGGGACCGAAAAGCTCGTCGGCGGCGGGGCGGCGGTGAGCGGCAAACCGAAGGAACCAATCAGGTCTTCCGATTTCCCCTCCATGGCGTATGGCGTGTACAGGCCGCTGCAGACGGCCGCTTTGGAAGAGATTGATAGACGTGCGCTTGTCCCGCGCCTACACGAGCTAAAAAAACGGATGGTAAATCTGAGATCGATTCGCAAAATGGTGTTGCAAGAAGTGTACTCCGCGCTTTTCTGATGGCTCAAGCCGCCAGCGCAACACGGTCCCGACCCAACTACAGTGGCTTGTGTCGTCGAGATAGGCATGTAAGATAGCTTTTATTAGGTTAAATAAAGGCGATCCGGCTAATAACTTGTATTACCAGCAACATGGGGCCTGTCTGCAAGATCGGCGTGTGGGGAACAGGCGATATCACTGCGAGGGCCTCTCAAATACAACAAAATACTAGGAGCAGGCAGCCGTATGGATTCAGAGCCTGGCTTGACTAGCACAATGATGATGATTAGAGGCCCTTCATTGGTATCGGGACACGTAGGTTGTTGCCAACCGCCTTTCCTGTGTTGTTCTACTTATTTGCCCTACCCTTAACTAACCTATTGAGTTAGCCCCCCCCCCCCCCCCCCCCCCTGTTTTAAACTCCCACCGCTTCCCCCCTTCCTGCCCTTGCACACCGGTTTACCCCCCCGCCACCAACACACACACCACTCTTCTAAATTCTAATTCGGTATATTACTCTTCCTACGTCCCACTCTCTTCCCTACTTTTCTTCCACCACCACTCCAGCCGCCTCTTCGTCCCCTCTATGGCCCTGAAGTTGAGGCTCCCCCTCCCACCAAATCCCAAAGCCTCCGTTGCTCGATGATGATGATGCTTAGCGGCTTCCCCTTTGCAGCGGGGTGGTGTTGCACAGCGACCTTAGTCGTAACGCCACTGTACAATCACGTCGCCAAAAAAAGACATTTATGAAATTTTTGGTCTAGTCTGACTTCTTTGTTCGCCTGTCTTCCCAGATTGTTCTCTGCTCCTTTCCCACCAACATTCTAACCTCCTTTTACTAACCTCTACTGCTGTCCAATTCACTTTTCCGTTAACCTTAAAGCAAAAGGGTTCCGGCAGTTGGGTGGCTCCCTCACTGAGGACTGGACGGATACCTTTGCACTACGTTACAATATGTCGGATGGTTTCTGGCTCCCTGCCGCAGCCTGCTCACAGTTCTTCCTGTACCGGCTCGCGGATAAGCGTTTTTGCCCGCAAGCAACCCGCCCGAGCTTTGAAAAGCAATGCACTCCCTTTGGTATTATCGAAGACTTTTTCTCTTTTGATCTGCTGTTTCCCGATCCTGTACATCTACGGACGTTTTCGCGTCCATCCTATTTTTCCACGTCGTTGTCCCCGCTCCTTTCACTTCATTTTTTAAAGCATTGGTCGTTTCCCCTGCAGTTCCAGGTTTCATATACACTGTCCTGAGCCTTCTGGTTCTTTTCCTCCACTGTGTGTCCACACTTTTCATGTAAAGATACCGTAGCACTTTGGCCGCCAATCTCTGGTCATCAATATTTCGAAGTCGTTCTTCAAAACATATTTTGCTTTGTACTTCTCTCACTTCAAAGGAGGCCCATCCCATGTCTCCCTGCACTGCCTCATTTGTTGTTTTACTGTGTGCTCCTAATGCCAATCGACCTACCGCTATCTGATTTACTTCTAGCCCTGATGGAATCTCTGGTTTGACACACACTACTGCGTTTGAAAATGTGAGTGGTAGTACCATTACACCCTTCCAGATTCATCTCACTACTTCATATCTGTTATATCTCCACAGTGCTCTGTGCTTTATGATAGAGGCGTTTCTTTTGCATTTCATTCTTAAATGCTCCTCATGAGTTTTTATATACGCCTGACCTTCGTTTATCCATATGCCCAGATATTTGTATTTCGTTAACCACGGTATTGTTGCTTGTTGAACGAATGCCGATTCGTTACTGGCGTCGTCATTAAAAATTACTCCCACCTCCCCTCGCGGGAACCCCTGTGTAGATGCGACGCATAGGGGGTTCCGTTGTTGTTTCCGTTAGGTTGATTCTCCCATCGCGTGAAACGTGCCGTGAACCCCCTGCCGCGGCTATGACGCAACGTGGTGCGGCTATGAGGCAACACAATCCAACACAATCCACTTTAATCCAATCGAATCCAAATCCAATCCAATCCCATCCAAGCCAATCCAATCCAATCCATCCAAGCCAAGCCAAGCCAAGCCAAGCCAATCCAATCTAATCCAATCCAATGTCCCTCGCGAGAGAGTGTTCGCTATCGGAGAGGAGAGGGGGTGAGCGGCGGAGAGCGCAGCTCGCGCGGCGAGGAGAATGGGGGAGGGGCGTGTACGGACAACGACAACGCGGTATGGAGGGACAAGGCGAGTGAATGAGATGCCGTCGCATCTAAAACCAGAACTATCGACTTTGCTGTCCAGAACCAGAACTACCGACTCTAACCCCAGCTCAGTGGCTTCCTCCCCGCATATATCTGTGAGCTGTTGAAGACACTGTTCGCTAACTGCTAGTAGTACTATGTCATCTCTATACATATATCAGTCCCTAGATATGTTGTTCGACTTCCTGTCCTTTGCGGCTATAACATAGCATGCGGCTATAACATAGCATGCGGCTATGACATGCGGCTATTTTACTGCCTTCAAGCTTTCTTTCTAGTCTTGCCATGTACAGCATGAACAGCAATGGCGACAGAGGACAACCCTGCTTTAAACCTCTACTTGTGACTGGCCGGTTCCGTGCACTTTAGCTCCTCCCAGGTACTTTGCACCTCTCTCTCATTGTAAATTCCCTGCAACAGCTGTATAAACTCCCGGCCTAATCCATCCCGCTCAAGTATGCTCCATAGAAGTTCTCTATCTACATTGTCATAGGCTCCCTTTATTTCGAGATATGTTATCCCTAGTGGTCGCTTCTGAGCCATTGACACATGTATGCATTGGGTTAGGACAAATAAATTGTCCTCTAAGCGCCTTTCTCGTCTGAACCCATTTTGTAGTTCTCCCAATATGCCGTTCCCCTTTATGCCACTGAGGCAAGGCATATGGCTTGCATTGCCAGCCTGTATGCCACTGAGGTAACTGTATACTAGGCCTGTACAAATTGGCATCAGCCCTTTGAACTTTACTTCTATATATCATCTTCATCCTCATCTAACGCCAATTGTCCGGTACTTGCTTAGTTTTTATCACTTTTCGATTGCTCTAATCAGTTGCGCCTTGCTTTTTAGGCCTAGTAGGTTGACCAGCCGTATAGGAATTTCATCTGTCCCTGTTGCCGTATTAGCTGGAACATTTTCTTCGGCTTTTTTCCAGTTTAGATTCTCCAACTTTACCTTTCTATCTGTACGCACCTCAGTTGCCCCACTCTCTAAAGGCTGTAGTCCTCTCTCCGTTCTTTTGAACTTCTCTTGTGTCATTGAGCGTATGGGAAATGCCGCCTCTTCCCCTTTTAGTACCTGGCCTTCACCGTTTATGACTCGACGTTGTACTTCTTCTGTCTTTTTCCTTAGTTCCTTTACATGGTTCCAAGACTTTCTAGGCGGGCCTGCATCCCTTGACCGTATATTCGATATCCATCGCTCACTTTCTCGTTTAAGTTTTTGCTGTACAGGTTTTTGTACTTCTAGCTTCTTTAGGCGGTACCAATGCCACTTCAAAGTTATTTCCTCTGCTTGCGTTCCCACTCACTTGGCCTCCCTGTGCTCTCTCGATGCTTACTGTCTTTGTGTTATAGCTTCCTTGATTTTCTTGTTCCATCAGCTTCTAGGCTTTCTTTTTCCTTTCCAGTAGTTGCGTTCTTTAGCGTTCCTTATCTTTCCTTGAACGAAACCAATCAGATCGCTGTATTCCCAATCTTTTATAGGTTGTCTCTCGATTTCCGTCTCCAGGCTTTGGGAAATATTAGCCATTTGCTGATCGTTTAATTTCAAGTCGTGAACCGCCGTTTTCGGGTTTTGACCTTCAGTTTTTGCAAAAGTCAAAGTTATACGTTTATTGTCACTTCCTAAGCTGCGGGCTCCTATATCACCTCTTTCCATTTGAGTCAACCTTTCATAAACTCCTTCTGAAAGGAGGCTGTAGTCTATACTGGACTGCGTTTCCCCTCGTTCCCGAATAATTTGCCCCTCACATTTATTGTCTCTGTTTACTACAATGAGATTGTGTTCTTCACACATATCTAGTACGAGTTTGCCATTGCGGTCTGTGTATCCGTCCAAGTCCTCAATATGGGTCTTCTTGTCTCCCACTAGAATCACCTCTCCCGATTGTCTTAACTGATCAAGGTCCCGCTTAATGCAGCCTACCAGTTTATCATTCTTTTTGCACCAAAGCTCCATCTGTTGAGATGAAGTGGAGGTGGAGCGCCAGTTCCATGTTCTGGGAGTCGCTAGTTCAAGTCTACCCGGGGACGTGTTTTTTTTTCTGCTGCCTTTAGCGCTTTTGAGAACTGAAAACGCATATTGCAGCAGAAGAAACGGCCCCGAGCCGCGCAGAATCGTCAAACGACGTACAACCCAAGCGGGACGCTCCGTCATTATGGTCTGTTTACTGAACGCCGCCGTGGATTCTGGGCATGGAGGTTTAGTTAGCCACACAGAGAGCAACCCAGCGGCGGCGGGGCGGCGGACGCCGTGTATTCGCTCCATGTATAGTTCAGCCCGACGAACATACAGCGTCCTGCCGCGGCAGATTTTCCGCCGCGCAAACTTCGTAACGAAAATTCGCTCCATGTATTCTGGCCTTAAAACAACCGAAGGAAATAGACTGAGGAATTACCCACCCCCTTCTCATTATTGTTTCGTGTCTTTATAAAATGTCAGTATGGAACAGCTAGCCCTAGTCCTATTCCACCATTTCTGCCAGTGCGCCGACATAATGTATTTCCACAATGTTTCCCTGTTTTTCTTTTTATTTAACGGTGATCTTGTACGATGCAATATACGCACGCAGGCACAGATAAATTAATCACGTAAAAAGTGAGAAATACCATAAAACACCATATGTGTTCAAACCTGGAGGACTTACCGTGCATCTACAACACGCATTTATATCTGCCACATGTTTAGACAAGCGCTAAAATAAAACTCCACCTATGGGAGCAACACTAATATATTTTTCTATTCAATGGGCGTAATCTCGAGTTTGGCCACGGATTGCTATTTACTCTTGAAGAGTATGGATCGCCAGAATGGGCTCCAATAAAGCGCTTGGGCATATTCATTCATCGCTTTCATTTCCAATTATTCTGGCAACCGGCAGGTACACTGTTTCTGGAATGGTTAGCAAGTATTTCAACAACCGTTTTATTTTAAATAGCCGTTTAGTTTTGTTAACGATGACAACAGTAGACATTGGGGGCACGAAAGTCGCCTCCGAGGGCTATGGACAACGTTGTGTGCGTCGTTTCGCGGTGACGTAGTACAAACCCTCTCAATGTATTTGCACATGATTAAAGAACGCACGTTGCGAGTGACGTACCCACCCAAACATTTCTAAACCTGCCTATTTGCATGTTTGGGGACGTTTATGCTAAGAAAAGTTCATGTCTATGCAGAAAAATAAGAGTGTTGTGCTCAGAAATAACATTCACCTGATGCAAGTCAACATCAATACGAAAGATGGCCGTTTCATTTCCTGCATGCTATGCGATGCTCTTGTTGGTGACAGCATTAAAGACTGCTGAGTCCTCTGGACAGCATCTCAAAAACATTTCATGCTTATCGGGGAGAACCTCCGAGCATTGGACCTTGCAAATAAGCTAGCAAAGGCGAGTTAGTATGACGTTATGCTAATTATTTGCTGCGGTACACACCTAGACGGTATTTAGAGGCGTCAGAAGTGCAAAATAAAATGGAAGTAAGGCAAGGACGCTCTTCAATGCACTCAGGCATAGAACGGGCGAGTTTGAGCACAGAAATGTGCTGCCCCGTACAAATCGGTGTAGCAGACTACGGCGCGAGTCCCAAAGATAACGTCAGTGGCCACGGGGCGCCACTCAAACATATCACCACTAGTTGAATGCGCAGTGGTTTCTAATGTCCTGCTTACTGACTATGCAGAATGACGAAATAAGATTGGATGTTGAGAATGAGAAAAAAAATTTCTTACCGCGAATATTGCTCCATCAATGTTCACAACAACGAACGCTTACAATCACTGCCAGTGGGCCAGAAAATGCAAGTTAAATACTTTTGTGGATAATTTTATTCACACGAGGTGACAACGACATGTCATGTACAAGTTTCATTTATTATTTAGTATTCTGTATACAAGTGCCACATGAACAAATAGGTTCACCAGATGGCGCCAGTAGCCGGAGTACAGTGGCCATAAACTATACGACGTTCACAAGGTGTTCAATTCCTTCTAAATATTTTCGTGCAGATTATTTGCGAAGCAGCCGTGCAAAATAAGTCTGTTTGATTCCAAATAATCACTACTGCAGTAGTATTGCAGCGTTTCTGCAGTACCGCTTTTGCAGCACTTTTTTTCAAACAATTCATAGAACACCTACTGCTTGGTTCATGTCTAGTCTAGTGGGTGTGGATGAACGTTAAGCCCCTATTGCGTAAAGAAAACGATATCGTCATATACAGCAACAATTCACGGATAACTTAAACGAGACGCATACACACTGTGGACTAAATACTTCACATAACAAAAGACTGAACTTCGACCTATCTAACAGTCGTAAAAATATTTTTTGCGGCAGGGAATAGTTATTGCAAAGGCCGCCTTACTATCACAATACAGCTGCGTCCAGAAATCGAGCACGTATAAGAAGGATGTCTTTAGAATTCACTAGAGCGAGTGATTTAAAGGGATTCATGAATGTAGACAGGTTGTCTATGTTGAGTATTCCTGTATTTGCCGCTTAAAATCTCTGCGAACGCCATGACTACTGGCCCGGCTAAGTAAAAGCAGCACAAGAAGAGTATCAAACAGAAGCTAAAGAGCATTGCGGCCCAATTAAGCAATTAATAGTCAAGGAGCAAAAAACCAGGTGTGATTCGAATTGTCTTTTTTTTATTTTGACCGAGAACTGCATTTTATTGGAGCGAAAAAAGCGGACGCTACTTGCCTGATAACAATTTAAACTTGGTTGATTATGAGGGTTAACGCGTCCACGCTAGAGGGGGGGGGGGGGGGGGGGGGCGATGAGCCGTGCCGTAGGGGAGCGCTCCGGATTAATTCTGACCGCCTGGGGATCTTTAACGTGCGCCGAAATCTCTAACACACGGGCGTTTTCGCTTTTCGCCTCCATCAGAAAAGCGGCCGCAACGGCCGGGAACCGAACCTGCGTCCTTGGGCTCGGCAGCACGACGCCTTAGCCACTGAGTCGCCGCGGCGGGCTACAAAAATTTAAATTGTCGCGCGAGACACGCTGACGGAGAAGAGGTGAACTACAATCCTTTTTCGGATGTCCGCTGTATACAATCGATGCAGCTAATATAAATTTTAGTTTCTCCACTTGAATTTTCCGAATAATTTTTGGTGGTTCTTGATTATATTCCCGGAACTCTCTGTAACGAACCCAGATATATTCATATCCGTGTATGACCAGCTATTTATATCACCACTGAATCTATGCCTCTCCGAATTCTCTCTGTGTTATTTGATTTAACTTCTTTTGTAAATAGTAATCAAGCGAAATATGTTAGTGACACTTAGTTTATCCAGATGACTTTCCCGCAACGCCCACATACTACTGTAACAGTAAACACACGAATAAACCTAGCACTAACATTAACTAAACGCGCCTTTTACACTCTTTCATAGACCTTAATTCTAAATTCGGCGTATTTTGTCTTCTGGTAGACTCCAAACTTCACCTTTTTATCAGGCGAAACTGACAGAAACTTGGGTTATTACTTACTAGGCAATGGATGGAACGAACAGGCGGTGTTTCGACAGTGTGAGGTGACAATTTGTGCAAGCAAGCAAGCTAGCTGTGGGCCACATCAAATCATTGAAACAGTGATTAAGGTACAAGCATCGTTATGCTGTTCGCGGTGGAGACAAGACAAGGACAGCGGGCGCTCAGGTTGGCACAAAGGCTTTCAGGAAATGCTGCTTCTCGTCTCCGGTCCTTTCGATACGCTTCTGGATGAGGTGCTTAGGCGTTGTCTTGAGGTCGTACGCTTGCCCAATATAGGCCATCAGGTCGATGAAGATGGTAGCCGGGTTGAGCAGGGGCCCGAACTCGCTGCTCTTGTAGTCCTGCGCCAAATTCGCAAAGGATCAAAATTAGCCCACCTACACTGAATTCAATTCGCAAACGCTGATGTTAACAGCAAAGCTGCCTGCAGTTCCCGAAACGCACGGCTAGTCTTCATAGAACTTCTCAAGCCAGCACACCGATTCCCGTTCGCGCCAATTAATTTTTGCCGTGTCCCACTGCTCGCGCCATCTACTGGAACCTTTTGTTACTTTTGAACTTGCAACACTGCCCCGATGGGCTGCAGTGAGCGCTTTTTTTTTTTTTTTCACGGCGTATTTTTTTATTTGCTGTCGCAAAATTCAAGCCTCGTTGTATTTTTAGTTCACTTATTTAACTTTGCCTTTACTTTCGTTCGCTTTTACTTTCACTTTAGTTCACTTTAGTTCACTTTTAGTTCTTATCACTTCTGAATTGACGTCTTGCCTCAAACGTGCTTAATGTTTTCTTCAACAATGTTGACAAGCATTAACATTGCGACCAGATTTAGTAGTTCCAAAAAAAGTTTGCCCCAAATAAGCGTCTCATTCAAACATTCCTTTAACTTGCTGCATGTGTGCTTGGCGCTTGCTCCAGGCTATGCCCTCTCCACATCGCTGCGACTGCGGTACCATATTTCGCCCGATGAAAACCTCGAGCAGGTACACCTTCGCTGTTAATAAACCCAAAGCGTGGTGACACCATGAATGAATGGCACTGCTAGCTTGACGAGCAATCCCGTTTTCCGGAACTACCCACCCATTCATACAAAGAACAATCATCAATTCCACTCTCTGAAGGAGGACGACCGGCGGAGCTTTCTAACGACGTAGAGGCGGCACAGAAGTATCGATGTCATTGATATGCCGACTGTTGGCGCACAATCTAACTGTCGATAAGGAGACAACACTCTATAGTACACTGCAATGAAACTCTCGCTATAAAACTATTGATAGGCGCACCCTTTTCAGCGTATTAATATTGTGTTAATCCTTTATGACTGTGGCAAAATATTAAAAAAATCGCCGCACGTGGCTTCACCGCAACGCTTCAGAATGACCAATCGGTGTGACAAAGTAAGCGAATTCGGCGAATGACGAGGCCCAGCATGCCAGTAGAGAATCTGCGCGTGAACAAAATCACAAGGCGTGAATTAGCGCTATTGTCCCTGCGCATATTATATATTGTTTTTCTTTCTTACTTAAAAACCATCTTGAGGTATTTACCGCCCTGCCAAGTGTGGCCAAATGTGATTGGTTACAAATCGGCGGCTTTAACTCAATTACAATTTTGTATCCCGTGGTTTAGCGACGTGTGTTAAATGGCGCATTAATAGGTTATTGTTCGAAAAATTGGACCTGCATGCAAACTCTCCCTGTAGCCTCAGATTTGAGACATTGCTTCACCTTCGGCTCAAATCAGTTGTTTGATGATAGAAGAGAGGTGCAGGTGGTCTCGAGGCTTTACTACGTTCAACAAACCTTAATCCACGTCTACAGCCGGACACTGTTATGTGCGAACTGCAATTTGTAGCCCCGCAGGCATGGCGCCTTGCCCCCTCTCCTGATATGCTGCCTGGTTGGAACCGCTAGCAATATTGCTCCAAGGGTTGACACAATTCGCAATTCTCGAAACACAATCATTTGCATTTGTGTGGTGTTACTTTTTTTTTTGTCTTTTTTATGTCTTTTTATGTCTTTTTTATGTTTTTTTAGGTCTTTTATGTCTTACTTTGTGCAAAACTTCGAGGAGAGAGAGAGAGAGAGAGAGAGAGAGAGAGAGAGAGAGAGAGAGAGAGAGAGAGAGAGAGAGAGAGAGAGATTTTGAATGACAGTCGACTACCCGAGTATAAACGATTGCAGGCCACCCCTGCTAGAGGGGACGTGGAGTAGGAGGCCGGCCAGTGCCTTTGGAAAAGGCGGGCCTACAAATTACAGACACATAGTGATGGAGAGATAAGGGGATGCGAAAGCAAAAAAAGAAATAGAAGGGACTTTGCTACAGCCGATGTATCGCTTAACGTTTTCCTGGGGCACCAATGTCAATCAAATCAGACAACATTGCTGCTCGTCTCCACAGTTTAGTACTTGTCGCAATAAGGGCCGGAGGTGAGGTCAGTATGGAAGGGATGCCCGAACGCGAGTGCGGTGTTGACGGGAATGCGATTTCAATTTAGGGAATGGGGTGCACCACTTTCTGGTGTTTTGGCACCATCATAACCAATAAAGTTTAAAAAGAGATATCTACTCTCTGGATGGCTCCTGAGTCGTTACTGTTAACATGTTACGAAGTCCTTCACTAAAGTCGAAGCATCGCGTTTTAAGAAACACTTTCGCGTCATTCTGATGCCAATGCCTATTACGCACCACCTCATCCGCTTGCTCATTTCTCCAAATGCAGCAGTGCTGGCGAAGCCACTGAGAAGTCATCCGATGTCCTACGGCATAAGTCAAATGATTGATGGATGTAAACAACAACGTAGAGGGCAGCATGTTGGCGAATGGGGGGCTACGGGCTGGCATTTTTTTTTTTTGTCCTGAAGGGCAACTCATCCGAGAGTTACCCGTTGAGCTTGTGGCTGGCGGTTAGCACATTTCGGATGGCTGCTTTGATCACATACAGCTCGGCTGTCGCTGAAGCGGCTGCCCACCCTTGACGAAACGAGTACGCTTGCCCCGTGGACGCCACAGACATACCGGCAGCAGTACTTTGGGAGGAAACGGAGCCGTCATTAAATCTTACTATTTTTTGTGTGTCATATTGGGAACTTTGCAGCGCTCTTTTATAAGCAGATGGCAGTATTATCTTGTCACCCTTTTAAAGGTGTTGCGCGTTTTCTGTTTATGTCGCGGTCTGATGCTCTGTTAGGGCATTACGTTCCAGATAATTACTTACCCACTCCCACGGAAAAAAAAAATTATAACCACTCCTCTCCACAAACAGGTGAGCACGCGAAGCTTGACCTCAGTGAAAACGAAAACGACCAAAATCGAAAGGCAATGACCGCAAAACGAAAATGAAAACCCTTCTGCCAAAATCAAAACCAAATGGCCGAAATGAAAAAGCAAAACCATCGATGGACAAAAACGAAACCCTTTCATTTCACTGAGCTTTACGCGAACTCAAATGTTTGATATACGGGGTTGCAGATTGTTCTTCTACGATCATCGGAAACGTCTGCGTTCTTCAATGGCTTCCCGCTGTTCCGGGGACCGAACACGTGCGGCCTACCCATGCCGCGCTAGAAGGTGAACTGCCCGACGAGAGCGAGCGACCGCACCTGCGATGTGGCGGGATGCGAACAACGACGCTGATTGGCTCCCATTGTGGCGTGATATAATACTTGTGCGCTAGCCTGCGCCGCTGCGAACGGAGAGCGAGAGCTGCGCCCGGGAAGGGGAATCCCGGGAGGGTTTCAATCTATAATGCAATCTAATAGCTCCAACAGGCAGAGTCAACACTTCATCCCTGTCCAATCCCCTCGAGTGGGTTCTCGCGCAATACTTCATGGGCATCACAAACATCGTCATCATTTGAGCACATGGATAAAGTTGGCTTTGACGCAAGGCGGTTCGGCGCACGCCACCACCGACGGCCGAAGTCAGCCAATACAAGCTTCTCCTAAAAAAAACTGATTTGAGAATCCCTGCTCAGGTCTGAAACCTGGTGCTAGGCGTCAATTTCAACTACAATGTCCCTAACAGTTTCCAAAATATTACGCGGGCGTATATCCGCATCTACCCCCTACGCTGATTCTTCTGTCTTCATAGCAGGCTTTATTTACGTCTTAGGATTACCAAGCTGGGCATTATTCCGGTAAAACTGCCCGGGTTGGTTTCCCTTACTTTTGCAACCCTTACTATGAGTTCTCGAAGTGAACCAAAAAAAACCTCGCGCTCTTTTGCGTAAGCAGCTCCATTCCCGTCCCACATTCAAGAACAGCCACGCTCCCCGTGAAAAGAGCCGCGGGCGGCTCAGCAGCGAGATTCAGCAGCGCGGTGTACGTGGTGCCATCTAGATTTCCGGACAAGAATTCTTCCTTGCTGAGGCCTCCCGCGGCGCCGTAACAATTTATCCGCACCCGCAAGGTTGGCTCGCGGCCGGGACTTGCGAAGCTGGGCCGGGAGACCTCAGCGGCGCTTCAGTAATCACCGGCAGGATTCCCATTTGACGCCTGTATTGCAATGTAGTTTGGCTGAGTTATGCTTGTTTGTGGCTTATAAAAATTATGAAGCCTCTTTTGAGAGCCAAATTACGCAGAACATGAGCAATATTTTCTCCCGTCCTTTACCCCCGCCCTTTCTCTGTCCTGTTTTCCAGAAGGTGTTACGGACGGTGTGTTGTACTTTAAAATAAGTTTGGTCGGCCAACGCTACCGTATGGTCCTTGCTAAGCATAGCCCACAGTCTTCGAGGTTACAGGCAGTGTGCCGAATTCACTTTTTGTATAACTTGTATTGGACACCGCAAGGCCGTTTCTACTGGATGAGCAGAGCAAGCCAGGAGGTTTTGCCCGCCGCGAATGGTTGAGCATTTTCGATATCCGAATCCTCTATTGATTCTTACGGGACATTTCATCGTATTTAAAAACTCAGCATGATGTAGCTCAGACCTCGCACACGTGTTTACTATGATGTCCATTTAATCGAATCGCCCATTTAATCGGCGACCTTGCGCCAAGAGCGATGCTGACTACCCATCTCCGAAAGGGCACATCTCCCCGAGTGTCCTCTTGCGCCGCCATTTTTAGGGCGATTTCTAGAGGACGTAACATAGCTTGCGAGACTGCGGGCTTCAAACTTGTTATCCAGTGCACGGACAAATAGGTGCAAGGCTACGGTATAACCAGTGCTCGGGCTACACCTTGCAAAATAACGCGTCAAGTGGAAAAAATTCATGGACCAAACTACCCACTTTCTTTTTCGTCAATCTTCGTTAACCTGCACGAATCTCATTTCTTGAGAAGAAATGTCAGCGAAAAATTTCTATTTTTAATGAATGGAAAAGTGTGAGCATAACTTGTTTTTTAGTCTTTACAAATTGATCTCAAGGCGCATTCGACTGATTACCAGCATAATTGTAGTACGAGGATGGTGTCTTTACTTAGGAAAAAGTGGACAGGGGAGTTTTATTAAAATATTTACACGAGTATTTATTACCCAAGGGAGCAAACTATGGCGATTTTGTCTGGTGCGATTTTCGTACACTTCACAAATTTTTATTTCTCGGGTTGTGCTAGCGGCGCTATCGGTTGGCTCGGTAAGAGGGTTGAGTGTGATATTTAGACAACGTTCTTTTGCCTCATATTACAGTGGCGAACCTCCACTGAAACATAGTGGCGGAAAAACCCCAAATACTGATACATATATGAGAATCAGGAATTGTGCAATTTAATCAACTCGGTTCATATTTTCTTGATCATCATTTATTATTGCAGTAGCCGTCGCTGCGTTATCCACAGTGGCCCCGTTTACTTTAACAGCGGAGCTGTTTAGGCCGAGCACTTTCCGTCCGTCGCCCCGAAATTCTTCGAGGTGTGATGGAAAGTGGCGAGAAGGCAAGGAGCCCTCGAGCAAGTGTTGGGAGCGCGCGCCGCATGAAAAAAAAAAAAAAAAACATGTGGTTTGGGAGGTCCCTGGCATCGAACCCGGGACCTTTACGCCATGCAACCGGCCACCTAACCACTGGGACACCCCAAAGCCCCGAGGGGCATGGGGTTAGCAGCGGCGGGGAACAGTAACAATTCAAAAAAAAAAAAAAAAAAAGAAAAGAAACGCTTCCCGTGGTCGGAATCGAACGCGGGTCCCTCGCCTTATGAAACCGGAGACTATCGAATTGAGCTATCATCTTTTTTTTTCCTTTATTTAATTGAGCCATTATCGCATTCCGTCAGTCGTGGAGAACTTTCAGCGGAAAGTTCGGAAATGATTGTGAGGTGCGGCCCCTCTCCGACGAAGGGAGAGGGGCCGCCAGCTTCCCAGCCTTGTACCACTAGTGCTAGCTGCGCCAATGTTTTAAATCTTTGTTTTTACCCACGAGGGGGTTTAAGATAATCCGTAGCCCTCCACCCAGCATATTTCATCGTCCAGGTGTAGCTTGGATGCGTGAAACTCGAATTTAAACTTTTATTTGCTTCATAATACCTGTTAGGTAAACAAGGCGGAGATGACGGAATGAAGCGCTCTTTCTTCTCTACAGTATGCTATTTCTAGTTGTATTTTCTTTATTAGCATCCTCCCCCTCACCCCTGAAGGAAGGTCTGAACGAGTGGTGACCCACCTGCGGGAAGGCGTGGTGGAAGTTGTGGAAGCCCTCGCCGAACAGGCCGAACGCCATGGCCGGGTTCTCGGTGGGGGCGATGTGCTTGTCGTAGGGCCGGTAGCCCCAGGTGTGCGCCGCGCTGTTCACCAGCCAGGTCATGTGCAGGCTGACGGTGTAGCGAAGCAGGCCGTTCACCAAGTGTGCGTTCCAGAAGGTCTCGCCCACGAGCCACATGGGCACCAGCGTGGGAAGGACGAAGCAGAAGAACGTCACCAGGGGCACGTAGTACCTGCGGCCGGAAGCGTGGCAGGGAACGGGGAGGGAGCAGTGAGCAAGGATTCAGACGCAAGCAGGACGAAATGAACGGCAACGCACAGATTACAATTAAGTATTTTCAGAGGTTTTAATAACGGCACTGTTTTCTGGCCGTGCTAAGCCATATCCCTCTGTAACTGCAGCGTTATTCGCGGCATTTGCTATATATTTATGAAGATATCCTGCAGCGTTCGCGCACTCAATCGGTATTGGCGCGTTCATGTTTAACTGCATCTCGATGGCCCTTTGTATAAGGCAATGATTTCAGACCCAATGCATAAAGCTGCGCATTCACTCTGCCGCATCTTGTCTTAAGAAAATAGGCGGATGGTGGAAATTTTGAGACGCCAATTTAAAAACCAATTTGTGAGTGAGTGAGTGAGTGAGTGAGTGAGTGAGTGAGTGAGTGAGTGAGTGAGTGAGTGAGTGAGTGAGTGAGTGAGTGAGTGAGTGAGTGAGTGAGTGAGTTAGCGAGTGAGTTAGCGAGTGAGTGAGTGAGTGAGTGAGTGAGTGAGTGAGTGAGTGAGTGAGTGAGTGAGTGAGTGAGTGAGTGAGTGAGTGAGTGAGTGAGTGAGTGAGTGAGTGAGTGAGTGAGTGAGTGAGTGAGTGAGTGAGTGAGCGAGCTGTCCGTCGCGTATTTTCTTGAATGAGTCACCAATCGTTCGCGCTAGTATATAAATCACTCTCAAAAGGCGGCCCAGAGCCAGTTGCCCGGCTGCCTGACTACTCACTTCCTCTGGAAGGCGACCACGGGGTCAGCGAGCACGTCGGAGCAGTCGATGGTTGCGCCCTTGCGGAACACTTCCGGGTGCTTCTTGCACATGAGCCAGCCCATGTGCGCGAAGAAGAAGCCGCGGTTGATGTTGTGCGGGTCAGCATTCGTGTCAGAGTATTTGTGGTGCAGCCGATGGTCACGCGTCCACTCGTAGATGTCATTCTGCACTCGCCGGGAAAGACAAGGGCAAACAAAAAACGGTGAACCGGAATATTGGCCCGCCAACAAAGCTTCTGTCGCTAGATGGGTAGCCTTCTAACACGACGCCCCAGTGAACACACCTGAAGGTTTCCTGCAACACACCCGATAAACTCTCTCACTTTTTCCTTCGTACCTGGAAGCACTTCGAAAGCTACAGTCAGTACGAGCAGAAGAGCGACACAGCGTGATTTGCTTGCAGCAACAGATACTTCAAGTCTCGCCTTTCTTGCTGCAACGGAAAGGAAGCCGGCCAACAGCAGCGATACAGCTTTAGCTTCGACGTTTAAAGCTGCTCTAATATGCCCAAAAATTTGTCTTGGATGGTCAGAAAATAGAGTTAATTTTGCCCGACGTACGCACCACAGAGTTCCTTAATTTGTGCTTTGAAGTTGGACGCAATGCCTGCACTTACCTCTGCGCGTGATTTCAAAAGATTCTAACCCCTCAGGCTTGTAGGTTCTCTCGAGCTGCTGTCATGCACTCACATGAATACCATGCCTTTCGAGGTAAAATAATTTTGAAGGACTCAACAATTTCATGAGCTACATTTAAGAACTCTGAGAAACTAAATATATATTCGGATACATATGTCCATTGAATGTTTCACAATACATTTAAAATGTTCAGTGTATTTTTATCGCACTTTGTAGTTTTTTTTTTCATTGCGTTGTCCATTTCCACTGCCTCATTGCATTTGTTTCATTATGCATTGTATACAAAATAAAAATAAATAAAATTTACAAAGAAGGAAGTGCTTTTTAATTCGGTTTTTGGGCAAGTATTTGAAACTGGAGCCTGAATTTGAGTGCTCTCACGTCATGGGCGAGGCTTGTTTCTTACGATATTTCAAATAAACAGACACCTTTAACAGCGGAAGGCTAACCTTGAAGGCCACAGCATTATGATAGTTATCGGCGAAAAACAGTAATATCTGTGATAATTCTTTTTCTTTTCCCGCCATTCTGACCATACCAGAACTGAGTGCAGCGCTCATTGTTGATTGAGCCCTTGAAACATTTTTAGTCCGTGATTTTCCTGTGTTGTTGTTTCATTCGTTACAGGTTAGTTTGAAAAATCAACTGGAGTCTCATGCGAGTTATACCTTTCGAGTTCTGTTTTTTGTCTATATCGCTATGTTGTTTACCTGCATTTTCTTTACCCCACACATGGAGAAATGAAAAAAGTGGTTCCGCTTTGATGACAAAAGAAAATGTACAATATTTTCCTATGCACAAACTTTCTAGTCTTACAAGTACCCTGAAATAGTGGCGTTGCTCTCTTTCTTTAGTGACTGGAAGCACTACGAAAGCTTCAGTTATAGACACCACAGAGCGGCACTCAGTGATTTGCTCTCTTTCGTATTGTTGCGCGATCTTTTTAAAGAAGCACTCCAGTTTTTGTTACGGCCAATAGTGAAATATTATTCGTGCGACATCCCATAAACAGTTTAAGAATGTCCGGATTGTGAAGAACGCAGGGAAAGGAGACTACATCTTTCCAGCGGGTTCTTAAGTTACCTGATGCGCGTATAGGGGAGTAATATTCGGCTGGGGTTTACAAACTCTCGTCAGGCGTTCGAAAAAAAAAGTTGACAGAACGTTGGGAAAGGTGCTGCAGTGCCATTACGCTGAATTTTTTGTGTTTGTTCCGCAGGTTTTTTTTTTATCATTTTTGTTTCTGTTTTTTTTAGCTACACCACAGTTCATTATGCGGCTGTCCCTCAAGAGTTTATTTCTTCTGATAATGCATTTTTTGTAGTTGTGAACGCCACTCTTCAAATGCATGAATCTCCAATACAGTCATAGATGGGGCGTTTGAAGCAAACCTTCTCGCATGCTCTTCCGCGCGAGTTCCGGCAAATACGTAGGATTCCTGCGTTTTTCGGGCACTCCTCATAATCTGAATGGTGCCTTTGAAAATGCTTGTCGGTGCCGTTGTTGTTAAAAGTCTCGAAATAGTTATAGGGAAGCTCTTCATAAAGAAATAACAAGCATCTTAATTTATCGGAATGAGCCTCAATTGATGACAGACTAAACCATTTGAATGAAAGATAAATGAACCTAAACTAATTTCTAAGATTCAGTTCATCGCACGTGTACAGCTGGAGGCAGTCGTACTTAAAGAATTCAGAATGCACTTAAGATACAGAAAACCCGTACAAGCGGACAATGCATAGACAAGCTTCCTGCGGTTTTATCGGGTGTAGAGTTGGTTCATTCCTCCATCGAGATAGATGTGTCATGTCATTTTTTGCAATTTCAGAACGATGCGTTTAGGTAAATGCACACGGCAAAATTACTATAGCTTTGAAGTGGGATTAAGGAAGCGAAATTATATGGGAATGAGGATTTCTCCGTTAGCGCTCCAGTTTCACTAAAGTGCCTAAGGAGTGCCGATGAGATTCTCCATAGTGTGATGCCGCTAACATCCCCCCGCTTTCCATCGCACAGTCTAGGCTCACCTGCAGAGCGAAGCAGTTGGCGACCATGAGTAGTATCCGAAGTGGGAGCTTCGCCTTGAACGTGCGATGACACCAAAGGCGATGAGCCGCAACTGAAGAGCCGACACCCGAGATGCCGAGACCAATGAAAGCTGCGCACACGGAGCGAACAAGACTTGCTTACTTCCTGCCCACTTTCAGTGCGCATGTGATTTTAGAGGCTTGAACTGAAGTGGGTGACAAACCGCAAATGGGAAAGGTCCAGTGCGGAAACTCCTGAATTTTCTATATATCCAGTCTTACCTGAAAGCAATTCTCCTGCAATGATTGCAAACAACATTCACAAGGGAAGAATATTACAGAAAGTTTTAACGTGAAACTCTCTTAGACTACTTAGCCACCATCTAGTAATTGGGTGGTTGCTTCGTTTGTCCGCACTTTATCCAGCCTTACATCATCATCATCATACGAACAATTGGAAGAACTTCCTCGTGTGTGGCGCGCAAATTAATGACGTATTCAGGGATGTAATAAAAATTCGTCTCATAAGACAGGAATAGCCCTCCGTCCACGCCCAACCTTGCCCTATGGAAAAATTCGCACCCCTTCAACTCTGTGAAGAGGGAAGTCCAGCGAAGCTGGCGCTCTGATTTACTATGTTAGAGTTTAGCTATATTGGGAATTCGCTATGTTGAATTACAAGTAAAGTGGTGCGATATCTACGCTAGACACCGAGTACACACACGAATGGTGAGTAGAAACAACGACGTTTTACTCCAGCGCGGCTACAACAATCATGGCGCACTCTAGTGCGCAGCACAGGTGGCCGCCGAAGAGAGCGCGGCATCGCGCAGTCTCAGGGGGGAGAGAGACGCCGCGCGTGGCGAGGAGCATACACGACTCGGGAAAGAGGCGGCTGAGGTGGAGAGGGGTATAAAGGGGGGCTGCCACCGCACTCCCCCCGTATATGCTCTTGCTTCACTGTGCAGCACGCAATGTGGGAAAGCCAACTTACACAAACAAAGCTCACACCGATCTTTTTAAAGTCGGCTTCACCTCTAAACACAAATGCATTGCTGGGCAGACTTTCTTCGGGGGGAAATATAAGCAGGCGTATATAAAAATTTGGAGGCCTTAAACCTGGCATTATTTTTCGGTGATTTTTTCCATGCGCTGAGCTCTGTCGGTCACCGGAGGCCGTCTGCTGGATCTAGCCATATACAGATTCGCTGTACAAATTGTTCTGCTTCCTCCGGTTGGCGTCAAACCACCTAACGCCAACTTGCAAGCCCGCTATCCGCAGGATGCTGTCTGCAAGCATCGTTGGAGGCGACGGTTGCATTGCTGTGCATGCCGTGGTGGCCTGGATGCACTACAGACGGGTGGATTAGCGCGTAATCGCTCTGATTAAACGGGCGCGATGCTGGTGTCGTTGTTTGGCGAAGTCTTCCCGCCGTGCATTGCTGTGGACACCCCGGTTGGTAGGTCGCCCCGCATGCTGGGACATGAACACGTAATATGCTTTGATGGAATTTAGTAGCAATGGAGTACCTCCGACAAGCATCGGTTTGACAAAGCATTACGCAAATAGCGTTGCGAATGGCGAACGCTTAACTCGTACAACGCAATTGCTTAGTATTTTGACATTTTTTTTTATTTCAGCCTATATTTATTCAAATCGACGTTCTATCTTTATTAATAAATGCATCTGGTAAAGCCGCCTATCTGTAGTTCAGAGTCCACACATCCGCTTTAGTGAAGCATTTTTTTAGAATGAACGCAAATAAATTAGCGCGTTTGATAAGCAACTCCCTGTAGCCAAGCGAAGAAGGATAAATATGCAATGGCAATGAACAGGAAGACGATGATAATTGTTTTTTTTTAATCTGACTCGATGGAAGCGATTCACTGTAAATAAAAATGGCCAATTTTACGGAGAAAGCTGCTGGTAAAATGTTGCCGGACCCATTTTTGTAATTTAGACAACGGAAAGAATTTTAAGAACGGACATTCCGTAGTACGGAAAGGCCGTAACAAAACACACTCCGTTTCAAAAAGCACGTCTTTCCGTAATTAATAGAACCTTCAGAAAAGAAAAAAAAAAACACTTCGACGAGGAATCGAACCCGCGACGTTGATCGAATGGTCACGACGCTCGAGACCACTGCATCACCGTACGAACGCTGCACTTGTGCCGAACAACCTGTACGGATGCCCACCCTGCGTGTGCCATACATCGGTGTTTACTAGCTGGCTTACACATTTCCTGGCTGATAAAGTGCGATTTCTTAAATAGCGCTTGCGCAGTAAGGTTCCGCGAAGCCCCCACAATAGTTGACCGCCATCAACTCCGCTGTTTCGAGAAAGCGCTCGCAAAAATGTGTGACTGGCTGCGACTGCGATTTCGCACTGCATGAATAGTGCTTGCTGTGCTTTGGGTTTAAGCTTTAGGCTAAACACTTCGGCATATATTGATTCCTTAAGAACTACATTACCTTCCGCAACTTTGCTTCTGCACGCAAATGACCTTATATTTTTTACAAGCGTGCCGGTCACACACGCGGGTGCAGTTTGCAGGTCTGGGGCAGCGACGTCGCCGGAGCGTCGTAAAGACAAGATACAGTGCTCGTGTTAAGCGGTATGGGCCTCATGGTCCTTGCTAAGTTTAAGTGTACGACAATTTAGACACTAACGAAACAGAGCCGCATTCATTACGCCACGAATGTTGTCGGGGCGCAGTTTTCGCTCCTCGATCGATTCCCGACGATCGACACGACAATATATTTCGTGCAGTTATTAATAAACTGATCTGTTTCTGTTCTGCATCATACAGAGGAAACGCCCGTATTTTGCAAAGCAGAAAAAGATTCCGTTTGACGTGTAACGGAGAGAGCATCCGTATACTGAGGGACGGAGCGCACTTCTTTTAAATTACGGGTGTTTTCTTTTTTTTTTTGTTCTGCATCAAACGGAACACGCCTCTGTTTTATTATGGCCATCTGGTCCGTAATTTGTCCGTAAAATTACGGATTGTTTTTACAGTGTTGCTTAAACTATGAAAGCCACTCCGTCTTGTCCTGAACTTAGGGCTGCTAGCATAAACGATGGTTAAGTCGTTTATGATTTTGGAGATGAATTCTTTGATTCTCCTCCGCTGTTCTACCCTCCTTTTTGCCACTTTGACGGCTAACCAGTTCCTACTCACTACCCTTGATTCGAACTAGCTTTGTCTGCGCAGGCATCCGCTGCGGTTGGATTTCGGGTGAATTATAATAAAAGACAAAACTTTCTTAGAGGTTGTTTGCCCAGATCACACAGTGCACGTCGTCCTGCGTGTACTTCTTGTCTGCATTTGCTTGCTCTCCACCGAAAGCTCGCTTGTCCGCGGAGTGAGGTCGTCGCCGCTGTAAGGGTGCAAGGAAGACCTTACCCAGGAGGCTGGTCTGCCACTTGGCCGTGAAGAGGGCGCAGTACAGGCCACAGGCAGCGCCGGCGTGGAGGAAAACAAACAGCCACACGTTGCGCCACACGATCTCGGTCTTTACGGGAGCCTGGGAGACGGTCTTGCTCTCGCCGAGGTCGCCGTCGTCGCTAGGTGGCGGCTGCTCGCGGTCATCCCCGTCCTGTCTTTTCCTCTCCGTCACTGAGGTGCTGGTTACGGTGGTCTGCGAGACAGCCGCGCCGCACAATGGCGGGTATATGCTCTGGCCGGAATAAGGTGGCCAAATTGCCCGTTTGTTCACGAAGGGTGGCACGGACCCACTCGCGTGCATTCAGCGGGGCCCCGGTCAGGCGACGCGGCGAAGAGACAAGG
The DNA here is from genome assembly GCF_048455015.1 of Haemaphysalis longicornis. Classification (NCBI taxonomy): domain Eukaryota; kingdom Metazoa; phylum Arthropoda; class Arachnida; order Ixodida; family Ixodidae; genus Haemaphysalis; species Haemaphysalis longicornis. The sequence goes on from NW_027526203.1 coordinate 161,153,998, forward strand.
GCGGCGAGGAATGGCGAGGAAAGTCTTGTAATCAGCAAAAACGGCCAATACGCAGAGCATGACCTACCTGTATAATTGTGCACCAGATACCCTGGACAAAGCGGGCGTTCGCAATTAGGGGTAGTGTTGAGTCGGGCCTCTTACAGCTTTGGAAGCGGAAACTAGCGCTGTGGGGGCGTACTGCTGAATGACACAGACAAACGCGAACACGCCACGTGGAAGTGGGACCACTTGCTCATAGGGTGGCTTATCTAGAGGCTCTATAGTTGGCACGCATGTGTGCTTTCACGCTGAGGAATTGGCGACAGCGGCGCGTTGTGCCTAACAACAATGGTGGTATGAGCTGTCGTCGTAACTTCCGAGTCAGGCAATCATAACTCGGCGTTTTAGCTGTCCCCGGTGATATTTTTTTCACACAACCGTCTGCTGCTCCTTTTGGCGTATTGCTTGAGACAAAGGAAAAGGCATTGCCAGAGGCACGTGAGTGAAGGCGGAAAAACACACATGCTCTAGCTCGGTCTAAATTAGCCGTGAATTGTTTAAGTACGTAATTAAGCAAATGTCTCCGGCTGATCGCGCAAGGGCTTGTTATTGTTGGACTCGTAGAGCTCTGTTTAAGCCTTGCCTTTTAGTAGATTACTTTGTCGAGGGGAACAAAAAGCTTTTGAGTTAATGTATCACCTATTTGCTGTTAAGCCCTGCAGCCGAGCTCCTCCTGTGTTATCTAAGGACCGTGAAATCGGCAGAATAGTCTGAACATTTATAAAGCCTGAAAGAAGCGACCAGCTCTAGGGGGCTCCATAAAATTAAAGGGGAAAAGCAAATGTACGGATTGCGAGCTTATGGAAGTAAAATAAACTAAAACCGACTCCCCGATCTTGGTGGTTATTTATTATCAGTGGTAACAAAAGAGTAAAATAATTGAATTTACCTTAATTCGAAACAAAACAAAAATCGGGAAGATTGTTTGTTTTTTGATGAGAAAGCCGTCAGATCATGAAATTCAAAAATAAATCCGCGAGTGAGAAATTCGGAAAGCCAGTATATCGTATCAGCACCGGATAGTATATCAGCGCGCCTGCTAGTATATCGTATCAGGTTCGCTTTTGGCAAGCCGGTCCTTCGTATCAGGCATCTCGATGGTCACTCGCTTCTTGTGATGTGCTTTCGATATTCGCGACAGCCGTAGTGGCGCCGTGCGGTCATCGCCACAGGCCTGCTCACAAATGGTGCAACAAAACACGTATAGCTCGCGGCCGCCTTTTACGCGGGGAACAATATTGTATGAATATATGTTACCTAGGAAGTGATATAGTGGTCGCGAATTACACTAATTACAGCGGAGCCGTTATAGGCTAAGATCTGAAAAAAAAAAAAAAAAACTGTGCATCGACAAGGTGTGTTGCGGCAAAGCCAACTTCCTGGTGAATGCTCTGTAGCTCTTAATCTCATGTAAGTATCTTGAAAAAAAAAAAAAAAAAACACCCTAAAAATGCCCGCTAGGCCGACTGTGTAATTACGGCGATAGAATTTCCTTTACTTTTTGTAATTACGTAGTTCACAAGGTAGTTATAAATATTGCGGAATTTCCGTCTACTGTCAATAAATGGGCTTTTATGGGAAGAAAACGCATGGCGCCATGCTCGTACGCTAGAATAAAACTCTACTCCATCCTAATTTCATTCGGATAATTGACTAGGAAGCAAGCTCAATCGCAATTTACAAACGTGATTGTTTCGTGCACTTGTACTGAGCCCCGCTCCGCTGGTCACCCTTCTTAACAGAGCGATAGGGCCCTCATTTTTCCCCTTTCTTTTCAAAGTAGATCAAGTGTGTCTTCACGATTGACAATCGGTGCGCCTTGTCAGCACAAGAAAAACCTTCCGGGTGAACTGGCATATCTTCTGTGCACGTGACAGTTACGAGTTTCCCTTCAGTTGTGCGGAAGCTCGTAAAAGTGGTCTTAAGGCACTTGAGTCTGTAATTTATTGCCATTTCGTCGTCCTAGCGGCCTATTTCCGAATGACTTTTGTCAAGATACCCACATTAGATTGAGAGCTACAGAGCATTAACAATAAAGTTGGCTTTGCCGCAACACACCTTGTCGACGGACGCACTTTTCTTCATATCGTACCCTCTAACAGCTCCTCTGTAATTACTTATAACCTGTTATACGGGTTATAAAGGTATGTCATTATTTTATGACATGTTACACAAATTATAAACGATATACCTGTGTCTCCCTTCGGTTGACAGCAGGAGGTCGCCCTCCAGTCTCTGGCTCTGGGACCTTCTTCTGTAACCTTGTATGGTCAACGCTATTGTTTAACGCGAAATGGAAATAAAAAAATTCAAATTCAGATGTTCCACCAGAGAATCACTTTGTAGATAGCATATAATGCGGCAAAGTAGATCCCCGCGCCAAAGGCAGCGGCGAGCTACGTGTTTGGTGCACCAATCGCGAGCATACCCGCGGCGAGTGGGGTGCTTCAAGTCACGCGCGTCCGCAATACAGGGTGGAGACACGTATACGTTTTCGCTGCCATTTTAAATAACTCTCTTGCCGCCACAGCTAGTCACTGTAGAAGACCGCGCTATAATTTTCGTCGCAACACGGTTTACTCACAACGTTTGAATCATCCTATGTAATTCGCGTTGCTGAGTATCGCTGGAAACGAAAACAACTATGCGTTGAGCACTTTGGGGTTGTAGAGTGCAGGGTGTCGCTGCAGTCTGCTAATATACCGCGGTAGACCGATGCGCACGCCTAAACCAGCAGGCGCGTACCCTCTCAGCGATGTGTCGCGCGTCCTTTTATTCCATGAGCGAATAATTTCTCAGACTTCAACCAAACGTAATGGCGAGATGCGTCATGCCATTGTGTCCTCCTTCATCACCTGAAATAATAAGTTACTAGAATACTCGCGAGACGTGCATGACGTCTGTGGCTTGCGTGAAATTCGGCGCCGCTTCACCGGCACATGTGCCGCTAACTACCGCTCTCCGCCCATTGTTCTGGCGCGCTGGAGTGAAGGGATCGGGCACGCACACGGGAGACTCAAGGTGCGCTTGCTTTCGCGGGAATTAATCTCATTCGAAAGCAGAATGAGTTCCTCGTGAGAATACCTTGATTTCTATTTCAAGGCGCGAAAGTAAACCCATATGCGCGCTCGCTTGATACATTTCAAAGTCACCCCTGCAATGTAGCTAAAATTATTTTTATTTCCAACCTACACAGGCTATATATACATTACCAGGGACTGGACTTGATATTGATGTACATCAAAATGGCGGTTACTTTCCACGAAGTCATGACATCCCCTGTTAGTTACTATTAAGTTCAAAGGGGGGGGGGGGGGGGGGGGGATCGAGGACATTGTATTGAGTATAAAGCGCCTAGGTGTGTTAAACTGCGAGCGGGCTTTGAAGTTGCCGTCGAAAAACTAGGACTACTTCAATACGTAATTATTCGATCATATATAATGCGACAAGTCAGCGCAGCCGCACAATCATCCAACGGCATTGCTGCGAGATATTTTTCACATGGTGAGCAGCGCCGGACAGGAGAGGTTGGAGGTCAATGGGAGAAGTCTTCGTCCTGCAGTGGACCTGAGCAGGATGATGATGATGAGGAGGAGGAGGAGAAGGAGGAGGAGGACGACGACGACGACAATGACGACGACGTCGACGATGAAGAAGAAGAAGAAGAAGAAGAAGAAGAAGAAGAAGAAGAAGAAGAAGAAGAAGAAGAAGAAGAAGAAGAAGAAGAAAAAAGAAGAAACTCGAATGACATAACATCAGTATCTTGAAGATGTAAAGTGTCATCGTCGCCATGTTATTACGTTTTATTTGTATTACAGTCACAAAACTTAAAATAATATTATGTTGTATGGCGGTGGTAGTGCTTTTTCGAGGCTTTTATACATGAGCATCATTACGGAGCTGCTGTAAAGATTGGATGACAATGCCGTAATGTAACATCGCATCACACGCATTGCCGATCACTTCGAGTGCGGCTTTCCATCATTCTCCTCCTCATCATCACCAGCCTTTCTACGGCCGCTGCATGGCAAAGGCCTCTCCAATAGATCTCCAATTATCCCGGTCCTGTGCTAACTGCTACCAAATTATCCCTGCAAACTCCTTGATCTCACCTTCCCACCTAACTTTCTGCCTCCCCCTGCAACGCTTGCCTTCACTCTCTTACCATTAATGGCCAACGGTTATCTTTCCTTCCCCTTACATGCCCTGCCCACGCCCACTTATTCTTCTTAACTTCTACTAACATGTCCTTAACACGCGTTTGTTCCCTGACCCACATCGCTCTCTCCTTGTCCCTTAACGTTACACCTATCACCCTCCGTTCCATTGCTCGCTCAGTCGTCCTCAATTTAAATTGAAACCTCTCAGTGAGCCTCCAAGTTTCTGCACCGAAGGTGAGTACCGGTAAAATGGAGCTGTTTTACACTTTAAGGCGAAACCACATGCAACGCTTTGGTCGCGTCTTGCGGCCGTCTGCGGCGCCTGGCGCCGACGCGGAACGGGCGTTGGAGAGGGCGAGCAACCACAAGAGACGCGCGAAGAGCGCTTCTCCGATCCAAGTTGCCAGACTTACTTTGGTAAAGGCAGTATCGTTCTGTTTAAGTCATTCCTAATAAACTTAAGAATAATCAAAACCTCAACAAACAAAACACGTTAAATTGATGTTCTATTAAATAAAGTGCTAAAGAGCCGCCAAATAAAGAGCCGCCATGTTGCGTGCGGAGGGAGACCGGAAATTGAGGATAGCAACATCCGGCGCAGACGCCGAAAACGGACCGAAAATCTGGGATGCGCAGACACCGGCGCTCCGAGCGCGCTGCTGTGTATTTGGTGGCGCGCGCTGAACGCGCGTCGCCGCGGACGGTCTCCAAACGCGACCAAAACGTCGCATGTGGTTGCGCCTTTACTCTTCAGGGGCCATTCTAACGGTCGTTAAGTGAGCCATAGAGCTCCCACAGAGAGGATATGTCCACGCTTCTCGCGCCTCTCCCTCAGTACTCTGTTTCAGTGGCTCCTCCATTGACAGGTATTGGGAAGCGAAGCCGCTGGCAAGTTGGCCCGCGAAGGGATATCAACACCCGCTTGTCGCCCCTGTGTCCAACGTGCGGTGTACCAGGTGACGTCAGACATGTTTTCATGGACTTCCCAGAACATGTGATAGAGCGGTCAGCGCCTAGTCCTCCCGTTGTTGAAGGGCACAATCTTTTGTGACTCCTAATTACTTGCCGCGAATCATTAAAAAATTAAACGCCATTGCTAACCGCCTTAACCCCCCCCCCCTCCCAATTTCACAACACTCTCCTTCTTTGCTTTCTCTTTCACTCATTGGCACAGGCCATCGTTCCCTCGGTTACGCTGACAACCGGCTCAGCCCAGAGACGGCCGCCGAAGGGCTGCGCACTAAAAAGAAGGCCCTGTTAAGTTCGGGCTCCTATTTAATTAATGAAAGCCGCCGGGGGCTCATGTATCCGCGTCGCCTCCGCTGGTAGCTGCTATCCCGTGTCCCTTTCATGTAGCCGCACGGACGCCAAGTTCGGAGACGCGGAGAGCGTGTTTTGTGCCCGTCCTTTTGTGTGTCAAAAGACGGGGGCGATTAGCCTGAGTATATCTGTCGCGTCGGAGGTGGCTGGGTCATTCGGCATGACAAGCTGACGGGAAGCTGAATGACGGTGTGTCTCTTAGTGTCGAAAAGGCGCGCGGTGTAAGTTTTTGAGAATTTGCGAGGCCGGCGCCTGGCGCTCTTCGTCGACGGGTCGTTCGCCTCGACGACGGTCGCCTGGGTTGGCAGCGTCTCTTCCCGTGGGCTGTTCAGGCGGGCGGCGGCGCCCCTTTAGTCTGGGAGGGGATTAGCAACGACTCCCTCTTTGTCCCGGCGCGCGCGCAGACAAGGCGCCAAGGCGAGGACGCGGGAGGAGGTTAGCCGCGCGAAGACCGCTCCAAGCCGTCGGCTTGGCTTTTGGGCAGATGCCGCCCGCTGAACGTAATGGTGTGTCCACTTTAGGACGCAGACGTCCTGTATTTGCTCGTCAGGTGTAATAGCGTGCGTGGGAAACGCACTATGAGTGCATAAGAGAGAGTATTGGGTCACGTGACCGCAGGTGGGGACATGTGTGTGATTGGCTGGTTCCTGTGGCCAATCAATGATTTGTATTAATTGTTTTGAAAGATTTTTCTCTCTTTCTTGAACGCCCCCTTTTTGGAGGCGGGGTTTTTGGTATCAAAACCGGAGTGTTGGGTTTTGTCGAGGGTCGGTCGAGAGGGGATCTAGTTCAGTATAGATCTCGGCCGAACAGGCTGCTGAGGGCAGATGGACAATGTAACCGTCACTCTGTCCTGATGTAGATACTTGGAGTAATGTATATAGTGTAAATAAATCTAATATCCAGCAAGGAAGGCAGTCCTCATCCCTCACCCGCTCCAAGCATCGGTCGTCGGTCATCGGAGCGAGTCGAGATCGTCCTCTCGGCTCGCGCATCAAAAGAACATCACTATTTCGTCTCCATCAGTTCGCCAAGAAGATGGGGAGGCGAAATTTAACTGGCCCCTTCACCCCGACTTGCTGGAACGGCGCTGGTACCACTCGCAAGCGTATACACTGCAGTAAAAGACCATAAATGCCCCGGAAAGTGGAGGAGAATACAGCAGCGTCGGTTGCTGGGTAGTCGAAGCATCAGACGCGTAACCAGAAGGTTGGGGGTTCGAATGCCACCCGACGCGCATGCTAATTCCTCCACTTTCTTTCCTAAAATACAGCAATTACCATCTTCATCAACAAAACAGTCAAACTCTTCCCCTGTCCCTCCTTGGTATGCATATGAGCATATGTATACTCACGCGTGCATGGGTTTGAGCGTTATTTAAAGCCCGAGTGTAGTTTCAGTGCGTAAATAAACAAAATGGGCGTGTGATTCAAATTCATTGGAAAGAGCAATAACCATACATAGTTTTATTTTGCCCAGGTAACCGTGATACCTTGGGCAGCAGACAGCCGCTGAAGTGTTTTAATTATGGTGGGTTATGAGTAGGTGCGTAGAGTGAATAAAATTTCAAACAAATATTAATCAATACAAAGGTCCTCCCCTTTCCAACGACAGCATAGTCACCTTTCGGAAAAGACTTAACAGGTAGGATATCAGACGTAGCCTGCCGTGAGGTGGATTTCATTTCGTTATTCTTGATCTGGACCAGTTCTAACTCACCAACCAGCTTTCCCTGTGACGGCGGTGTTTCTATGTAGGCCGAATACTAAAACTCACGTTAAAGATTCAAAGCTGGTCAAAATTAATTGGCAGCGCCTCCTTAACGGACGCCTCGTAGATTAGCTGGACGCATTTAGCTCTAAATTTAAGTTTCCGTCACTTGCTTACCACCTTCTGTCAACAGAATCTCTTGTTTCGATTGGGTTCAGCAAGTTGCATTTGCTAAGCACAAGCCCGTTGTCAGTGTGCAGGTGAAAACGAACTTCACAAACTTGTGATTAGTATCCTTATGACGACGCCACCGCCACGTAAACTGCAAGAAACGGGGAAGCGTTTTCGACAGTGTAGGCAAGTCTCATAAATTGGAGAGTTTAATTTCGCAAGGCTATCTGGAAAGACAGCTCGGTGGCTGGCGCGGGTATTTTTTCCCTCATTAACGTGGCGCAGTCCTAACTGCCGGGGTAAACATTGTTTCACACGGCGAGAGGTGTGCGTGTTCCTTGCGTTCGCCTAGGGGAAAACAGATTAGTCACGCAAAATGGCCCTGGCTGTGAGTGGCCGTGTTCCTTAAGCAGCGACCTCGGTTTGTTGCTTAGAGGCCGTGTGGAACAATGGGATAACGGTGCACTATATAGAGAGGCTTCAAGAACACTCATAACAATGCGTGTGTGCAGCTTAGTCACGCCTAACACAACAAAGCCAAGCGTGAAAAGGCTTAACGAGGTTTCATCTAGTTCCGTTTCGTTTTTTTTTTAATGGTAAGTAAAACCGTCAAAAATAAAATTACCCAGAGCATAACTAGCCGGAATAAATTCAAAACTTTTTTTTTTCCTAATTTCAGAGGTTTAGAGCCCCGGTGCTACACCTGGGTTATGAGGCACACCTAGGCGGAGCACTCCGTAGTCTCTGGACACCCTAGAGATTTTTAACGTGCTCCGAAGTCTCGACAGACGGAAGTTTTTGTTTGTTTATTTTTTTTCTCCATCGCAATTTCTGAATTGGACATTTTGATGTGATCTTGGTTTCATCGGGTTTCAATTTTGTCACGCACTTGCGGTTGAGAAGTGCATTAATAAGCACGGGGATGGCTTGGTGGGCTAGTTGGTGTAGCATCATAAAGGGTTTACAGCGCACAAACACTTCGACACACAAGGAAGAGAAGACAGCGCTTGTCCTGTCTTCTCTTCCTTGTGTGTCGTCGTGTTTGTGCGCTGTAAACCCTTTATGATTAATAAGCAGGCAATTCAAATTTTTGTGAGCTCGTTGGTATGTGTGAATTCGCAAATTTAGCATTTCTGGACGTTTTTATTCTCCTTTTTATCTACCTACGTTTTATGAAAAAAAGTCTGACATTAAAAAGAAAACTGGCTGAAATGCCCCGAACACAGTGGTGGCTGTGGGGTTTGCTATCCTACAAAGAAGCATGTGGGCCACGCCAAAAGGTAAACGCACACTCTGAGATTGGATGAAAAGTCGTGACCTATTTCAAACTTTTGTGAGGAAGGATTACGGTCCACCTTAGCTACTTCCACTTGTACGAAGCTAATCTATTCTTACATCTGAGAGAGCAAGATCATTGTCCAAAACGAATTCGCCTTGTTTTTGCTGTCATCCGCAGTTTCGCACGAGGTGCCGTGTATGTTTTTCTTAGCTAAAAATAATCATAATTCGAATAGGATTAAGCAACACCACGGTAACGAGTAGTGATAAAAAGCTGGTTTAAACACACTGCATCCGTCTGCACTCTTGTTAGCAAGCCGTGAGTCACGTGTTGGAAAACGAGAGAAAAATGACGGAATAAAGTTTGGGGTGGTGCCAACACTGCAAACAAAAATATTTGGTATCAAGAATTAGCATCTACCTTGCATGTTGAGACACAATTGATCTGACTTCGAACATCAATAGCGTCGCGCAATGTGCGAGAGTCATGTGAGCATATATAATGTCGGATAGAGCATGCTCAGTGTTTGTTGTTCAGGAGCTTCTACGGTCATGTCCTTACCATCCTTCGTTCCAGTTCCTCCACTGAAAGGTGGTGTAACCTGTATATTATGCTACACAGCTGACTCGCCGCAGCAAATTCTTGCGGAACTGCAGAAAGCTGATTCAGTAACTCAGATGTAGTGATAGCTGCCTGCGATCTCCCGGCAACCGACATGAGGGTGCATCTTTTGTACGCCCAACATTTAGCGGGGAAACACCGCATTCTCCTCACTAGAGCCCCCCATACTGCTCTCGTCCACCATGGACGCGACCGTGGACGCGATGGAAGGGCTGTGCCCCGCACATGTGTCTCACCCATTCGATGAGGCGCGATCGCGGTCTTGGGCCGTACGTGACGCTGTCCCTGCAATGTGCCGCGCGGGTGCTATGGAGATTATACACTCACACCCGACTCGACAGGCCGCTTTTTGATTCAGCGGCCGCAGTAAGACGAAGCTTTTCACTGGCAGCACCGCCTCACAAAAACGATTGAAACAGATGACAGCGTAATGATGGTGGTCGCCATGAAGTTCATAATGAAACTATTGTTCTCGTGTGACGATTGGAGAAGATCACTGGAAATGATAGACAATGCTGTTCCTGAAAACAAATAAAAAAATCGAAAGATCGCGTGATGTCCTCGAATTCGAAACACCATGTTCGTGCCCATTTACCGAACTCTACTTACAGTCCACATTTACCGTGCACATTTCGAACTCCAATTCAAGCTACAAAAATGCGTTTATAAGCTTTTATTTCGATTGATTGATTGATTGATTGATTGATTGATTGATTGATTGATTGATTGATTGATTGATTGATTGATTGATTGATTGATTGATTGATTGATTGTAGGGTTTAACGCGCCGACGCAACGCAGGCGGTGAGGCGCGCCGTAGTGCAGGGCTCAAGATTAATTTTGACCTCCTGGGGATCTTTAACATGCGCCTAAATCTCGTACACGCGGGCGTTATTGCTTTACGCCTCCATCAGAAAAGCGGCCGCCGCGACCAGGAATCGAACCCGCGACCTCGGAAGCTTTTATTTCCATCTTTAACATAAGTCTCATGTTTGGTTTTAGAATTCCTAGCAGCGCCTTTCGCAAATATTCTGCACAAAGTTAGGTAGCTCCGAAGTAATTTTTAAGCTACACGCCAAGATACACGCTGATTTGTTAGAGCTCTGCGTTTCGCAAGCCGATGTTTTGCGTTTCGCCTACATGAAGCGGAATGGAGAGTTTTCAGCCAATTCTGGATTGATCGAATAGAAATTACAGGGAGTAAACGTTTTCAATTCTTAGTTTGGAGGAGGGCAAAATATTTTAGCCAAATATTACTTCCCCAGGCCCATTAGATAGCTAGAAACAAGCTCTCTGCAGCGTCATTTCTAACAGGAAGTTTTCCGCAACAGCTGTGAGTGACGCTGTGTACGAGTACGATATAAATGATACCCTACATCTACGAGAGTGTGTGCCAGAGAATGCACGGGCCCTTTCTCTGTCCTCGACCGCGCACACTACACGTAATTTGGTGCGTCATTCAGAATCGGAGGGCGATTAATCGTGAGTGTTCGCACCGGGCAATCGGCATGAGAGTGCTGTGGCAGGGATATATGTTAAGAGTAAAGAAGTGCACTTGTGTTCTTGGCTCAAAGTCAGACGGGGAGGGCTGCCCCTACTATCGTCCGCACATGCGAATGAGCAGTTGCTCAGTGATTTCAGCATATGTATATCTGCAACATTTTGTGCCTAGTGACGGGCAACTTTACAAATTCTTGAATATGATTCCCAAGACTGGTGTGCCTAAGCCACAAACTGGCATGCTGCAGCAGCTGAGGACTCTGCTTTCACCCACATCGAGCAACACAGCATGCCACAGCCAAATGCAAAGTGACGACACAATCTGGTTGGGCACCCCAGAGACACTGACCGAGACCGAGACCGAGACCGAGTGGTTGAGTGCGCAGGTGCATGTTACGAATAAAATAACTTTTAGTATTCATTTAGTATTAATTTAGACACTGTTACCCAAAATATCGTCATTGATACCATGTGGAGGCGTTGGTTTACCGAACGGCTTATGTTAATGTAGTTTCGGGGAGTAGTGGGACATCGAAAAATCGGTCCCTGCTTGGAGCCCACTGCATAAAATCAGATTAACACCCAATAGATGTCAAATACCGGCCTTAATTATTTATATTACACAGAAATGCAGTCACCTTGACGTACACCACAACGAACCTGAGTGACCGACAATTTCGATGAAGGGGGAAAACGATTTGAATAAAAGAATGTGGACTCCGCCGGGACATTTCGCAATTGGAACGTTACGTATTGCGTTGCGTGATATAGCAGCGCAGGACCAATTTTTAACTGAATCATAAGCGTGGCATCGTTATTCGTCAATATTGCAGGCGTCGACGATTTAGTTGGTTCTTGCCACCCGAAAAAAAAAAAAAAAGGTCCATGTACCTGCTTGTTTCGCTGCAACCAAGTCGAAAGACGATGACGTTTCTGTCGCTGTCAGGTGCGACCCCTATTCTTTAATTCGGCTGCCCAGTTTGTATTTTGCAGCCTATCTAAGAATTGGGATGTAGTTTCAACTTTAGCCGTATACAGCACCCGCTGTGTGGCACAAATAGCACGGCGAAGTTTTCACCCAAGAGCCAGGGTGCGATGTGTACATCTCATGTACCGCTCTGCCTCGGTGACCACTGCACCTTCGTATTAAATAGCACTGCATTCGGCCGCGTCTCGGGTGACGCCAGCGCCTACGTCACGATGTCACTCCGCACAAACTGATTTGTCTTTCCTACGAACGTCATACAGTCATCTGGAATACGTGGCTCAATCGGCGGTGCGTCTATTTTCCCCCTTTGAGGCTTGGAGTCCAATCCCACCAGTGAAGGTTAACGATGGAATTTTTTTTAATTCTGGGTTTTTCACGCTCTGAATCCATACCTGGGCCCCGAAGCACACCGTATCGGTAGGTTCCGGGTTCATTTTACCACCTGGACATTCTTAACGTGCGCCGAAATTTCGACACACGAGCGCTCTTGTTTTTCACTTACACAAGCAAAACTGGCTCCATGGACTGGATCGAACCCGGGCCCTTGGGCTCAGCCGCACAATGCCTTAGCCACGAGTGAATGTTCAATTCATTTTCTTTGTGCGGGTAATTCAGGCGACGGACAGAGGGACATAAATTTCAGCGTTTAGCTAGCCCAAGAAGGAACGCCTAGCTCGACTCCCAAAACAAGGGTAATGAGATTTGCGCGTTCACGCTTACGGTATTCCACTGGCGTTTCCTTTGTTCTCGACAGCCTAGGTGCGGTCACTTTTCCCGCTGCATAGGTCAAGAACTTCGGTTGCGACCAAGTCGAAGTTTCCGCTCCTTCTTCCCTCCCGTTATCTCCCCCATAAACAATGCAGCGCAATCCATTTGCAGTCTAGGCATGCGGAGGAAGTTCGAACGAAAGTCTGCGCTCTGCAGCCGTTTGAGGAATACGCCGGGAGCTCAGCGGACTGCGTATACGGCAGTCACGTTGGCTCATCATTTTTAGTTGCCGCATTGTGTGACACCCACGGCTGTGGCGAAACGGGGGCGGCAAAGCCGACAGCGCTCCGGAGCTGTGAATAATGTAAGTTCACTAGGTGACCGTTACAGCAGCGTAGGGAGCTGGTGACCTATATGAGTTTGGAATAATCAAGCTTTGCTTTCAAAGCACATGTGCTCACGAAGTCCCAATGCCTTTGCAGGATCCTGGGATGTTTTAAATTATTCACTGGACCTCATCCATGGCGTGAGGCCAAGTGGCTTTTGAGGTGGTTTATACCACGAATTCTTCATTCGAACAAGCCCGTTGCAAGTTAAACTAGAGAAGTCGCTAAGTACCGAGGTTGTTAAAAAATAGCGGAATGTAAAGTACGAATTAAATATACTGTATCGGCTCCTATACAACTTTTCGATTGCATGCGGCACCATTTATGGGGAGGCGGGGAGAATGTCTTTCCATCGATTGTACGTCAAGTTCAGAAGGAATCCTGTTGGTGCCTTAAGGCCGGGCATTTTTACAAGGCCGTATATCTGTTTCACAGGTTCACACGCGTGTCTGTACTTTTTCATCTGCTCCGCATTTACTTTTTACATCAATATTCTGTTTATCTTCTTCAGTGAGAGCTTTATATTTACTCAGTCAAGGTTGAGACCACAGGATGTGTTGACGGATGTAAAAGTAGTGAGTTGGGACGCCCTCATTTTTAGGCTCTTCAAATTTTGAACGTTAATTTACTCTTTCACCCATCCATTTCGAGCTGACGCGCCCCTTAGCCGTGCCAATTATTACATTTTAATTGCACATTTGCAACAACCAAGTGTTTCCAAGAATTAGAGTTCCATTCATGGGTGAGTTGTCGGTTTAGCTCAATCCAGTGGTAAACGCTGTAGATTTATGCGTAAAACGCATTATTGTGGGCCTCGGTGCCGAAGGGGGCTAGGAATTATATCGTCCTCGATTCCCGTTCAAGTAGGCCCACGCACGCCCCTCCCCTCGAGAGGTAAAAGCAAGTATGCAACAGTGCTCGTATGTGCGTTTCTACGTTCATCTAGCCCCGTTCACCATCGCGAAGCACTCGAAAAAAATACTCCCACTGGCCTGCGTTGCACAACGCTCCCTTAATGGTCACTCGTTGCTACCAAAGAGAGAATGGGACGAACGGCAAAGCGCACTCTGAAACAACCCCGTCATTCAGATTCATCCAAACAAACTCGATCGACCAATCCACGCAACCAACAATAAAATTTTGGCGAATGACGGTGTCGAGCATGCGATTCGACTCAAATGTTCGGTCTGCGCGTTGGCATCACGCGACGCAAACACGGCGTTCTGGATTGCGCAGTGCCGCAGCGCCGATAACAGTTTTGAGCCAAATTGTATGTACGTTGCTATCATTCGCCGAATTCGCTTTGTTGACAGCATGGATTGGTCCCTCGAGTGCATGGTGGCAATGCTGAATCACGGCATGGCCTTAGAGCGGGACAGCTGTGTTCTGCTCTGTGGCATTCCGCCACGTGAGCATTCGACTCTGCCGCGGGGAAGCATGTCAAAGCTCACAGGCTGGCGCTTGATATGACGTGCAATATAAAATAAACACGTTTTACTCCCTCCTTCTTAGAGGTGTGCACGGGCTCGGGCTTACCCGAAAGCCCGGGCCCGGCCCGGCCCGCGGGCCGGGCTCGGGCCACCCGACTTACTTTTCACCCGGGCCCGGGCCGGACTCGGGCCGAAATGTAAATTCTTCGGACGGGCCGGGCCGTCCTGACGGCCCGGGCTGGCCCGGCACAGTGAAGCAATACTAAGGTTTTCTATGATATCACAGAAACTACATGTTGCTGACGCGGTAAAAGCAGGAATCAGGACTTGTTATGTTTAATTGGGGTTGTTTTGCCCGTTTAATGTTGGTTTTGCCTGCTATCATTTCCCTTACGATGCATTTTAGCGCCTTGAGGTAGTTTTCGCTTCCAAACGTGCCCCAGTCAGGCTCGGGCCCCTACGGTATTTGGGTTGGAAACACGCAGCCGGTCCGGGCCGGGCCGGGCTGGGACCGGGCCATAAGGTTAAGGTGGTCTCGGGCCGGCCCGGGCCGGCCCGTCGGCCTTCTTCGTCGGGTCGGGCCGGGCCTACTGCGATAAGCACCGGGCCCAGGCTGGGCTCGGGCCCAAATTTCTGGCCCGTGAACAGCTCTCCTCCTTCTATCGCTTACCTGCAGCTCATAAGAGATGCGGAGCCACAATAAAAATGACCCGCAGCTCGCACTTGATTTCTAGTCCATCTAAGCGATTTCAAGTAAACCTCATTATGATATGTTCAGACTACCCACGAAAAAGCCACATCGTGATCTATTGACGTAAAAAAACGGTGTGTCACGCAGTTAGGTTGGCTGAGACGTGAAATGACGTCATTTGCTAAAGTTACAGTTGCGGCAACAGACTGAACCCGGCCTTATGCGCGCTTGAAGTCTGATGTATTGAAATGGCAGCTATGTAGCAATGGCGGCGGTAAGAGTAGTTTCAATGTAACCAAATCAATTTCTAGCCTCAAGTTGGAGATCGAGAAGTTTGTGTTCGCCTGAAGCGACTAGTCAAAGGACAGCTCACCATCACAAACACAAGTTCTAACTGTAGTGAGCCGTCCTTTCTCGATTAGGTTCGAACGGAAGCATATTCCTCTCCGACACCTTTTCTTTAGAATCAGTCAGCATTGAAAACACAATTCCAGGTACGTAATGCGCTCGATCGCTTGAAATAACACCCAATCGTTACGTTTGTCAGACATCCATCCCTTTGTCCGGGGCTTACTATATTTACTCGATTCTAAGCACCCCCTTTTTCCACGACCGCGATGCCCAAAGTAAGGGGGGTGCTTAGATTCGAAAAACCAATCAATCCCCCCCTCCCCCCCCGGCACTTTTTCGCGGCCGTATCTCGAGGAGACGGGCGCAAGGAATAAAGTGTTATTTAGCAAGCATTCGAAAGAAAAATAGGCACAGACAGTGAACAGACCGTTTGCGTCTCATCATCAACAACCCTCACTACCATTCGAGTCCGATGTGCCACTTGGGCCGCCGCTCTCAGTAGCCCCAACAGGTCGCCTTCTGTTCCGTTGAGGTGGTCCGTAATAGAAAACTTCATAAATGATTTCGCCCCCGCGGTCAACTCGGGCCCGCTTCCACGCGTCTCAAGTCCGCCTTGCGATAGTTGCTTGGAAAAGAAGGTGCTTAGATTCGCATGCAAACTTTTTTTCCAAGTTTTTTTTCCCCAAAAGTCCGAGAGGGTGCTTAGAATTGAGGGGGCCTTAGAATCGCGAAAATACGGCAAATTCTTACCGTTGTCATTCTGCAGAGACGAGGCGTGTAAGTTTCCAGAGGAAGGGCCGAATTGAGCGGGCTGTCGTCCGTGCGTGAAGTCCTCTCGGAGGTGCTGTGCGCGTAGCGCAAAGTGTGACTACCAATGTGCGCGGGTCCGCCACGTTATAACCTTTATTCTGTAAGTCACCTTCCCACACCTCCTCTCCCCCACTTGCTTTCTGTCTACGTCGCCGTTTTTGAGTAAACCACGCCGAGGGGTGGTTTTTCATTGTCTTCGGGAGCGGTGACGTCGGCGCGTGAAATCAGCCATTGTCTCCACACTCTCGTACTGCCGCCACTTTCGTTTGCATTTTTCTGCGACTCCGTTGATTAATGTCTACGGAGTACTGTATGGCGTCGCTTTTTGCATTCCCGTTAACGACGTGAGAAACAAAACAAACGCTGACAGGGTTCAACGCCGTTGTCTAGTCCGGGTTTTACGCGATCACTTCCCGCGGTTGCTTTTCTTTGTTCCCCCTTTAAAATCTTATGCGTGTGTGACACGCGCTTTACTGGCGTGCTCTCGTGATGCTCGTGACCTGTAATCGTCAACCTTGGGGGAAGCTCGCTTCACTCCAACCTTCGTCTTCTTTTGCCCTCTCTTTTTTCTCTTCTTTCCCCGTTTCCTCTCGGAGGTGAGCTTTCTTTCCGAGCTTTGTCCGTCAGTCCTGTGGCAGACAAAGGAGCACCCTAAACGTAGTCACGCATGCAGACATGTAAAGCGAGACTCAATGTCCAGCAGGAGGCCACAGATTCGTTCTTTCTCTTCTTCCCTGTCGGGCACCTTGCCGAAAAGGGCAACGATTAGGGTGAATCGTCGTCATCCCGAGCACCGTTGCGTTCATATTAAACGATAGCAAAAGCCCAGAAAGCTGCTTAAGTACAGAAGGTGAGACGGTAATAAATAAGGGGACGTAATCGAATAATAGTACTTTCGTTTCTGGGCAGAGTATAACGCACACATCACGAAGAAAGTTCGCATTCTACGTACAGCGATGATCTTTAAGAATGGACAGCGAGAGCGGAACGACGTTCCAGCAATGCGGCCTATATGCACGAAGTGCTTTCGCAATGGGGATCGAACTGGTTCGGTACAGTAAATTACCACCGTTTTTAAATCGCGATTCGGCGCATTTTCGAGCGGGCGCGCCAGCGGCGCTGATGTTGTCCTGTTGTCCAATGTGGAGAAGGCTAGTGTGATGCCGTGCCTTATCCGACTTCGAAATAACCGCAATGCAGTCCGTCAAAAGCCAGCCGCACGCCGTACACGCCTCTCCGCTGTCTTTTATTCTTCCTGTTGTGAAATCCAAGAATATGTAGGGATAGATCAGTTGCAGACATTTGTTCGACGCTCTTTATCGTGAGATTTTTTTCTCGCTACAATAAAAAATGTCATGGAATTTCTATCGCCATTGTACGTATATCCGTCTCTTCAATCAATGGATGACTTTTGAAATGGCGGTCCCCCCCCCCCGCCCCTGAGGGTCTGTCGCTACACTTATTAGTTCCGGGTTATAGTTGGAGCATCCGAGAGTATTATTCCTGTTGGGTTCCATAGTCAGTCCGCATGGACGGGCGTCTTCAATAGTGCAGTCTAGAGAGAAATTAAGGCAGGGAAAAGAGCAGGTGTTCGCAAGGGGGCCATATTTCGTGATTTTGACGGTGCAAGTCCGGTGTTTCTCGCGTGATGCAGAACATTAATTAAACGTAGGCTGCGCCCCGCACCTAGACTGACCTAAAACATACCGAACCACCGTTATTTACAAAAGCAATGGGTGCAGTTAATCTAACACCCCATTTTAGGATAAAAAAATTACGCAACTTGGCGCTCAGAACCAGCAACGAAACGAGCAAGCGCGTACTCAGTCTGGCCACCGAACGCGCGGAACGCGAAATGCTAAAGCTATCAAAATGTATACACGACACGTTCAGTTCATTGAAATTCGGAGGACGGAGGAAGGATGAATTTAAGCTTCCAGCTAGATCGCATCCAGCTGGATCGCAGCGGCAGGCTGTCAGGAAAAGTCAGTTGCATGGAATAACCACGCAAAATATAAACGCGAATGCTTAAAAGCACTTCTAAAATGCTATGAGCGCTTCTGCGAAAAAACATTACTCTGGAAAACCGATGACTATTTTCGAAAATGGAATAAGTAGAAAAGTCGCTTTAACCAGCTGGAATAGTATCCGCACGTAAACAACACAGAAATCAAAGAACTTCCTCTTACGCCAAACGAGGGCTGCAAGCATCTTGCACAAACCATGCGGAAGATTTCATGTGCTGCCAGCTACACATATTCGTACCTCGTGTGCACAAGCGCAGCACTGCGGATACAAATCCTCGGGTATGTTTTGCTTCCCGACAGGATTGAAAATTGTTTCAACTGGATGAAACAAAAAAAAAAAAAAAAAACACGCCAGTTCACGGATAATGCCAGGGTTTTGTGAGGAAAGGGTGCCTAAATGACAATCGGCTTAAGCAAGCAGGACTCTTCTGGTCGAGTTAATAAGCTGAAAGGAAGAAAAAACAACGAGAAAGGGAGATTTCATTGATTGTGGGGTTTAACACGCCGATGCTTTACATGCGATGAGGCGCGTCGTAGTGGAGGGCTCCGGATTAATTTTGACCACCTGGGGATCTTTAACGTGCACCGAAGCCTCGTACACATGGGAGTTTTTGCTTTTCCCCTCCATCAGAAAAGCGGCCGCCGCAGCCGGGAATTGAACCCGCGACCTCGTGCTCGGCAGCACAACGCTTTATCCACTGAGCCACCGCGGCGGGTGAGAAAGGGAGCATTGCAAAAACAAACTGATGACCGTACGAAGGGTAAAGTGGATCACGGGCGTATCACTTTAGCTTGCCGTTGACATTTTTTCGACGTACCTGATGTTCTAGGAATTCAATCGTACAGCTGTTACGAAACGCGCTTTGTTGGGATGAGACTTTAACGCATGAACCTTAAGGGAAAACGTGAGACCTATTTCGAACTTCCTTAGTCATGGGGAAAAGTTTATTTATTTATTTATTTATTTATTTATTTGTTTATTTATTTATTTATTCATTTATTTATTTATTTATTTATTTATTTATTTATCAAAATACCCCTAAAGGCCCTCACGCAGGAGAGTATTACATTTGCGGGTGGCCAACAAAGTGGAAAAAAGGACATCCACAGGGAAAAAGGAAAACACGGAAAAAACAGCGCATGCGCGCATACAAATATAACAAGGTAATTCAACCTAGAAATAACACGTAAGAATAAACAGTAAAGAAACAACAACAAAAAAAACGCGGTATAAACACAAATAGCACTATGCGTCAAACAGAAAATCAAAATAAAAAAGTGTAAGGAAATAAAATACAAGTAAATTAAAGCTTGGAAGGACTAGAGTTTACAAACATGGGGGTGCACTCGTTTCCCTCTTGCGTCGTAGGCATCCTACCGTCTGTTTAACACCCCAACCCAAACCGCACTGCCACGGAGGACAGCATGCAGTCTGGTCGCGTTGGGCCTCCCGCGTTGAAATATCCCACCAGCACAAGGGACATGTCATCGGTGAGCACATGAAGCCTGGCTGCGCGTGCGCGCACCTTCCGCCCGACCCCTCCACCACCACCCAGTGCGCGCACAAAGGGGCAACTGGTGATGTGCGCGTGTTGCACGGGAAAGGCATCGCTCAAAACGTCACTCCAGGAGCCGTTGAAGACGAAAACTAGCTCTTGGGTGCGAAAAATTTCCGTTCTACGCCGATTGGTCACGCAGGCGATTATGGAAACCGAGGCACATACAGCTTCGCTGCAAATACATACACCATTTAAATCGAAATCGCTATTAGATGAACATATCACCGGAATGAAATTAAAAGCGAGACAGAAAACCCTACATAAACAAATGAAAAACTGTCCCGATCCACGCCCTGAATGTGATTGGTGACGCTATAGCGTCCATGTAATCCTACTTTTTAGGATTACATGGGCGGCATCTTATTCACTCGCCTTGTCCCTCCATACGGCGTTGTCGTTGTCCGTCCACACCCCTCCCCCATTCTCCTCGCCGCGCGAGCTGCGCTATCCGCCGCTCACCCCCTCTCCTCTTCGATAGCGAACACTCTCGCGAGGGGCATTGGATTGGATTCGATTGGCTTGGCTTGGCTTGGCTTGGCTTGGCTCGGATTGGCTTGGCTTGGCTTGGCTTGACTTGGATTGGATTGGATTTTGTTTGGATTTGGTTTGGATTTGGATTGGATTGGATTAAAGTGGATTGTGTTGGATTGTGTTACGCCATAGCCACGCCACGTTGCGTCATAGCCACGGCAGGGGGTTCACGGCACGTTTCACGCGATGGGAGAATCAACTTAACGGAAACAACGGAACCCCCTATGCGTCGCATCTACACAGGGGTTCCCGCGAGGGGAGGTGGGAGTAATTTTTCCCCCCACCTGGTCACAGATCGTCTTGGTCCATTGTGATCACTCTGGTACGCAGTGAAGTGTGGCGTTGTTGTTTTATCAAACTTCTTTAGCGAGAGTCAAACAACCGTGACTAAACTACACGGTCAGGAACATCCTCTTCAATTTGGAATTAGCCCCGGTGAAACTGGGAGGAGGCGGAAACTCACGTTTCTAGCGCTTGTGCAGAGCCTCGGACGACCGCGCTTCGGACGACCGGCCTCACGTGCACAGTGTTCATCGGTACCCTGGGCAGAACCTTGCCGAGCACATGCGCGGTTGTGATGCCGATGCCTCTCCCCGTATTTAGCTGGTTCCGCGGGCGTGCTTACAATACGTCTTCCTCCCATTTTGCATTGTTGCAATTGTCTTCTGTCTACACTGCACTTGCGTCGATGGTTACCCCTCGCTACTGCCGACTTTAAGATCGCTCTTTGGAACGCCGCCTGCTATGAAACTTCCTCTCCGCGCCCTGTCTTCCTACCTCGGCACCGACATGACCCGGTTCTATCTAATCTAATAAAGTTTCAGAGCGGATATGAACTCATGTTGGAAAGTCAACCATGTTTTCAATGTCTTGTGCCAGCATCATTTAATGTTTTATTGCGCAGTTAAAACATCTCTCATAACAAATGATATTAAGTGCGCTGAATATAACTTCTTGCCTTTTATTGATGTTTGAAAACGGTAAAAATGATTAAACCCGAGATAGAAAATTGCGTCTGTATTCCCATGAGGTGGGCGATACAGCAGAGGTGTCGCGATAGGCCATCAAAAGCTCTCGTCCAGCTAGCCTCAGACGCCGTCTGTTCTCGAGGGCTAAGGGCTGCCGTCTAAAAAGGAGTAGGCGTTACCGGGATCTCCCACTCCTTGTGCTCCATTCCATAAGTTTTTTGGACCAAATAAAGTTGCTTACCATCATCCTAGATTATACCAATAAATGCCGCATGATTATGGAAACCGGTCTACTTGACGAATGTTTCATTTTGAGGGCCACTTTTTAAATTTAGAGGTACTCCACCACCAAGCTTGTTTCGTCTTAATATGGATATGTTCACGTAACCACGAAATGCAGCAACAATGGCATCAGAGGTGTACCCTGTTTCGGTAAATCCAATTATGTCAAACAGATGCCGATCTTGCTGTAGGTCGGCCTCGATTTCTTCTGCTTTATTTATGAGGCATTGTCGATTTAGGAGGTAGGTAAAAGGAAGAAGTACTTCGAGGTCAAAGCTGTCAAAGGAATCACCTGAATCATAATTAGCTCTGTTTGCTCAGTTGCGAGGGCGGAATTACAAAGCACTGCGACTTCACGCCACCTTTTAACGGTTTTCTTTTGAGGCAATCTTATGGCGCGAGCACCATGTTCTTTTTTAACGAGCACTTTTTCCTCGGGGAGCCATGTGAAGCGGTAATTCGACTCACGCGCTTTGAGGCTGGCTAGCCAGAGCCCATTCTTACTTACGGCGGTCGAGTTGTGAAAGACAATGTTCACTACCAGTGCCTCTTGGGTTATTTCATTTCGCGAGACAAGCTGCCTTCACGGTTGGCCGTGAAAACACTATCGAGGGGTGGTCGTCGGCACTTTATTACGGCGCGCAGGGAGACGATGGTGACTATCAATGTCGCTATCCGAAATCACCAGTACGTTGAGCTGCTCGGCGAGATCATAGATTTTGCGAAGCATCTTATGCATACCATCTTATAATATTTACAATTTTGCGGATTACGGCTACACTCACCGCTACAGCCTAACGTGCGGTTTGCAGTTCGCAGCTTCCAGGTAAAGCGAACATGCATGCACACTCGAATTCGTCCGCTACATGGTGGTACAACCTCCACTAAACTAACACAGCCCTCCCCAGTTCTCTCCTGGTGATGTTGTAGGGTATCCGCTTCCCATACGCCCCTCTCCCCCTCACTTCCACCTCCCCCCCCCTCCCCCTCCCCGGGAGGTCAGGCTGACTCCGACATTTACAGGGCAATGTATGTCCAGCTGTTCAGCGAAATTCAAACAGTGCATTGCGCTGGCAGCTGTTTCGCAAACCTTGACCTGCCTTTTTCCTCCCCTAACCAAAGAAAAAAAAGATAGATCCACAATTCACTGGAGCATGGCCAGCCGAACTAGCACAATTTGCAAACAATGACACTTCTGAAATTGATTGGAAGTTGTGGCACAACTTTCAGACTTGTATGCTATATTACAGGGTGTTACATCAATAAATGGAACACTTTAAAAATTTTGTCTGAGCGAACCGCTGCTCTGTTCGCGCTCAGACTTTACACGAAGGTCTCATTTTGTGTTATAGTTTGTTTGACACCTCGAAAAACGACGGTACTTACCTGTTTATTGTGAAAATAAATAAAAACGAATTTCGCCTATGGGAAAATGGCGACCGATCCGGACGCTCAAGCTGATGTTGGAACGACGGCGCCCCCTGGGATATACAAAACCAAACACGCGATGGCGATTCACGGTAGGAAGGAGCCAAATGACGTAGCAGACGATCAGAAAACTTGCTTTGTCGAAAGTTTGCGATGGCCACAAATAGTTGCATAGGATCTTATACGAGTCATTATTCCCGTGGTTCATCGTTGTCAATACCAGTAATCTGGTTTCAGATCATCTGTCGTCTGCTGTGCCAGGTTACCCCGTTTTCCGTAATAAGGCTCACGATTCTTTGTTCAGGTTTCTTGCTTTGCTCCCGTTTTACTTTTATTATTCTCTGCGTGCGTGTGTGTCCTTTGTGAATGGTGTCATGACATCATTCAGTGCAGACGAAAGGCAGCCTTCTTGTCTGGAGTTAGTGATATCGCGACGCCACGTCAAGCACAGACACGTCTTCCTCTTCAGTATGCACTGTGAGAACTCGTGCCTGCCACTCCATGTGCGCGTAATGCAATTGCGGTCTCATGTTCACGGATACTCGAACTGCTTCGCGCCATGCGAACGAGCCTCGAGTCACTCGAGTCACGTACGCCAAGGCCTCCCCCTTCTCCCCCCCTACCCTTTAAATTGAGCAGCTCCTGTGGCCGGGGGGCTCACAATGGCTCCGATGAGAGAAGACGTGTAACTTGCTTCAACAAGTATTAAACGCTTTATCTAACCCTCAGCCATGGACCTGCTCCCATATGGCGCAGTCGCCCAACGTTACCTGCTGCAGCTTTAAGCGACACGACTGACGAGAAGAGCCTGCTTCATGCTTCAAGCAGTAAGCCCAGCCTCAGCCCCACAAGCCCAGCCTCAGCCCAAGCCGAAGAGCACCGGAGCAGCTCAACTCGCTCAGCAATCAGCCGTCGCTTCCGCCACTCTCAAACATCTTCGCCTGCAGTCTTTACGAATCTGCCCGAGATGCCGTTCATCAATTGGAGCAACGCAACCGCCGATGACATCGCACAAATCACAATGCCGCTCATAAAACAAGAACTTGAACGCCGACAGCTTGGTCATTTTGGCTAGGGTGGGATGTGAGAAGTCGCGCCTGCATCTCCGTGTACAGTGATGTGCGAACTCGTGACTACCACTCCATGTGTGTGATACAACGCAGTCACATATTTCTGTGCCTCAGAACACTCGCGGTCATCACTACGTGCATCGAGTCACGTAGGCCAGACAGGTGTGAAGTGTATGTGTCCGTGTAGTGATGTGAGAACTCGTGCCTGCCACTCCATGTGCGCGTAATGCAATTGCGGTCTCATGTTCACGGATACTCGAACTGCTTCGCGCCATGCGAACGAGCCTCGAGTCACGTACGCCAAGGCCTCCCCCTTCTCCCCCCCTACCCTTTAAATTGAGCAGCTCCTGTGGCCGGGGGATCACAATGGCTCCGATGAGAGAAGACGTGTAACTTGCTTCAAGTAGTAGTAGTAGTAGTAGTAGACTTTATTGGAGCCCGAAAAGACGGCGGCACCTTTAAGTGCCGGACGGGGCGGTTCCCTGTTCACGGGACCCGTATGTGGCCAGCAGCTCCTGGCCCCTGGCCGCTAGCACAAGTTGAGTCTGCAGGGCGGGGCTGGCCAGCAAGGTCTCCCATCGCTCGTGGAGTGGGGGTCGGGGGTTGGGGAGGGGGGTGGGGGGTAGGGGTGACTGGGGTTTAGTGCACTCTGCGATTATGTGTGCAAGAGTGCCAGTGCTGTTGTTGCAAAATGGACACGTGTCCTCTTCTTTCTCGGGATACATTCTATGTAACAGGACGGGGTGCGTGAGCGACCCTGCCTGTAGTCTCCTGAGTATTGTTTGCTGGTCCCTCGTCAGGGTGCGGTGTGGCTCAGGGAGGGTGCACCGCTCTTCTCGATATGATCTCGTTATATCTCTGTACGTGAGCACTGGGGTTGGGGTGTCTGCGTCGTGCCCTGCCCGGATGGTCATTGCTCGGGCGTGGTAGTCGGCGATGGTGTTGCCGGCTACCTTTGAGTGGGCGGGCACCCACGTGAGCTCTATGGCTCTCCCCGGTGCTCGTTTCTTGGAGATGATTGCAGCCGCCACTGAGGAGATCGTCCCCCTCCGGTAGTTGCCGTACGCTCTTTTGGAGTCTGTGACCACTACCTCTGCCCCCGGTTGAACGAGTGCTAGGGCTATGGCCACTTCCTCCGCCGTCGTTGGGTCTTTGGTCTTTATTGCGGCGCTGGTAACAAGCCGCTCCCTGTCAGTCACGACTGCTGCCGCGCGGTCGCTGCCTTTCTGTAGTGAGGCGTCGGTGTAGAGGACTCCTGGGTGTCCGTCTAGTTGCTTGGAAACGGTTAGTGATCTTGCTTCCCTCCTGCCATCGTCCTTCCCAGGGGTCATGTTACGGGGAAGGGGCTTTGTGTGTATGACCTCTTTCCATTTCTCGGTCAGGGGCGTTGTTGTAGGCATTGGCTCTATGCGCCATCCTATTTTGGTGAGTATTACGCGTCCGTGGGCCGTTTGGCTTAGTCGGACGCGCTGACTAGAGAGATGGGCCTCTGTCAACTCATCGACCGTGTTATGTAAGCCCATGGCTTGCAACCGGTTGGTTGACGAATAAATAGGTATGCCTAGGGCCTGTTTCGTTGCCTTGCGGATAATCGTGTCTATAGTATTCTTCTGCGTTTTGGTGAGACTGAGGTAGGGGACCGAATATGTAATTCTCGAGATTATGAAGGCTTGTACCAGTCGGATGGCGTCGTCCTCCTTCAGGCCTCTGTTCCTGTTAGCCACCCGACGGAGCATGGATAGAATTTTGTCTGCGCTGTTCTTAATTTTGCCTACTGCAGCATGCGCCTTGCCGTTGTTTTGCAGGAGGAGACCGAGGATCCGGCATTGCTCTGTTGGTTTGATCACCGTACCATCTATTGTGACTGAAATGGTTGGTGGCGGGGTCTTTTTGGGTTTCCCTGGCAGGACCACCAGGAGCTCAGACTTCTGTGGTGCACAGCTCAGACCGCATGACTTGGCATAGTCGTGGACTGTAGACGCTGCCAGCTGGAGGGTTTCTTCAATCCACCCGTCCGATCCGGCTCGCTCAGTCCATATCGTGATGTCGTCTGCATAGAAGGCATGTCCTATGCCTTCTATCTGCTCGAGCATGCGGGGCAACGGTAGGAGCGCCAAATTAAAGAGCAGGGGTGATAGAACTGCCCCCTGCGGGGTGCCCCGCTCCCCAAGCTTAATAGGGTCCGACCTTTCGCTGCCAACCGCGATGCTAGCCGTTCTTGCGGCGAGAAAGTTCTTGACATAACCGTAGGCCCGTTGTCCGCACCTCGTCTTGTTCAGGTTTGTAAGTATGCTGGCGTGGGTGACGTGGTCGAATGCCCATTTCAGGTCGAGGGCTAGGATTGCCCTTGGGCTGTTTCGGGTAGCCTTCTTGATGACCAATTCCTGTAGTTGGAGCATGACATCTTGCGTGGAAAAGTGCTTCCGAAAGCCGAACCGTGGTTCCAGGCATTTGTCCCGTTTCCTCCAAGTGGGCTTGTAGTCTGCGCAGGACCATCCTCTCCATCACTTTTCCAACGCAAGAGGTGAGCGAGATTGGGCGCATGTTTTCTATGGAAGGGGCCTTGCCGGGCTTGGGGATAAAGCGGACTTCCGCCTCCTTCCATTCCGGCGGTAGCTGCGAGCTCTCCCATGCGTTGTTAATATGCTCTAGGAGAGTCTGCGCCGTATTACCGCTCATGTTGGTCAGGAGTTTGTATGTTATAGCGTCCTTTCCTGGGGCGCTCTTCTTATTGCTCTCGTCGATAGCTAGCCAGAGCTCCGAGATGGTGAATGGTCTGTCCAGGTCTTCATTTTCGGGTCCTTCATATCCCTCCGGGGTTGGGTACTGTACTTTTTCCGTTTGGAGATATTTGTCTGCTAAAGCCTTGAGTAGTCTGCTGCCATCACCATCGTACGTGTTTAGCACCTTCGTCAACGTACGGTTGGTTGCTGTTTTATTTCCTGTAGGGTCGATGAGGTATCTTAACAGCCTCCATGTCTTCCCCACTGAGAGTTGGCCTTGAAGACTGTCGCATAGTTTCAGCCAATTTTCTTTGCTAAGCTTTGCTGCATATTCGGATATTTGCGTGTTTAGTAGGGCTATGCGGCGGGCTAGCTTTCTGTTGCGCTTCTGCCGCTTCCACCTTTTGGTTAACGAGTGTCGGGCTGCCCACATGTGAATGAGTCTGGTGTCGACAAAAGGCGTCTGCGTTGTGTCGTGATTGTTTGCGTGAACTTCTCAAGTGCCTGCTTCTGTTTGTCGGCCCACTCCTTGTATGACTGTCCTTCTGCTATTCCGTCGTCGGGTTCCTCCTCGACATCCTCTTGCTGGGTGTATTTTCGCATCTTGTCCCAATCAGTGATTCGTACTTTTCCTAACTTGGCTTGGAAGTTGGGTCCCCGTATCGTGATGGTGATGATGCTGTGGTCTGATCCCAGGTCTTCGTCCTCGCACTTCCATGTGACGTCGAGCGACCCACTCAGCCACGACAGGTCGGGTGTAGTGTCTCTTGCTACGCTGTTCCCTCTTCGCGTTGGAATCCCTGGTTTGTTCAATAGGGCCACATCTTGGTCCTCCATTGTTTTGACGAGAGCTTTGCCTCTCTTTGATTGAAATTTATACCCCCATAGCGTGTGCGGGGCGTTGAAGTCGCCGAGGATCAGGAGCGGCCTGGTCCCCGCCAACCTTTTCGCCTCTTGCACAACGCGGTCGAAATCATATTGCTTCTGAGACGGTCTGCAGTAAACGCTCATTATGAATACGTTACTCTTGCTTCCAATTTCTCTTGCATGTACTTCGATGAGTGTGTGCTCACATCCTGCCTGAGCCGTGACGTGTTGGGTTGCGCCACGTGATTCTCTACGAGGATTGCAGTGCCCATTCCTGTGGGGTCGGTGTATGTAACATACCCCGGGATTTTCGGTCTTCCGTTGGTTTCCTGTAGTGCTATGATGGCAGGTTGATTTTCTAGTGTGTTCATATATAACATAAGCTCCGTATCTTTGTTTCGGATGCCTCTGCAATTCCATTGAAATATCGCTGTGGGCTCCCTGGTTCCCCCTCGCTTACTGTTCCTGTTTATTTTCTGCTTCATCCTTGTTGATCATATCGAGCCGGCCACGTCGTTTTGCTATGGCCTCTTTAATCCTTTCCGTCCGGTCGCGTTTCAGCGATGCGGATTTCATCCTAACTTCAATCGCGGCAACTCGCGATACCTGTCTTTCGTGTTTCGCTTCTAGTGTGTTAAGGCGGTCTTCTATCCGTCCTAATGCCGTCAGGATCGCAGACTCCCCTTGGGTAAGTTGCGTTTGTTCCGCGGCTTTTGGCGGTTGTGCAATTTGCTTGTTGGCTGGGGCTTCTTCGGCCTCCATTGCCTCCTGCTTCTGGTCTGGCTGCTCTGGCGTCTTGTCGTTAGTCGGAGGGGGTGACCTCCTGCGCGGTATTTTGCGTGGTCCTTCAGCTACAGCTGCTGTCCCTTCCTGACCATTTGTAGTAGCCTGCCCTGACTTGGCGACCAGCTGCTCTATCTTGTTCATAAGATTTCTGATTTGAGCGTTCTGCTCTTGTATTTGGGCATTTTGGCGAGTAATAATTTGCTTTAGTTCTTCGATTTCTGCATTTTCCTTGGGGGTTGTCTGGGTGGGGGTGGTAGGGGAAGTGAGGGGGGGAAACTCATTATCGAACGTGCGAGTTTTGGGAGACCCGCTAGCCCGGCCCACCTTCGTGTCGGCTGGTCCGCGTTGGTCTCCGGGTCCTCCTCGGGATCTCGACCGCTCCGTCCTGCTCGGCACCTCCTCGTTCCCGGGCCCGTTCCGCCGTCTCGAGACCCTCAGCGTGATTGGCTCCGCTCGTTCCGCCGTCTCCCATCGGCGGCTGCTGCCCTTCGTTGACTTCGACCTGGAGCGTCCTTGACGGCCACCTGCGCCGCCCCGCAGCCGATACTTTGAACGGGAGCGGCTGCGCTGGCGACCGTCAGCGCTCCTAGCGGGGGTCTTGGATCTTGATCTGCCGCTGCGTTGGGGTCCGCCTGCAGGACCTCTACAGTCCCGGCTGCGTCCTCGTTGTTGCTGGTCCTGATGTCTTCGTTGCCATCTTCTCTGGCGGACGATGTAAGGAGTCTTGTATTTAGCTTTACACACTCGGTCGGCTGTGAGATGGTTTCCGCCGCACAGTCCGCAATTGGGTTCGCAGGTGTGGTCTTCCGCCGGCCTGGCTACTCCACATCCCCTACAGATCTTGTTTTTGGGGTCGGGGCACACATCCATACGGTGCCCCAGTCTGCCGCACGCATGGCAGGCCTCGATTTGTTTGCGGTATAATGTGCACTCCATCAGAAGGTTGCCATATCGTATGTATCTTGGCACCTTTCGCCCCGCAAAAGCGATGACCACAGACCGAGACCTACCGATGCGGTTGGCCTGGAGTGCCGTCGGGTTGTAGTCTTGAACGACCTGTTCTTGGATATCCTGGGCGGTATCTTCCAGTGGAATGTCCCGAATGACCCCCTTCACCGTGCCGTGGGGGGCCGCCTCGTAGGCGCAGACTTCGTGCGTAGTTCCGCGGACGTCAATTCGTTCCACCGATGTGTAGCGGTCCGCATTCTCCCGTCTTGGTGTGCTGATTACAAGGATGTTCTGGTGGCTGTTCGGACACACCACGTCTTCTCTTGAATCTTCTGCTGCGATCTGCGCCGCCGCCGTCAGAGCCCTGCACAGCTCTACTCGAGTCACGTCGCCGACCCGGAGTCCTCCACGCGGCCGCACGATTATCTTCATATCGCCGCGCGGGAGCTCCGGCATCCGTGCTCTCTTCAACAGCTTGCCTTTGTTAATGGGCGGGCGGCAAGGCGTGGCCTTGGCGCGCTCGCTGTTGTTGCCGGGCGCCGGCGGTAGGCCTACCGCGTCGCCGCCCGTCTTCTTGATTCTTTCTCCTGCCGTCCTCCATCCATTCGATCTTGTGCATGTTTGTGGATCAATCTCCACGCCGTCTACTTCCACACGCATGGCCGTGGCCATCTTTCTGAGTGGGCGTTGTCCTAGCGCCGCTCCGATAAGGGGACCCGCCGATGTCGGGCCGCGCCCGGCCCCGCTCCGGCGTGGCCGAAAGCGAGGTTAGGGTTAGCGTGGCGGCTCCCGTCGATGTTCGAAAAAGCTTCACGAAATCTCTAAAAATGGTCGCCCACCTGTGATTTTTAGTTCCACATGGTCGGGTGACCTTCCCGGATCTTGCGATGATGAGTTCTTGTCACGTTGGGTCAAAATATCGCCGAATTTGGAGTCCAAAGGCGGAGCGACGTGTACATGCGTCGGCACTCCTCGCCCCCTGGCGGCGACCTCCTCTGGACAACCTTATCGTTGCGTCAATCCGGGCGGGTCCGGCGTCGCGCGCAGGTGGTACTCCGCTTCTCCGCAAAGGTGTGCGCTTCAGAGAAAAGCGCGCGCCAGCTGTTTACGAGACGTTGGAGATCTGCTGTAGCTCATGGCGAAGCGGGGAATAAAAAAGGACGTCCAGCCTGTAAATTCTGCGCGCACGATCCTTCGCTGTCCTGCGGTGGGCGACGTGTTCGCGCGGAAACAGAAACTACGAAAGCGTGCGGGCGCGTACCAAGTATTAAACGCTTTATCTAACCCTCAGCCATGGACCTGCTCACAGCACCTTCCCAAAATAGCCACACTGGGCACTTCTATTAGTACGCCGGTTCAAAATTTGAGTATATGCGGTTAAAATCAAGTATTTGGCAGCGGTACAAGGTTTTACGGCACAAGCAGTACAAACTCGCGGCAAAACGTTGAATCCGAACTAGCGCATGTGCTGCTGCGTCGGGATATTTTATTGTTAGGGCAGTGCGTACTTTCGCCACCAATATATTAAGCTGACCACTACTGGATAAGGCAAACATCGTTGGGCCCGGAAAATTGTAACGTCAAAATCCGGCATCCAGAGCAGCTTAAACGAGAAACAATTGTTTCTCGTTTAAGCTGCTGAGGACGCATGAGGACGATGCCACCATATCGTCAATTAATCGAACGAAACGCCTGCCAACTTGGTGTGGAGTTATGTTAATCACCTTGCATTGCGTATTCATCCAAGAACAAAGACGATCTTTGCTGCGAATGTACCATTTTGCCCCAGCGTCAACCAGTGATTTAGTAAAGCTTACCGTGCATGCTTTTACAAACTGTAATAGAATGCGTGAAAAACGCAGGGAACATACGAAGAAACGGGCTCTAAGAAGACACTGGGGCTGCGCAGGAGTTGAGGGCATCACGGCTGATGAACAGCTTTCTCTGATTCACCAGCTGAGCGAAAATCTCCACGTCGTAGGGAAAATCCGTTACGTAGTTCCCCCTACGCTCGTATTACGCATTTCACAGTATACCCTCCCCTTACGCAGAAACAAGTCCCGTAATGGTGTGTTCAGCGAACTCCTCGGCAGGTGCATATAAAAGCTAACGTGCGGATGTGGAACTGTCTTATATCCGCCCCTGGAAATGCCGGATAGGCACGAGCCCGAATTCAACGAGAGAAAATGTGCACCTGGGGCTTTTAGCCATTTCGCGATTGCTGATCAAAATGCAGATTTTGGCACAACAGAAGACTTGTCCCCTGGCAACAGTACCTGTGGTTCGTACACTCTTAGGCAAAAAGGACTAAAATAGGGACTAAAATACAGCCGTTAGTCTTCGCGGGCGACCGTTCATCTTCAAAGGGAGTATCTGCGGCAGAGTACGTGCCGTGTGCATAAATTCGGACTAACTGTTCGTCCCCGCCGATCTATAAGGAGTAACGGGAAGACGAAACGCATGCAGTTAGTCTCTTTGCTGCGTCGTTAATCCCCTAATGGCGTCGTCGTTGCCCTTTCGCGCATATGTCTGCGAACAGTTTTATATTTCCAAAACACAAGGCATTGCAGCCACTGGGTGCTTTAGATGGTGCCACGGGAGAAAATATTGATGTTAGTTATAAGAAAATCGCCTAGGGTTAGTAGAGCGGCGGGTAATGGCAAGGAGCGGCGAAGCGCGATTGTCATACGCTTCTCGGCGAGGTTATGTTGATACGCTGTGTTGCATACGATTCGTGCGAGGTAATAACGGCCAATGAAAGCTTTCAAGCGCCTTAACAGTAACTCAAAAATTAGTGACAGTAGCAAAAGTGGATTCCTGAGCGTAATGAATATGCATATGTTTAACAGACTAGAAAAAACGCGTGTTGCTGATGACAACTGCAAAACAAAAATGCTCGCTACAGGTAAGCGTCTCGAAGTTATCTTTTACACGCGGTACATAATTGCCTTGGGCACCAAAGCTATGACAATGCTGCAACTGCTGTAAAACCCGCTTGCATTTCGCAGTCGCAATCGTCTAGCGACGCGAATATGAAGAATTCAGGCTAATCAACACCAAATTCGCTTTCGCCGATGCAGGAAAATATGGCATGTTTCCTTATTCTGACACTCACACAACGACACCTTTCACATACGTTACATAGAGCACTTAACATATGTATCGAACACTAAGAAAGCACTTAGCTTGCGCTAATTTGTGCGGAAACAAATGATTCGTCCGATCGCCCAGCTACCTATCTCAACTAGGCGACGACGAGTTGATTGTTATTTATGAAAAAACTATGGTTGTGAGGCTCTACTTCGAATCGAACTGAGCAATAGTCCCTAAACCTAGCAAAGCGCTAAGCGCAAGGCGCAAAACGCGGTCACGTTCGCTTGCACAGATATAGAAATTCGGGCACCAGTTGCAATGGATCTGTTGCGTTATGCACAGAACTACACCCTGTACACTTGAATATTATCTGCTGCAGAAACCGTCCGGCGGCGTGGTCTAGCGGATCGTCGGGTTCCTTGTGCATAATTCCGGGCGTCAGGGGTTCGATCCCTGCCGGTGCTGGCGTTTTTTTCTTTTTTCTGCACTCTACGCAGTTCGTCCTTGGGGAGTATCGGAACGGACCATCCGGGTGGGGGACTAACCGTTCGTCCCCTCGCAGTTAGTCCCCAAAGGGACTAATGATTGTGGCAGAGGCCGTTAGTCCCCGAAAGGACGAACTTTTAGTCCTTTTTGCCTAAGAGTGTAGGGCTGGAGGAACTGAAGCCCACCTGGATTATATATACCCCGGTAATTCTGAACATTGGGAAGAACAGCGCCAAGAATGCAGCTGTGCTTAAGTGTGCCTTGTGCTACCGAGTGTGTTTTGTTGTTCAAATGTGGGCTAAAAGCATCCACGAATGCGCACACTGACGCACGTACGCTGAACAAAATCGCTTCACCTCGCGTTACCAGCGGAGACAGGTGTGATGGCATAAGCCGATGGAGCTCTCTATAAACGCACCAGCTGTGGGCTACCGTTATTGCGGTAAGCGCAAATATCAATGAACAGCGGGCACACATTACGTGCGGAAGCTGTCAAGGTTTGTTTGGACAAACCGCTACCAGTAACGCGACTCAAACGAAGCGCGCATTGCAATGCCCAGCGCTACGGTCCCTCCTAAGGTATCGAGAAGATTCGAATAGAGCCATGGGGGGCGCGATGGCTGCCTCCATGCATGAATTACCTGAGCAGATTTCTGTAGTTCTGTGTACTCTGCAGATTGTTTTAAAAATTCTCCTTTGGACAGGCGAGACAAAGTGGGCATGCAGTGGGCATGATTTCGTCGTTTAGGACTCATGAGATCATCGCGTAATTGAATGACCATATTATTTTGCGCAAATTTTACGGCCTAAAGCGGCGATGCAACCATGGCGACACCTCGGCAGCATGCTGTCGTGCGAGCGTGCCCGAGTAATTCAAGCGCGGGGCCAGCGTGCCGGCGTGCAGTGCGCCGTTAATTTAGGCGCGGTGACAGCTGATCAGCGTGCCAGCGTGCCATTGGGGATACATTACGCCAAAGGAACTCCAAAAATTGCCACAAAGTGGGAAACCCAGTCCCTTCAAAATGTAGAGATTAACGAAAAATGGTATAAACCACACGGTGCGCATGACCAGTATTCTCGTCATGCACTCTGGAAAATTCTCCCCGACGCTGTTTCCCCGCGACGGTCGTGATGAACCAGTCGTATAGCGGTAAAAGGGATGAAGCAGGTAAATGACGGAGCAAAGCATGTAATATCACCCGACAAGATGGACTGCGGTGTGCGGAATGTAATAATTTAGTTTTGAACTGCTTGATGCTCGAGCGTATACATGCCGTTTGTAAGGCCTCATAATTTGCCACGTTCGCTCCTTTCAAGGCAGCGATTGGGCGCTGGTGAGTATATTGCGACTGACGAGATCCACGGGCATAAGGTTATTTGCGGTGATGTATGCTCGTCGTAAGCAAGATGGACAACGCGTTTGAAATTCTTTCCTCTCGCCCATTGGCCTGTGTTGTTTGTTGTTGCTTGGAAAGTGCATGGCTTGGCGGGGCAGCTGAAACAGCGTGATTTGGTTAGGAGGAGAAATGTAGGGGCTTTTCCTCCACCACCCCCCCTTCCCACAGACACGCACAGACACACACACATGCTCGCACGCACGCGCACAAACTCTGGTTTTGCCCGTATCCTGTACCGCGTCATTTAATGGTCGTTAAAACGCTAAAACGCTTTTGTATGACCACGACCGAAATTGTGACGCAAATGTCAGGGAGAGCTCTTACTGGTCCCCATCCAACTTCCATCGACAAAGTGCTTCACCGTAATGAAACGGCACTTGAAGGTTATTAAGAGACCGGTAACCGCTAATCTCAACCGAGAATGCGACGATGCACGAGGAAAGTATACTCGGGAAACAAAAGCGTCATAAGGCATATAAATCAGCCGCTATGGCAGCCTACTTCAGACACTGCATGTACCATCCCCACCTCGGTGGCTCTTACCAGGCACGCTGGCGACACCAGCGGCAAGCGGCTCCGGCGAGGGAGTTCCCAGCGCATTCATCGCGTAGTTATGCCGCTTAATAGTGTGTTTTAATTTAAAGAAACCTTAACTTTAACGTTCACTATCTTGCTCACTTAGCCTCCCGGTTCACCAAGATAAAAAGAAATACTCTCGGGAAACTTTAGTGTGCTTCCGTGTTTTGGAAGCGAAAGCATTTTTGGCTACTCCTAGCTATACTCATCAAAGACTTCTATTGCTGATGTATCGGGTTTTGCGCATCTTTCTTCGCTATCGGCGCGAATTACTTCGACAGGCAGACTGGCGACGCCAAAGCTTCCCAAATATTCGGGGCTGAAAGTCGGTTTGTTCTGCTTGCCTGCCATTACGTTCACCTTTCACGCAATATCGGCCGTCAGCGCCGCACGCACTGTAGGCTAACTTCAGTTCAACCGCTGGAAACGCGGTGAGCTCGCGGGGTGATAACACACTCGGCTCCTGTAGTGGTGGCCCAGGTTCAATTCCTTAACGAACTCAAATGTATGGTTGTTTACTTTTACAGCGGCGGCTTCTTCTATAACGGACAACAAGGTTTTTCGCACATTGGGACGCTTAACTTAGGCTTTCGCCTGTAAAAGCTACCACGTACCCTGTACCCGACCACAAGCCTGAAAAGTTTATTGATATAAAAAAAGTGTAGCGTACGAATGAATAAAATAAAACTAAATCAGTCTAGCGGAGCCTATTTTTACATCTTTAACAATTTAGCTGAAAAAGTAATTTTTAGAAAGTTGGCGCAGCTTGCACCAGTGGTGCAAGGCTGGAGAAACAGCAGAGCTGGCGGCCGTTCGCCATTCGTCGGAGACCCGGCTGTTACACCTCACATTTATTTCTTAACTTGCCGCTGAATGTTCTCCATTGCTGGCAGGCCAGTATCTTTTCGTCCGCAGGCTTTCACATCTCTCCAAAGTGGACCGCGTTAGCACGCCCTAGAACCCGCGGCCAAGTCCAAAGCCAACGCCCGCGCTACGAACCCAAAGTAAACGCTGTGCGCCCGGAATGCGATGATGGCTCAGTCGGATAGACGCCGGTTTCATAACGCGAGGGACCCTGGTTCGATTCCGACCACGGGAGTAGTAGTAGAAGAAAAGGTTTATTGGAGCAAACGCAAAAGGGAAAAGGGTGGTGGTGAAGCGTCCCTATAGTCCGGGATGCCTCTTGACGTGGCCGACTCTATGGTCTTCACTGTCTAGCACGAGTAATCGTGCAAACGGAAATTAGACTTCGCTGTTCGATTTCTCGGAGTACGAATGCGCTAGAAGAATTCTACCGAATTAAACTGCGTAGAAACAAGATTGCGTCTAACTCTTCAATACAAACATGGCTGCTTACTGCAGCCGGTAAAAAGTTAATTATTCAAACTTAGGTAATTAAGCCACCCTACATCAATAGTTACCGCCTAATTCTGTGTCCCTCTGGATGCATAACCTCACTGTAGAGGTGGGCGTCGTGTAAAGCTAAGCCCCTAATTTCAAAAAAATCTGTCGACGTCACTTTGATCACCCTGTATACAGCAAACACGGAAACGAAAACATCCTGTGGGCATGAAAGGTACAGTAAACTACTGCGGGTAAACTCACAATGGGGAACTGAAAGCTCTTAAGCTAAAACATTCTTTATGTCACTAGAGGGCAAACAGAAAATTCTAGGACGCGATGCAGTGAATGCGACAACATTACCGTTGAACTGTGAAAAGTATATGCCGGTATCGTGTGCGCCGCCTCGTTTCGCAGCTGCTGTGAATCTAGAGCGTTCAGAGTCCATCGCCATGTACACCGCAGGGATGAAATTCGCAAAGCAACTGTGTCAGGTAGAAGGCAGCTCTTTCCTTGTATGCGCGTTAAGGGCGTGGTGCCTACAGTTGCACGTGTTAATTGGACCGCATGTATCCTCTCCCTATCATCATAGTCATTTTACTGAGCGGCTTGGCCAATCGTCCTTGTTAGCCTTCTACACTAGTTGCGGTAACGTGCTGTGCTATTCCCCTAATCTCTAATTGTATAATTACCAAGCTTGTATAATTTTCCCCTGTAGCCTATTGAGTAGATGTCGTGAGCACACGTTTCCAAATCGGAGGTGACAACCCATTCACTAGGTGTACCTTTATTAAGCTAGTAAGATCGGGCTGTGATGGTCCTTCGGAGCTTCGTGCTTGTCACACACGCCGGGGTACCCTCGTTCCGATCTTACCCGGCGCAAAACTATCCACCTTTATTTTCAACTCAAGTCATTTCTTTCCTTGTAGGATTGTCACTTAGGGCAGTCGCCTGCTATTATCCTTTGAGCAGTCGGCACTTTCGTGTGCCGTCCCCCGGATATTTTGTGTGCCATGGACGCCAGATTTTCTACTAACACAGGGAACTAATGCCTCCACTTACACATAAAAAAAGCTTTGAAATGCATCCAGACGGTCATAGTCGGGGCATCATAAGAAGGTTGTATCGTGATAATGAGCGGTAGTCGAATAGCAATAGTTAATAAATTATTATTATTATTATTACAGCGGAGAAGTTTTAGAATAACTCTCCCCCCCCCCCCTTTTTTTTTTGCGGCGCTTCATATTTTGATTTAAAGGGGCGTGTAATGACCCTGGAAAATAGGTCTTTCCAGCGATGCATTTGCGTATGGAAGTGAAGCCGACTTTAAGAAGATCGGTGTAAGCTTTGTTTTTGTAAGCTGTCTTTCCCACAATGGGCGTCGCACACTGAAGCCTACTCGTGAAGGAAACAAAAGTGAACGCTGCGAAAGGAGACCGCCGACGCAGATCGGGCCGCGGTCACCCGTCGGGACACCGAATGCGGCGATGAAGAAAACGCAAGACTTCGACATGGCACAACTCCGCTGAAAGCTTCGCGGGCGCGACGGTGCGGTTGGAGCGGGAGTTTGTGGCCAACCAGCGACCCAGAAACATTTTCACAGAGTGGAATTGCGCCGAATTTTTACTATTATTATAACTTCTCTTCCCGCTTCCTTGAAGTTGTTTTAACGAAGCCTGATTGTGCCTTGACATCATTTTCATGTTATTGTAATTTCTGCTTTTTCCCAAGTTATCAGATTTTGCGACGTGACCGTGAGAGGCTGCGGTGTCCTTACTGCGCCTCACAATTCTTTAAAATGTGTTCCGTAACCTTGGCTAGAATGGGGCAGAGAATCGTCGTTTATAGAGGTGTGTTGCTCCCGTGGCGAACGCCTGTAATTGTGTGGGCGCATTCTGCTTTCTGCGAGGCTCCTGCCGCTATTATCCGCAGTGGTTCGGCTGATCTACCCGTACCTATTCAAATCGCTTCGGGACATAACCCAGGATTCGCGTCGGGGCTGCTCTTACCCCAGCTGTCGCCCACACCTGGCCCCCGGATCGACGGGCTCGTTTGGCCGGACATGTCCATTTTTCTCCACTTCGGCATCGACCGCAGACATACGCCATCTTCTGTGGACTTGCCGTGGTCTCCAGCGTTCCCGACAGCAACTACTAAATAGTGTGGGACTCAACCTAGGCCGGCCGCCCGACTACAGACGCTGGCTCTTTGGGCCGTATCACCGGAACCTTTTAGACTTTGTCAGTGTGAAATTTCCTGTTTGCGTACATTTATACCCACTCGCCTTCACCGTTTTATGCTGCAGAGCAAACTTTCGCAGTTAAAAAAAATCTGCGCCTAAGTACATTGTGATATAACACTATGGTGGGGAGTGTCGTATCTCAGTTTAGGGCACTGTTGCGATGTGTCGGAACTCAGATGCGGGTAACTTGGCGAACCTCTTGATGCAGGCGCAGTGCCTCGTTGAGCAAAGACAACGGCAAACTTGGAAAGTAGGAAAAACTATGCTAAATAGTTGGATACAGCGCATGGCGCGACATAAAACCCAAAAGTACAAAACATGGATCTTTTCTATCACTTTTTATTGCAGAAAAAGTTGGTCGCTTATATGCGGCTTTTTCATTTGCCCATAACGCACGAAACACACGCATCCGCCCACATACCAGCATCCCGCACGAACGCTCCAGGGTTGCCCTTAGAAATGTTATCTCATCAGGTTGCAATGAGACTGGCGGCTGAACTATACACACGTCTCTCCTGATTCTCTCATTTTTAAAGATGTCCAAGATGAGCCGGCAAGTTGCGTCTCTGCGTACAAATCCAGTTGTCGCATTGCCACATTAGGACTGGCACTCACACGAGTTACAATAAAGGCCGAGGTTCGACGTCGGCCTCCTTGTGGTGGATTTGACATGCTCGCGCAGCCTTACAT
The DNA here is from genome assembly GCF_048455015.1 of Haemaphysalis longicornis. Taxonomy (NCBI): domain Eukaryota; kingdom Metazoa; phylum Arthropoda; class Arachnida; order Ixodida; family Ixodidae; genus Haemaphysalis; species Haemaphysalis longicornis. Next base: position 161,193,179 of record NW_027526203.1, read on the forward strand.
TGATGCAGCGGCCCGTTTCCCAGTACGCGGCTTCCCGCATAACAACGGAAAGTTTTATGCCAGACCTTTCTTTACATTATACTTACTGGTTCTTACATTGCGCGTAAAACGTTGCCATGCGCTAAGGCGTAGACGCCGTCTCCATGGGTCACAACAAGCTGAACAAAAGGTGCGCTATTGTAGCACGAAGGATATGTGGCGCATGTAGTAATCATGAAGAATGCGTCGGGAAACATAAGGGCCAGTATATATGTACAGGTGCCGTCAAAAGTAACATGTAACATGGTCTCGTATATATACAGGAATTTCTTCTTTTTGAAACTGCCTGGCTGCATTGGTGTGCGTTTAAAGCCGTTCTTCGTAATCGAAAAAGCTTGTTATAAAGCGGTAATGGCTGCCGTAAACACAGTATGAGAAGTATTTTGTTATATTCACAAATGCTTGTTCAATTACTTATGACGGCATCTGTACCATGCTTTTTCACATGGCAAACGTGACCTCCTGTTATCGGGCGGGAGGCGGTATATTAATGCGGGTCATTTCTTGGCTCACTATGCGAAATCCCCGCCGTCATCACAAACCCGTTGCTGGCAAATACACGGCAGTTCTCACTGGCAGCGACGTGTCGTGCGGCTTTACTGGGCGCGGCCTCACGGGCGTTTCACTAGGTGGCGCAAGTTGGCCTAAGGTGCGTGTAGTGTCGCTCGCGTCATCATCAGACGAGAAAGCGTGGACGCAGGCGCCAGTTCATTGCCGACGACGTACGAGACCCTCCAACGCAGCGAAACGTACGAAGCGAGTTGCTGGCGAGAAACAACAATCTCCCACCAAGCCAGACAACACGACAGGCAGAGCGAGCGGCTGAGGAGCGATCACGGCGACCTGCAGAGGTTTCAGCGATGCAATGTGCGCCCTGATATCTTGGTGAACAAACAAGCTCTGGCCACAGCGGGGCTCAGAGCACGAGGCGGCAGAGCTGCCAGGAGCTACGAGAGCGAGAAGCGGAAAGGCTGCAGCAGAGACCGCAAGGAGTAGCACTAAGCTCAGCAACATTTCGCCGCAACTAAACTGAGCGGCACAACTCAGCGACGCAATCAGCGACAAGTGATGTTCCCGTGTATACACTCTGGTTTTTCTGGAACGCAGCGGCTGCATGAATGCAAGGCTGAGCGAGCATGCCACTTCGACAACAGGAAGGCCGGCGTCGAATCTCGGCCTACATTGTAACGCGCGTAACAACCATCGTATAAGGATGCGTCAACTGAATCTGTGCAGAGAGACGAAACTTCCTGACTCATCGTAGAGGCTTTAAAACTGAGAAAATTAGGAGGAAGGTGCGTAGCCAGGCCTAATGAGACAACGTTTCTAAAAGCAGCCCTCGACGTTCGACGCGGGATGATGGGGTGAGGCCGAACGAGCGTGTAGTATACTTTGCACAGATGTGTGCGCAGGAAGGAACCGCGTCTAAGAGCTACATCTTTCTGTAATAAACAGTGTTGTGTACTTCTCTAGCTGAGTCGTACCTCGTTTTGCGTTGTGAACCCTCAATCGGGGCAGAGTGTCGGCTGAAGAGAACTGCCAGACAATTATGCACGAATAATGAGCTTTTTTAGGTTACAGGACTTCATTTCGCAGTCCCGCAAGATTTTGAGGCAGTGATTATATCCTAGCAGAAGACAGACTTGTGCCATTCTCATTTTTGGATCGATTGAGGAAAACGGGGACGGGGGGGGGGGGGGGACTTAAAGGGGCACTGACACAAAATTTTGAAGGCGGGATAACTTCGGGGATAGATTGGTGGGAACACACACACATCATCTGCAAAATATCAGCGGCGAATACAGCCTAGAACATACTTAAAATGAAATTTATAGTGTGCGAAACGCAACCGAGCAGCCAGCAGAGGACCACGCGCAATCGACATCCCGTGGATATTGTGTAAATAAACAACATCCAAACACGTCACGAGTTTGTGTTTGCCGCTTCCGCACTGCCGGCGTTTTTCGCCGGCTCGCCTGGCTCGCCGCTCCAATCGGAGGGCCGGAGGGCGGAGCTTCTGCTCTCGAGAACGAACGACCCGATCGTTGGCGGCGGAGGCGCCGTGATTTCGTCGGCTCATCGGGCAGGTGGCCGCGACCAAAGTTCTACAGCGATTCCAGGCACTCTGTTTCTATTACTTTTTAAAGCAAAGCTTTTTACCTCTACCCCCCAAGGGTTCTTTCGCGACCGTTGGTGTCACCAGAAAACTCCAGCGAACAAATAAAAGAATTTACTGGCACCGCCGGGAATCGAACCCGGAACTAACAGACCAATAAAGCGAGAGCCCGTCGTCTTACCGATTTAGCTACGAGCCCACACGAAGAGAGGGAAGACAGGTGGTGTACTCACTAAGTACATCTACGGGTTTACCCCCTTCGTTCTCGCTGAATGCCACGTGAAAGCGTCACGCGACCACTCATGCCCGTCTAGCGGCCCTGTGCGCACCTTGCTCATGTGCTAAGAGTTACAAAAATTAAAGGAAGCTCACACCAATGCATGGCATCTCATTTCTAGTACGCCAATGTGCTAAAGCCTGTGGCCTCCAGTGTTTACGTAAAAAATCACAGCTCCTTGTCGTCCACCCTCACGCCAAATCAAGGAACACATTCAAATACTCCTTGATGGCCAGACCATCACTCCAAGCCCCAGCATCAAGATCCTGGGACTACATCTCGAGGCTGACACCAAGAGGGACGTCTCCTTGCATCGCCTCAAAAACAGCATTAATCAAATCATACACATGATCAGGCGACTTGCCACCAAGAAGCGAGGCCTAAAGGAATCCGGTACCTTTCGATTAATTGAAAATTTTGTCCTCTCGAGAGTCACTTACGTCAACCCCATGTCTTCTTCTCGACAAGGAAGACATAGAGATGCCTTATATAATGATTAGAAAGGCGGTCGAGCAGGCCATTGGTCTTCTCATGAGTGCGTTCACACAGAGGCTGCTTAGCACGGGACTCCACAATACGGTGGAAGAGCTGATAGAAGGCCATCTTTCAAACCAGAAGGTCCGACTCAGAACTGCGGTGGGTAACCTCATGCTTCACCAGATTGGCTGGGCAACCCAGAATGTCACTCCGCTTGACGTACTCCCAGACTCTTGGCGACTAAAATTAAAAATGCTCCCTTTGCTTAGGAATATGAACCCCTCACATGACGAGGGTCACCGAAAAGCACGGGCTCAAGCGCTAAACACCGCCCTCGGTGGGGATCACGCAGTTGTTTACACAGACGCCTGCAAATATCTAGGGTAGCAATACGCCATCATCGTGGCTACCTCCAGAACCAACCTCCTTGCGTGTACCTCGCTAAGGACCCAAGAAATGACGGCAGCAGAAGAGGCAGCCATCACTTTAGCTCTCACTCAACCAGGGGTTCGGAGGGTAGTCACCGATTTCCAGCAAGCCTACTGGAATTACCAGTCGGGTTGGGTGTCCTGACCTGCACTGCGCGTGCTAAAAAAACCCTCCCCAAATGGTTACATTCAGCTCATCTGGACACCCCCTCACGCTTCAATGGAGGGCAACAAATACGCCCACCCAACAAGCCTGCGCTTTTACCTCCCGTGCTATGGAGCTGCACGAGGACAGTCTCCCGCTTGTCACGTTCAGGGAGATAACCCAGCATTATCGCCTTCTGAGACAGACCGTACCTTCGCCTTACCGTGACCTTTCCAAAGAACAACAAACTACCATACGACTCATGCAATCGGGGCTCCTTCCCACAGCCTACGGCTCTTCACTTTATGCATCCGAATCGCTACGACGCTGAATGTAATTTTTTCTCAGAAGTAGGAACACTCCACCCCGTAATCGGGGTGTGCGACTTTAGCCCTAAGCACCCTCCTCTCTTTCTGTCAACTACCCAACAAGAGCAATGGGAGATGCTGCTGTCCAGCCCCTCTCTACCTACCCAACTTCAGCGGGTGGACATAACACAGGCCGCGCGGAGTGCATATGGGCCCCACAGAAGAAGGAATCACTCCCCAGGGCTGCACTCTGGGCCGTTCAGAAATTTGAACAGAAGTATTTCTTCCTCCTCCACCTCCTTCTGTGCCGCAAATCTCGTCGCCTCCCTCCGCGGCGCAGAGACGGTGAAGTCAGATCGTCTAACACCGGGTTGGAGCATACTTTAATTTTATAAAAAAAGTTTCCACTCTTGTGCTACACCAATACAATTCAACCAAACAGCGTTCATGCATCGTGAATTGATTTCACCTTACCAAGAATATCTCTTTGAAGTAATAAATGATGTGGTTAAGTGCATTTTCTCTCTGCTTTTACTATTTGTGGAGCGATGTGAGTAAATTAAAGTGACGTCGTATGGGTAATCGTTATGGGTGCCGTTTACAGCTTTGCTTTCCAACCACATTCACGGGGTGGATTGGCGCGATTTTTTATTTACATTGGATGCGAAAACGCGCCGGAGACACGAACAGCCCACTGAGCGAGCCGCACGGTCGCTGTGCAGGCGGCGGCCACGGCCGCGAAGTGGCGCAGGCTGGCGCAGGTAGCTCGAGTGATAGCTTGTTACCGCTGCACGAAATTGTACCCAAATGGCAGCTTATGAGAAAGGAGTTAATGATGCGATGGTGGGTTGCATTAAAAATTGTCATCTGCACCGCTTACGAGAGCGGCAATCGACTATCCGGCGCAGTGCTAAGCCGAACACATCTTTAGGCGGACCTGTAGGCAGACCGGCCGGCTGCTCCCAGCGCGCGTCTCGCCACCCACTGTCTCGAGCGTCGCGCGTCGTTCTTTAGGCGTGGTAGCATTTGCACTCGCAGCGCCTGCGTCACGCCCACGGTCGCTTTTTAATTAAGCGGTTCACGAGATCAGTGCGTGGGGGCATTCGCAGAAACAGCCGGCGATGCGGATTCGACAGTGCTACGGCAGCTCTGCTCTGTGATATCCCTCCGACGGTCACGTGGTCAGATTTGTTCACACAAAATTCATCGTTTCGCGGCACCCGCTAAAACCGAAACTGCGACTGGCCGCATTGAAAATGCCTCTAATTAAACAACCATCACAAGCTGAAGCAAATGAGGTTTCTACAGGTTATAAGTAGGTCACTAGCTACTCATCGCAACGAAAAAAACAAGATGCAAAATTTTTGTGTCAGTGCCCCCTTAACGAAGCCTGCAATTACCCTAACGCCTGCAAATACGCCTGCAATTACCCTAACGTAGTACTGGTTTATGGTGAACGCATGTGTCGCGCAAGCAATATTTCTATAATTAGACTATATGTTCCGCACGAGCATCTACCACTGTACATGCATTTCATACCCCAGCCATAAAGACAAACGATACAAATTTGAGCCACTGAAGAAGCCTTGCTTTGCGTGCGCGACTTAATACATCATTGACGATGTAACAGGTATATAGTGGCCAAATAGTGGATGCATTGCGCCCTGTTTTAGGCAATACGGAAAATAACATGCGCTGTTCCACACGAATGTCTGGCTATTATAGCTAGCGCTGTAGAAAAGTGGGATAAATGTGTTTCTGTACTCGATGTAGAAGTAACTGTGCACGGACGCTTTGTGGTCGGCAGCATTGTATGCCCAAGTCATAAAAGGTAGGGCAACATCCTATCACGAGCGCGATGTTTGGATGTGAAAGCCTAGAAATTGGGCGGCGCAATTATGCTATCGCCAAAATACCTCCAAGGGATCCCTACACAGACGGAAAGCCGTTACGGGCTTGACAATTTGAGCTGGAGGATGGGGCATAGTTATCCTGTCACGGGGACTACTCTGTCGGGTATATCAGCGTAGAATTAAGCTGATCATACGCAACGCGGAATAATAGACGCAGGGAAGACAAAAACGCCAAAAGGACGATTAAAGTCAGCGGACAGTCGTGTTCTGATTTCTCGGCATTGCACTGCGTTTTCATAGTCTTAAAGATAGAGATCAGAAGTCGCCGCGCGAGGCGCAGGCGCCGACACTATAGGCGCCGACATTATAGCTGATGCGCACGCACACGCGCCGACGAGAAATTATGAAGCTTTCCGGGTGCTACTTAGTGCATTCAAAAAGTGAGAAGATATATTTGCGTAGCGTTTCTTGCTGCTTGAAATTATTCTCGTTGGGAGGCAAACTTGTTTTCAGTCTGGAGCGTACTCCATGGACGACCGTGAGCAGTGGGCTCCCGGAAGGAGGGTTGTCCTTCTCCCGCCGTCCGGCACGTGCTAAGGTCGACGGAGCAGTTCCTTCTATTTTTACGCCATGGCTCCGTGTCGGGGGCAACTACTAGAGTAACCTAAACTGCGCGCTGATTAGCGAACCGTCTTTGTTTAGGCGAAAATAAAAGCTTCCTGCATGATGGAAGGGCTTAATTTCGGCGCAGTGCAGCCGAATTTCTTGACATTGCGGCTGCCTCACTCATAGGAGAGGGTAACGAGTTCCATCTTTGTTTGTAATTTCTATAAGGTGGAGCAACGGTTCCAGTTTATCGACCGCCATTTTATCGAATGCCGTTTTATCGAAAAAATGCCCGTTTTATCAAACGCCGTTTTATCGAACGTCGTTTTATCGAACCTCCTACGTCTGTTTTACCGAAAGTGGGGCTTTGCGGCTTTCATTGTAATTTTCGGGGTTTATTTTGTTTAACTGGCCGTCGCATTAACCTAACCTGCAGTTCGCTTCATTTTACATTGTCTCTGCCGGGCATTACATACAAAAACGCGCCTATATATCTTGACGCGTCCTTGCCGTGTTTTCGATCACCTTTGCTTTATTAGAATTTTTTCTTATTTTTTCCGTCTTCATTGATTGAACTCAAGCCCGTATGTCCCCCTTGTTTATACTACACAATTATCCACTATAGTAGGAACCCTAACCCCGAGCGCAATATTCCTGGATGTGTATCGGTGTATTTAGCTTGGGGTTGCCAAATATATTCCTTGCGCTGTGGTTCATCAATACGTGATCCAAAGTCTTGTCCTCCCCAGATTTTTCTAGTCTCGTGGTTTGCACGCGACTCCTACTCGGACCATGTAGTCACATTAATTGCATCTGGAGAAATATCGTGCCAAGAACTTCGGAAAGATTAGTGCTATATTTATGGAACAGGGGAGGTTCCGACAGTGAAAGTGAGGCCCCAGTAGCGGTGGTGGAGTCCACAAGAACTCGTCACAAGTGAACACATCCCAGCCAACTCGTCATAGGCGAACTCGTCAAGTAAGACAAGTGGTCATAGTTCTCGCACTATGGAATCTCGTAACCTAGGACAACTGGCCCATACCTTCACGATTTACATGTTTTGTTAATCATGCCATCATAAAAATGCAAGAGTTCGTATAATTCCCTACTTTTGCGTCAACACTCTTATTCCCCTCCTTAGATTCACCAATTTTACGTTACCTTGGTGACCTTGAAGGAACACGCCAGACCAGACAGCATATTTTGTAGTTTTTTGTGTGTGCTTTGTTCAGATAATCGCACGGGCAATATTATATTTTGTTTGCTCTGGACTTAGGAGGCTAACCACGCCCTTATACCCCTTCCCTTTAAGCTCAATAAACGTTTTGCCATCCATCCATCCATCGCTCTCAGTTGGTTTGAATTTTACATTTTTATTTCCGGGTAATCGGGTGACGGGGCTGTATTGTGTAGACCTTTAGGATTTCTCTATTTTTGGTGTTTACTACTTTTATCTTGCTGTTTTTTGTTATGGCTTATTATAAATAGTAAAAGAATACGGGCTAAAAACCCCCCAGACATGCTGTGGTGCAACGAGTAGGAGGAGAGATAAAAACGAACCAACCTGTAGTATGGTGACTAATTTTGTAACTAACTTTTTTCTCGTCAGTTCTAACCAAGGCATCGATAGCGTAGGACAAGGCTTGGTAACCTCTTAGTAATTGAACTCAGGGCCCATTAAGAATTAGGAATGCAGAAATCGGGAGAGACTTTTGCTAGCATTCCAGGTACGTCTTTGACATTGGACTCACAAGCACCAAGAAGTGCCTTACTTGCGGAGAACATACGCGACGAAATAATTAGATTAGATTAGATACAAAAGCGGTGTATACAAAAAAGTACGAAGAATGTAGAGGCATTCTAGTATATGCGCCACAATGCTGTGATATGCTTCGGATCAGATGGTGATACACTGGATGGTGATGGTGGTACAGATACAAGGGGATTCGTTATGGCAGTACCACCGGCGCAATGAACAAAACAAAAGTTGTGGAGAACAATTTCGTGCATCACAAAAACAAAATACACGAAGGAAATAAAACACGACTACAAAGACAACAAATTCTGTTACATAGACTCGCTGTGGAAAGATTTGCAAATTACACACCGAAGAGGAAACTAAAAAAACGTACTGCCAGTTTTGTTACACGAAAATGCCGGGAAAAATACTTTCGATAAAACGAATTCGATAAAACGTCCGTCGATAAAACGGCATTCGATATAACGGCGTTCGACATAAGGGCGTTCGATAAACAGTCCGGACCCCGGTGCAGCAAATCACGCTCTTCTTGCATCCCTTGGGGCTGCAAGAAGCGAACGCTCCATCCAGTGTTCCTTCCAAATGCCTTGGGATGCCTGTAAAAAGCGTTCGTAGCAAAGTGCATGGCTTCAACGTGCTGCAGAAGATCACTTTACGCGGCAAACTCAGATTGTGTTCAGGGTCTGACGTGAATCTGGAAGAGTGAACTACCTACAAATTTATTGAGTTCGCTGTAACCGGGGTCCAGAGAGTTTATCGAACGTCGTTATATCGAACGCCGTTTTATGGAAGCCGTTTTATGGAACGCCGTTTTATCGACGGAGGTTTTATCGAAGCCGTTTTATGGAAAGTGTTTTTCCCGGCATTTTAGTGTAACAAAACTTGCAGTACGTTTTTTAGTTTAGTTTCCTCTTCGCTATGTAATTTGCAAATCTTTTCACAGCGAGTCTAACAGAATGTGTAGTCTTTATGGTTGTCTTTTTTTTCCTTCGTGCATTTTGTTTTTGTGATGCGCGAAATTTGTCTCCACAAATTTTGTTCTGTTCATTGCGCTGGTGGTACTGCCATAACGAATCCCCTTGTATCGCTATTTCACCCTCTGATCCGAAGCATATCACCGCATTGTGGCGCATATACTAGAATGCCTCTACATTTTTCCTACTTTTTTGTATACACCGCTTTTGTATCTAATCTAATCTAATTATTTCGTCGCGTATGTTCTCCGCAAGTAAGGCACTTCTTGGTGCTTGTGAGTCCAATGTCAAAGACGTACCTGGAATGCTAGCAAAAGTCTCTCCCGATTTCTGCATTCCTAATTCTTAATGGGCCCTGAGTTCAGTTACTAAGAGGTTACCAAGCCTTGTCCTACGCTCTCAATGCCTTGGTTAGAACTGACGAGGAAAAAGTTAGTTACAAAATTAGTCACCATACTGCAGGTTGGTTCGTTTTTATCTCTCCCCCTACTCGTTGCACCACAGCATGTCTGGGGTTTTTAGCCCGTATTCTTTTACTATTTGTAATAAGCCATAACAAAAAAACAGCAAGGTAAAACTAGTAAACACCAAAAATAGACAAATCGTGAAGGTCTACTTAATACAGCGCCATCGCCCGATTACCTAAAAATAAACATGTAAAATTGAAACAAATTGAGAACGAGCAAACAAAATCTAATATTGCCCTTGCGATTATCTAAACAAAGCACACAAAAAGCCAACAGAATGCGCTGTCTGGTCTGGCGTGTTCCTTCAAGGTCACCAAGGAAACGTAAAGTTGGTGAATATAAGGAGGGGAATAAGAGTGTTGACGCAAAAGTAGGGAATTATACGAAATCTTGCATTTTTATGATGGCATGATTAACAAAACATGTAAATCGTGAAGGGATGGGCCAGTTGTCCTAGGTTACGAGATTCCATAGTGCGAGATCTATGACCACTTGTCTTACTTGACGAGTTCGCCTATAACGAGTTGGCTGGGATGTGTTCACTTGTGACGAGTTCTCCTGGACTCCACCACCTCTACTGGGGCCTCACTTTCACTGTCGGAACCTCCCCTGTTCCATAAATATAGCACTAATCTTTCCGAAGTTCTTGGCACGATATTTCTCCAGATGCAATCAATGTGACTACATGGTCCGAGTAGGCGTCGCGTGCAAACCACGTGGCTAGAAAAATCTGGGGAGGACAAGACTTTGAATCACGTAACGATGAACCATGGCGCAAGCAATATATTTGGCAACACCAAACTAAATACACCGATTCACATCTAGGAATATTGCGCATGGTGTTAGGGTTCCTACAATAGTGGATAATTCTGTAGTATAAACAAGGGGGATATACATGCTTGAATTCAATCAATGAAGACGCAAAAAATAAAAACAATTATAATAAAGCAAACGTGATCGAAAACACGGGAACGACGCGTCAACATATATAGATAGGTGTTCGTATGTAATGCAGAGCAGAGACAATGTAGAATGAAGCTAACTGCAGGTTATGTTAATACAACGGCCAGTTTACCAAAATAAACTCCGAAAATTACAATCGAAGCCGCAAAACCACATGTTCGATAAAACGGACGTTGGTGGTTCGATAAAACGGCATTCGATAAAACGGCGTTCGATAAAACGGGCATTTTTTCGATAACACGGCGTTCGATAAAATGGCGTTCGATAAACTGTCTGGGAACCGAGTGGGATGTTTCTTGGCACGTCGTAAGGCTCAACGCTATGGCGACCGAATGTTTAGGCTTCGCATCGGCTTAAAGGGACTCTGAAACACTTCAGATAAACGCTTTCACTCTTTCCTTCGTGTCTGGAAGTATTGCAAAGCTTTAGTTTTCGCCAGCACAATGTGGCATTGCGTGATTTGCTCATCGCATCTGATCCGCCTTTTTTTCTGCTTTGCTTTTGTGGCGATTTTTTTAAAGTTGCCGCCGAATGCATTTGTTGCTGCAACTGAAAGGACGCCAGTCAATAGCCGCTACGCCGCTCGAATGGCTTAATTCAAGCGCTCGAAGAACGCCAACACTGGGAAATAGAGAAAAAACCTTTCGAGCAAGTTTCTACGTTGTGTTATGGGCACGGAGCAGTAATGTTTCGATGAAGCACTTTGGGGCCCCGTATTCTAAATACTGGATGCGATTGTTGACAGCAGTCTGTAAGCATTTAAGATTCAGAAAAAGGTTGAGAAAAGTGTTGCAGGGTCTCTTTAACAAGGGTCATCATCTGCGTCATGGCAACGTAGAAAAGAAAATGAAGCAAAGGGGAAAGGGTGATGCATAACTTCAGCCTGCGCCGCGCCGACCTTCAAACTCACGCCGATGCCTCATCCATGGGCGCAGCAATCACCAGAGACACAGCACGCTAACAGCGGGGTCCACAACACCACCATATCCTTTCGGCAATCGGGCACTGAAGCTTTCTCGTTCACTACATTGTAATGAGTGCTTGAGAGTCCTCGTAATATTTTACTTCGCGCGCGTGCCTGTTCTCCCCACCCTCAGGGCGACTTCACCTTAAATTACAGACATAATTACACATGCATACACACATAAATTAGCCATTTATGTGTGTATGCTCACACATCCTGCCCAATACGCTTCAACGAGATTCAAACGTTGTGTGTGGCTATGGCTGCAGAATAATGCGCTGTGATACGTGTAACTTTACCTGAGGAGACCACCCTGTATGGATTCAGGTGGGCATGGCGTTATGTTTCGGGTCGCCGTCGTGTCAGCCATTTTAATAGTCATAACCAGGACACCAGGTTTTGGAGTTTACTTTGTACCACAATCGGGAACTGCATTTCAATGTTCCGTCTTCTACACAAATTCGGAGTATTATTGGAGTTCTGCAGTACAAACCACGAAATTCGGACTTGTTTCGCACTCCCAACATCTACAGCCAGATTAGCAAATTGTTCCTTCGAAAACACCCCTCTCAAAGTGAGTCAATAGCGGCTCGAAAGGTTGACGCCAGGTATGTCGCGGGTCAATTATAGGAAACGGCACGATGATATAAAAAAGAGGACGTATGGAATACGCAGAATTTTTAAGGACATGGACAATTATAGAACACCGGAAGGCCAGATGAGGAACACCGGAGGGCTTGAAGGCTATGAGTTCGTCATTTACGCCAGATTTTCCTGACGGACTCACCACAGGACACACACAGCCGCGCATGTACGCACAGAAAGGCCTCGTTTTATTTTTCCGTCCTATAGCTTCGCCACAAAAAGCTCCTTTAACGTATTAATAAGAAAACATGTCTCCTTAAATGCCTCCAAGTTCTTACCTTATCATGTTCGGATAGCCAAATTTTTAGTTTTTCATTACCGAAGCTGGAAAATCGAAGTTTTTTTAGGATTTAGCGTATCAAATAAAATGCATTACTCTAAGTTGCATTTATACGGACTCTCAGGCGTTACGATGTGTCTCTCACCAGAAAGGAACAAATACAGACAGACATTATAGTAACACATATAAAGGCCAGTTTTAATCGAGATACGATAATCAACGATAAAAGCTGCAGCTCAATTTAGTTTTGACTCCGTGCGGCTTTTTCTACTATATTATGAGCGTAATTTTTCCCCTGGTACTGTGGCTGGCTGCTCGTTTTTTATTTTTTATTTTTCATTGTTAAACGCGCTGTTTTAGCAGCACATTTTTGCAATACAAATCTTAAAAATAGCAGGTGTTGTGACAGCGCCAACCACGTATTACCTGGCAAAAGCCCATTTTCTTGAACCAAGTCAGCCGCTTAGTTGTACGAAGTTCGATGTTGCTAAGCCTTTGTTTGACCGGTGGCTAACTGAATATAATTCAGTCACGATGTTGTTTCAGCCTCGGCATGTGGTACGGCATAAATCTCATACTTCCATACGGCATAAATCTCATAATTTGATGGGGGAAGCGCTTCGAGCTATAACTGGGCTTCCACGACACACACGGATTGAGGAGCTCTATCGGTACGCTGGTCTTCCCACTCCCGAAAGCATAATCCAATCCAGGGCAGAGGGGGCGAAAGACCGTCGCAATCTCACTCACCAGGGCCGCCGCTTACTGTGCCATGCCGGTGAGGATTTCGACACGTCTGTGCCAACCATACATAAGCACATTCCACCTTGAGAGGATGAGCTCATTACTGAGCAACGGCCAGCACCCACTCCACGTCACCAAGGAACTTACCCATCGCATAGACATGTTCCTTCGGTCACCGCACCTCCCTTGAACACAGAAGACTCAGCAACACTTTCTGTCTTCGTGGCTGCTTTGTGGCGGCGCCATTTACAAACGGCGTCCCTCGCCGCCGTTACACACGTACCGGCCGTAGACACAACCCGCACCTTCAAGATGACCATACCACCTACCGCCACAGCGCTGGAGCTTCGCGCCATCGACGAGGGGGTCCAGCTGGCTGTACGCCTACTGGCAGCTGATCCCAAAACGTACCGAAGCGTCAGCATATTTACGGACAGCGCAGAGGCTTTACGTTATCTCATTGGACCAATCAGACGGCACTCAGTCGCTCATAATATTAAACGTTCCTGTGCAACGTTGCGACTGCGCACTGGCATTACTGTGACCGTTCGCCTGACATCCGGGCACGCAAGAGCCCTCGGTAGTGAGTGGGCCCATCAGCTGGCGAGCGAGGCTTGTCGAAATTTCCGCCCGCAGCTTGACGGCTCCCGCACTGAGGAGTTCTGCTTTGATCCCGATGGCGAACGCCGCTGCCGCAAACAGCGCCGCCGACAAGAGATCCTTTCAACAGTGCCCATCAACCCGGACGCAGTGCCTCCTGGGCTTAGCCGCGCTGCACATGCCTTCCTTAACCGGGCGCGCTCCGGATACGCTTTAACTGATGACGTCGTGGCCAGGTGGAGGCACGCCTCGAATAGAACAATGAGGAGTGGCAATTCCACGGCAGCAGCTTCCGAAGACCTTTCATCTGCGGTGCCATCACCATCCGACCCTTCGTAAGTTTGCTACGCATGTGGGCAGTCACTGAAGCCAACAATCCATCACCTTGTATGGGACTGCATAGGTCTCGTAGGGCCACGTGAGACACATCGGCCAGCCTGGGTACTCGCTTATGAGGACTGGATCCGTCCGAAGGGCCGCATCAAACAGACTTTATCCGCACTTTGGCGGTTCGTTCTGGACTCCTCCATGTTGGGACACTATTGAGGCCTTCCTCTCCCCTCCCTCCTCTTCCCCATGTGGCCTTGAGCCATCCCTTTTAATAAATGTTCGTTTGTCGTTTGTGTACGTGCATGCGATGTGAGCATATAGGGATATGTTTACACAAGTAGGATATTCCCTTTTCGATACATCTCCCAAGCGGATATGTGTCCTGTGTATGATCATTTATTCGGTGTTATCAATCTCTTCTTTGCACGTTACATTGGGCGATCCAATTCACTTTCCGTATTCATTTCACGCCCATGCGAGTGAGCGTAGCTGCACGCAGGGATTCAGCAACGCGCGCTGCGCCGGCATCACGTCCAGCGAGAAAAAACCAGCCAGCGTGCAGTAGTCAGTAGGGCATCGGTTTCCCAACCTTGCGAACCCAGGTGTGACGTGGGTCCCGGCAGCATTTCTTTTTGTTTTGTTTCACTATCTCAGAAGTAGCTTCATGAAAGCTACGGCGGAATCCAATTTGCTATGCTAGTGGTGTTTTCGCACTATAACTGCGTCTTAACGTTATACCAAACATAATTTCTCTCAGAGCGGAGGGAGAATTTCTTGCTTTTGTGGCAACTATGCACGGACGAGCCCGCAGGCTACTTCCGAAAGCTCTGCACGAGCGCATCCACGTGCGACAGGCAGCTAGACAGCCCGGATGATTCTTATCGCTTTCGTAATACAGTGGCTGCTGCTGCACATCAACCGCTCATATCTGCCCCCATTGGGCTAGCAAGCACGTTTTTCGTACTTGGTCTTTGCCCCTGCAGTCAGTATCTGGTCTCATGAAGTATTTATTGTCTTAGTTCCGTCAAGTGCGACTCACCATGAAAATGAAATTCATCCAAACATATGCCTTTTTGTCTCTTGCTCGCCCCCCCCCCCCCCCTCCATTTCTATTTCTATTGTAAACAACCTTGTGATAAAATTGCCGCCCAGCAGATTACCAGTTCTTCTTTTGAGCGAGGGGAAGAGTTGTGACATGAGGGAAAAGAAGAAGCATGATATTTAGCAGATCCGTTAGAGGTGTGTAAGCCCCTTTGCCCAATGCGCCGAAACGAGAACTCACGCACTCAACGCCACGTGAGCTAGAGTGCGTCGTCCATACACACACATGCCGCGACCTCCGCGACAAACGTCGCTGCACCGTTTATGAATGCGGAGAACACTGCCGCGCTATCCCACTGAGCAGGCGCGACGCGTGCTGACACCGCGGGCCCTCTTCTTCCCCGTATTGTCGTTCATTCCATACAGTTTGATACAATAATAACTAAGCAGAATCTGGCGCTGCAATCGTCAGCCGCGATGGGCGGGGTGGGTAGTTCTGGACTCGGATTGGCACTGAATGACTTGCGGAAGTTACTATGGACTGGATTGGGCAGCCAGTTTTGTTTTCGTTTTCGACTTGCATGAACGCATTTGCCTATGCGGGGGGTTGGAAGAAGGGTTGAAGAATACGTTTCTCCTTGAACTGAACGCCGCACGCGCACTTACGCCGCCCTCGGTGGAAATTTTTTATAACCATGGTTGCGAATTGGGTGGGTTATCAATTCAATGCCGGCACAGCGAGCACGAAAACACAAATGACGGCGCTATGGGCGGCGAAGTTGCCTGTGAATTGGGAGTTGCAGCACTTCTCATTCGGCAGGGCAATGTTTTTTCGAAGCTGACTACAGTTGCGAATAGCTTGTAACAGCCGCACTTTTCGTGCGAACGCCGTCTCCTATACGGCGTAAAACAGCAGTACCGGCGGCTGGTAAAAACGAAGCTTGATGAATGACACTAATTCAGGCTAGAATAACTTCTCCAAAGGTAATCGGTTTCTTTTTTTAGGAGCACAAAACCTTTTTTTAATATTAAAAACTACAAGCGCCGGAACTTTTACAAATGTTTTTTTAAAGAAGACCGCGTCCCACTGTAGTTGGCGGAAAATGGAAAACGTACTCCTCAAACCTCCTCGACTCCACGTCTGCTTTTTATTTAAACGCGCCATTTTACTTCGTACAAAGCCAATTTATGGTCATTGACTTTCTTGTTCGTCATGTAATTTGTAAACAGCGAACCGCGCCATATAAGTTTTTTTTTTTTTTTGACAAAAAACACGATTTGCGTAGCCATATATAGGCCGGTATCGATCCTGCGCAATCCGGATCCATAGCTAGCCGTCGTTCAAATCGAAGCGTAAACGCCGCCTCGGAGTTCCCATTGACACTAGCGCCAGTTTCCTCTCTCATTATTATTGTATGGAACTATGTTTCAGTCCCCATTATCAGCGTTCGCCTCGCCGAGGCTTCAAACTGGGGCGGTATTCTCGAGGTTTGTCCCTTTTGCGTCCCTTTCAAAAGTGTCCCTTTTGGCGAGCCCTGATTGGCTAAAAGCAAACAACCGGACGTGACGTAACGTAAGCGCAACAAACCTACTGTTAACGCCCACTGCTTAACCGGAAGTACGTCACGATGAAAGGGACTCAAGAGGGACCTTTTCAAAAGGGACAGTTACGAGAATACCGCCCCTGGTGTGACACACATTTTTGCGATTTTATCCTACTATGCTTACACATAAAAGGCGTATAGTGTGTGGAGCCACCTCAGCAAAAGAATGCCGAGCCAGCAAGAAAGTGGAGGATTCGTTTTTCTTTATGACAGACACGTTCTTGGCGCTGCGCTGCGCCGCCTCGTTCGACTGTCTTTGCTCGCTGCTGTGGGTGTAGTGTGTGTAGTAGTGTTAAGTAGGCATGGCTGAAACAGAAGCAACAGTTCGTGGTGCGCCGGAACGACGCGCAAAACCTTTGTTAAATATGACAAATATCGCTGGTTTATGCCCTTTACATCCCCGTTTCGTTTAACTATTTTAACTCACGCGTCATTAGCATCGTTTAACTTCTCACAATACTCTAGCCACAATGACAGGATAGTGAAGCTGTATATCTCAACCTGGATCATACTGTGTGCTGCGTGAATGTCTTTACTAATTTGTATGCGCATAACCACCTTCAACACAACTACAACCTCGCTAACCCAAGAATCACAAGGACGCCGCACCCCGCTATCGCGCTAATCTCGAATTGCCACGTGAAATGGCGTTCTTTTTTTCTCTACTCCTTAGCGGGACCTTTGCACCCGTTGCGCTGATTCCGGTGACTGACACCCTCAAGGACGCCACGTTTCGCAAACCAGGAACAAGAGAATTACCAGCGTCTGGCGCCGCATGAAAACAGGAAAATGGTTGGCATTGCAGGGACCAGCGCGGCTTTGCTGCGCCGTCGACGTCGCCGCCTGGACACAAGCCTCAGAAGCGCGAAACTCAAACAATGACAAAGTAATTACACAGCCTTCTCGAAACCCGTATTTTACGGAAGCCTCCATCACACCCTTTTGGTAAAGACGGGGAGAGGAAGCATAGCGCCATAAGTTTCATGTGCCAACTTTGCGCAACCCTCTATCTTCTCCGGGCATGAGAGTCGCGTATCACTTGATGGTGACCGGAGGCGGGATTTTATTCGACAATGATTGTGCTTCCTTTCCTCGTTAACCATACCGGGGCCGTCACAAACACCGTATTCCACCGGGCCGCGCATTTGACAAGAAGAGTCCAGGAATGGCACGTGTGCCACGAAATCCGGGAACGAGCAAATTTGATGCATAATTTGTGTACGTTTTTCACCCTCCCCTTGCGCAGTTGTTGCGCCCACAATATCGCCATTCATTTGCTTGAGCTTCACAAAGGCTAAACCTCCTCACAGAAATGTTTGTTTTCGCCGGCAAAATATATCTTCCCCTCCAGGTGACACATGAGGATATTGGCGAAGAACGCTACGTTTTCCCCTCTATTTTCGTTCACAGGAGTGCCTTGTTGTTTCAGTCAGCAAATTATGATATCAGGCCATCAAAACTTTGTAAGTAACTATATAACTATGACGCCCCCATTTATTGCAACCCCTTAGTTGTCAAATAACTCTTAACCCAGTGTGCAGCTAGCAGGTGCTGAAACTTCGGGTAAAACCGATTCTCAAACGGAGGAAAGCATGGCTTTAGATTACCGCTGCAGTATGGCGAAACGCTACCGTAAATTTGAAGGCAGTGGTTTCCATTTTGTTTTCAACTGCCGTATCGTCTTGTTAATATGCACTAATGCATCATGCCCGCTTAGTAAAAGCTGTTCCACACCCCGCGGTGGCTCAGTGGCTAAGGAGTTGTCCTGCTGAGCCCAAAGACGAGGGTTCAATCCCTGCCGCGGTGGCTTCTTTTCTGATGGAGGTGAAAAGGGGGAACGCCCGAGTGTCGAGATTTGGGCGCACGTTAAAGATCCCCAGATGGTCAAAATTAATCCGGAGGCATCCATTACGGCGCGCCTGGGCTCGTTAAACCCCACAGTAAATCAATCAATCAATCAATCAATCAATCAATCAATCAATCAATCAATCAATCAATCAATCAATCAATCAATCAATCAATCAATCAATCAATCAATCAATCAAGAACCAGTTCCAATGAGTAATAGAACGGTTGAAGAGACGACGCAATAGACCAGGAGCGAAGACAAGAACTGGAGACCGGCGAGCGGTGTCGACCCAGTCAGAGTCTACCCCCGCAGCGTTCATAGGGCACAAAGCAAGGTGAGCAGAAGTTACACCAATCCCTCTCGCCTTTTAGCGGCATCTTAGGGCAAAATTATCGACATTATTCTCCTGCATTTGTATGGGCAACATTTGTCAGCAAAAACAAATTCAATATATTCAAAGGAAGAGCGGATAACGAGGATTCCATAAAACACCCAATTTACTCCGAATACCACATTCGTCCCAAGGGGGTGGGGCTCAAGGGGCAAATGTGAAACCACCTTTTATACAATTGTAGGCGTTACGTCAGCCAGTAAAAACCAGCTCGGTATCGCAACGTACAAGCGAGATAGGCAACCACAAATCTGTGAACACCCAATTTACTCCTTTTCTTTTTTACGGAATGTAATTTCCAAAGATACAGCGTCAGTAAGCCCTTGCGCTGTGACACAAATGAGCTGCAGAAATCTGAAGTCCCTCGGCCCTGCAATTTAAGCTGGGTGTTCAGTCAATCAGTCGGACAGTCAGTGCGCCCGGCACTTTTCTTTAGAGATAAAGATTTCCTTTTTTGGGGAGTGCCATTTGGTGGTAATGTTCGGGACAAAAGGAGAGAGAGATAGAGAATATATTTAATGGAAAATGGCAGTGTTACCCGAGCCGTCGCGCTGGCTTGCTACGCCAGATAATAGAAAAAAAAAAAGATGTCGGATGATGCGCGCAAAATTCTCAGTCACTAACAAAATGTTTCTCACAAAATGGGTGGTACGAGGAAAAAATCTGCATTGATGAAAAAGGGCGATTTTTAACTTATCTGAGATTGCAAAGTGAAAGGTTTATTGGACAGGATTTTATACTGGCGAACAAACCCGCTTTATCATAAGAGCTAAAGAAATTAGCTTTGCAACCGGGTTTATACCTATCTTCCAAACTCTGTTTGCCTGCGAAATGACGACTGTGGCGGTGGTCTCACTGAATTTGTTTTAAAGCTCAAATTGCCAGTAGGTGTCCCTCACATGCTGTACTAGAAGCCTACTAGAACCCATGGTCCACAGCCGACTTTCCCCCCATATCGTGGACAACAGTTATTTCCCGGAAGTGAAGTATGTCTTCCGCGCACATCTCTCAACCCAAGGCGTTCTACTTTACCTCAAAGAAGACCTCATCCGGAAATCTAGTGCAAACACAACGTCTAGCTGTTGGTGACGGGGTGGGAAAATAGAGCAAACATTTCTAAGTGGCCGCCATTAGCAAAACCAGCAAACTTCGAGCATTAAAAATTGATCAGTGAGATTGAAATATTAGCTTAGCTAATCAAATTTGCACGTTTTTCGCACTTACTGGTGTCCCCCACAGCTAACCGCTTTCTTCCAAGGTACATGTTCCGAAGAGTATATCTCTGAAAAATGTTCAAAGTTCTCAATCAGCACCTCGTACGCGATACAATAACAATTCGGAGCACTATGACAGCGCACTATGACAGCTGTTGTTGGGCCAATCCCACCGTGCAGGGCTGTCAGGTGACAAATCGCGCTGCGCCCGAGGAGACCAGGACGGCGCGCGCTCGTACGCCTCTTGTTGGCTGCTCACCCACATCCTCATCTGGCGTGGACAGGCGCGTGTGTGTGGCTACCGCTTTATACGGAGAAGCAGCCTAATCTACGTGCGAACGCCTGAATGCCTGTTTTAGCGGGTTACAAATGTTGTTCAAATGCGAACTGAGATCGAACACTTTCGGCCTCTGGCGGCGGAGTGACGAGCCAATGAAGGCTGCTTTCCGACCAATCTCTCTCAGCCGATTCCGTGGCTCCACTTACCGCAATGCACTCGAGTGACCAACCCATGCCTCCAACAAAGCAAATCCGCTGAATGACAGAAGTGTTCCCACCATATGACTCAACCTGCGCACTGCGCAGTGCAGAACGTCGTGCTTGCATTGCGTGATGCCACAGCGCCGAGCGAACTTTTGAGGCAAACTGTCCGCTCGACACACATTCATTTGCCAAATTTTTGTTTTTAGCTGCATAGGTATGTCAGTCAAGTGCTTTGTAGGGAAGCTGAACCTCAGCATTTTCTTATAGTGTAGGTGCATACTTCCCCAATCTTTTCTTAACAACGATGCTGTTTAGGCTGGTGGTTGGGCCGGTGAACGTGCGATGACGTCACCACGTGCGCCTGCACCGCAGCTTTACCGTAGCATTGCCTCACCCGTCTCGTACGGGACTCGTGTCGCCACCTATCGGAGGTGCGATACAACTGGAACAAGCATGGCATTGGAAGCGCGTCGCGGGGTGGCCCCCTGTTTCGCTTGTTGCGACAATTGGTGCTGTTTTGACGGTGCAGAAGGAAGCATTAATGCCAAAATGAAAGAAGCCAATTAGACTGCAAGCGATAACGCTAATCAACTTCTTAGTGTCCCTCATTGCAGGTCACAGCAGCCGAACGGTGGCCACCGATACTCCTCCTGGGAGTTACTTGCTCCCTTCGAGGCAGAGTACCTGAACCCTGTATGAGAATCGCAATACAATCTGCAAGGCAGCGTTCCGTCACTCCTTTTAAGAGTGAATAGCTCTATTATTGGCTGCGGCGTTGCCGGATGCCGCAGAAGGGCACTACTACTCTCTCTTGACAAGCGACCGTTACGCCCCAAGAGCGTTCTGCTATTCTCCGCGAGGCAGCGTTTTCGCGCCGCCTGGTACTACCCCCACCTTCCCCACGACGGTACCGTAGACAGTTACAAGCAAGCAGCAAAGGACAAGTAAATGTAAAACATGGAAAAGAACGATAACCGAATTCAGAGTTTATTTTACAAGAACATATCACACAAAAAATTGGTCGGTTCTGCACTTTCACACGAAAAGGAATTCATTTGGAATTAAAATATCACAGTATGAAAAACGGTTCCTCCACACAGAAGAAGAACAAACTCCCATTTAGGAAGCATTCCAGGAAAGTTCAAAACAATTCAGAAAGCAACTAGAAACACTGAAACTACAAACATTAAATTAGAACAATAAAAATGACATTAACACCCACAAATAAAAGGAACAGACATTAGCACGAAAAGCCGCAGTAGAAATGCGGCAGTTGGAGAATAGTGAACAGTATTTAATTAAAACAATGGTATTCTGTACATTAGTGAGTGCTTCACACAGACTGGAAAGCCAGCTACTATTCAGGACAGATTAAAAAACATTTACAATACATTTTGAAAAACGAAAATCTGGGACTAAAAACAATGCGGCTTGGAAAACTATTAACGCATTAAAAGATGCCATCAACACAAATAAGATAAAAAGACATGGCACAAAAACTCTGCAATATATATATATATATATATATATATATATATATATATATATATATATATATATATATATATATATATATATATATATATATATATATATATATATATATGTATATATATATATATATATATATATATATATATATATATGTTGGTGGGACAATAGGAAACAGCATGAAACATTCCAACTGAATTTTTTAGATGAGGTGGTTCTAAAATGCAGGTTGCATTCGTAAGAGTTAAAGAAAGCAGAACTTCGTATTGAAAACAAACACGCTCGAGCTGACTGCTTCACAATGTTATTGGCAGCTTTTATAACGTTAGGGACTTGGGCACTGGGCTTGAGCCGAAGTAACACCTCCAGAAGCAAGAAGGTGCTTTTCGCCTTTGGAGCGTATTGCACACTGAACCGCCAAAACACCAACAGCAACAATGAGGTGAAGTGTCTCGAATGCGACGGCCACTACTGCTGACGCCTCGGGGCTCTCAAAAAAATATTTTCGGGCAAGGAGCGTCTTCCCCTGGTTCCAACATGTGCAGAAAGAGTGGGACAGCAAAGATAAGTTCTACAAAAAAAAAACATTGACGATGTTGAACAACGTTAAATGAAGTTTGTTGGGTGATAGCTTAGTTTTTGCGCTAAGAGCACGCAGCGAACCCGTATTGGAATGCAATGCTATTTGGCGCAATCACCAATCTAGATAAGAATGTGCAGTGACCTTGGATGCAGCCACCCTCCTTGTATCAATGTCCTATGCATGTGCCTTTACTCTTTCCCCGTATCCCTCTCCGCACACCCCCTTGGAACGAACACGTGATTAGACCATCACTTCGCGTAACTGTACATTTGACTGTCAACAGGTGACAGTCAACATTGAATGATACCGCGCAACTGTAAACATTTGATGACACCATTGGGGCTCGTTATTGAACGATCTAAACGCTGGTATATTAAAGGAGTAACCACATGCAGCTACGGCGACGTAGCTGTATGACTACAACAAATGGGTAGTGTGGGCGACAGCGGCAAGCGAAAAACTAATGCGTTGCCGCCAATGCCCTCTGTCGTCGTCTCTGCCGCTTGATTGTGAGCTGCTTCTTGGCGGGAAAAATCCCGCTACAGCGACGGCCTGTGTAAAGCTTTTTAGATGCGACGCATCTCTTTAACTCACCTTGTCCCTCCGGCGTATTCCGTCGTCCGTAGTCCGCATCCCTCCCTCATTCTCCTCACCGCGCCAGTTGCGCACTAACTCCGCTCTCACCGCATCCCTCCCCCATTCTCCTCGCCACGCCAGCTGCGCGCTAACGCCGCTCTCATCGCAGCACCATCTGCGTGTTAGCGCTCGCTCCCGTCGCCGTGCCAGCTGTGCGTCAGCGCGCGTTAGCGCTCGGTTAAACATCGAACACATGCGCATGCGCTGCTCTCTCTCATTCCCCTCACCGTTAACGCGCGGTACATATAAAGCGGAGCGGCGCGGTAACTGCGCGGCTCCGCTCAGTCGTTCCGCCGCTCCGATGACATCCGATGACCAGCGATGATTTGAATGGAGACTAACAGGCCTGCTATCGCGATGGTCGGCGCAACCGTACGCAATATAATGGAAACAACAACAAATTGACACGCTAAATGGAAACAACATAACAGAAACGCAACGGAAACCCCACGATGCGTCGCATCGACCCATGGTTCCCATCGCGGGAAGATGGTGTAAATTTTTTTCGCTTGTCTGTGTCGCCCGCAATACCTATTTGCTGTACACATTGAGTGAGGGTTCTCGCGTCGCTTATCGCCGTAGACGCACGTACTTACCCCTTAATAATGCGGGGCGTACGCCTCGAAAAGCCCCGTTTCCGCCCATCGTGCCCCCAATCAAAACGCAAAAAACCTGGTTGGACCGCATTTCAATCTGCTGCTGTACGCGCGGCAGTCACTAAAATTATTGTAATTTTAGTGACTGCCACGCACTACACGCGCTCCTATTGTACATACGCAATTCTTTGGAGCCATGCAGGTAGCCACAGCCACTGCACTGCAGCCACTCTAAACTTAGCCGCCGAGCTGAACGTACAGGATAGCGGTGCCACTATTCGCGCGACCGTGCTCCTTACCTGCGAAAACATTGAGCTAGCAAGCAGAAACATCAGGCTAGGATACCAATACGTCACGAAACAAAGAGATTGAAATGGTGCAAGAATTGATGCTGTTTGCACACGGGTACAAAAGCCGCCATTCAAATCTACGCAACGGTCAAAATGAGTCAGGAAAACGTTATGGTTAACCGCAAACGCGGACCGAAGTTGAGAGCAACTCTGCTTCATTGAATGCATAATTCAAGATGACGAGGTTAACTAGTGGCTTACCTCTACTTCCCGGTAGCGTTTCGTCAGCCGGTAGATACATCCAAGGTCGTCATAGTAGCGAAAGATCGCAAGTAGTATAAGGCACGAATACCGCGAACGCACTCCGGCCGATTGGCGCGCGCATCGCTACACAGTATACACGTAGTGCCGATATCGGTCTTTGCGCCGCCGCGGCTGTGATCGTCCGAAAGAAAAGCTAGTTCTATGAATGCATGCACATGCGGCTTGCTCGTGGGTTCGTGATCTATTGTGCTGACACACAGGCATTCAAGCAGTGAGCGAGCACGCGCCGTACTATGTCGAAGTATGACGACAAGGGCAGCTCCAACTTCCCATGTTCCATGAAGCGATTGTTTGAAAGTCCACCTCGTGCGTAGCACATTGTTTACAAAGCGTAGCCCTGTGTTCTGCGTTGGCGGGACGTCACGGTCCCGCGTGATCAGTCAGTCGCCCGCCCGGTCTTGGTGCGTACAACGCCTGTGTGGGTTTCCTCAGAAGACGTGAGAGATCGCCCCGATCGCCACCGACGTCTTGCGCACGCATGCATGTTTGGCATGCACGGTGCCGCACGCAGTTTCAGTCGAAATGGCCGGCAGCGCCGCTGAAACCAGTGCGCACCTTTTATGATGCATGGCCAGCCAACTTTTTAATTGGGGATAACGAACCCATGGCAGAGGAAAAACAAAACAAAATAAAACAATCGAGACGGGCGTTTTTTTTTTTCTTTTTTTTTTAGTTTTGTCAAGTTTGCTCCATTCATGTGACTGAACACTGCGTGCAATCGTTACACGAATTCATATACTTGCACGTTTAGAATTCGCGGCGGAAGTAATCGGGCGCTTTTTACACAACTGCAGTATATAATATATACGTGTGCAAATAAAACATCGCTAATGAATTGGTGTGCGTAAATGGCAAAAGTGCATCTCCATGCTTACTCCCGCACTGAACGAGAATGAAACTGCAATTTTACTCCTGCTCCTGGTGAGAGGGAGACGATGCGCAGGTTTACCCTTCCCTGGTGGAGGAGCGGAACTGGGGCTGCACTCCGCCCGACACGAGAAGAGTACGCGGTCAGTTTTGCTCTTCCTCCTCGTGGGGGGCGAACATTGCATCCAACTCCCCGCAGCTTTCGAGGGAAGTGCGCCAACGCTTACAAGAGTACAATGACTGTTGGACTCTTCAAATACTCCCCCGATTACTCAGAGTGTACTCTTCGAGCTTCACCGCAAAGCCGGTGGGCACGCGTACATAGTACATACTTCAATGACCGAGTGTCCATTGCTTTTTGGGGGGCTAACGACGACACCACGTGGAAAACTTGACCGAGTCTTGAAACATAACCAAGCAGAAAAATTGGCCGAGACTACAAGAATAACCGCGCATAAACTTAGCCGAACAAAAAATAACCTACAGTGGGGCCGCCAGCTTCGCGGTTTGCCTTGTCTTCGCGCCACTGGTGCGAAGCTGCCACAGTTTTCTTTTTTTCGCTGTTCAAAGGTTCTTTGCCATTCGGTGATTCCTTGCGGATCGCCGCTTGTTCGTCGTAGTAATGCAGGCTTATTGGCGCTTGGTTGCAGCACGTTGAACATTGAAGAACCGAACAAAACCGTACCGCTCTTGTTTATCGTTTCCATGCGCACACAACCGGCGAAATAGGATCGAAATGCACGCTTTCACTCAGCGAAGCATTCAAATGAGCAGAGACATGTTGTGCCCAGATATACATGGTGATCAAAATTAAGTCGACAGGTTTTTTCTAAATTAGCGTATACAGCGAGGTTATGCGCCCAGAGGGGCACATAATTAGATGGTAATTATTGATATCGGTGGCGTAATTAACTAACATCAAATAATTAACTTTTTAGTGGCTGCAGTAAGAAAGGCATGTATGTACTGAAAAGTTAGACGCAATTTAGTTTCAGCGCAGTTTCACTTCACAGAATTCTTCTAGCGCATCCGTACTTTGAGATATCTAACTGCGAAATATAATCCCTGTTCGCATGATTACGCATGGAACTCCCTACACAGCAGGCATGTGACAAAAGAGAGGGGCTTTGCGCCGGCCCTCACTGTCTTGCATGCGTAATCACGCGAACGGCAATTACACTTCGCAGTTCGATATCGGAGAGTACAGATGCGCTAGAAAAATTCTGCCAAATGAAACTGCGTAGAAACACGATTTCGTCAAACTTTTCAATACAAATATGCCTGCTTACTGCAGCCACTAAAAAGGTAATTATTCAACTTCAGTTAATTAAGCTACCGACGTCAATAGTTACCACCTCATTCTGTGTCCCCCTGGGCACATAACCTTAATGTACAGGTGGTCTTCATGTACATCTAAGCGCCTAACTAAAAAAAAAAAACATGACTTAACTTTGATCAGCGTGTATATGCCGAGCCCTCGGCATATAAGCAGGGTTTGTATTTTCCGGTTTGTATATTTTGGCCGTACCTTTTCTTTTCTTTTTTTTTTTTTTTTGTTATCTAGGAGTTACATCCTCTTTTTCTTGCGACTGTCTCGTCGCGTTCAGGCATACACCCTACTTTTACTCAGCTCACTACGAAGCATATACGGGTAGGGTTCCATGTATTTTCCGTGACCGCTAACCAAACCTCCCGCAGCTCGACGTGCCTTTGAAGCGCGGGGCGTTCAGAAAATTATCGTCCCCGAGTGAGCTATTATTATTCCGTCCCGACAAAACTCGCGCGCCGTTCAAACATGATTTGGACCTCAAGCTTATCAGTCGCAGCTCTCGTATATGCCTCTTGGGTAGATTAGTAACTAATAAGCCCCATTTTCAAAATCAAAACATGACTTAGATCTCCGGCCTAAAAGTCTTATGGCTTGGATATGCATTTTGGTATAGATTAGTTATACACATGCACCATTTTTAAGGTGTGAGCGTGTATGTTCGTCTTGCTTAGGGATGACCACCACCAACGCTCAAGAGAAATGTTTTTTTTTTCATACTTTCTACGTAAATTCCGCGTAACCTTTATGTCGTGCTAGAAAGCTTCGCTGGTCATCCAATTTTACAGAGTGGAATGGCTCATCGTTTTCTAAGACTATACATAATCTTTCTTCGTCTATACGAAAGCGACAATTTCGGTCTGTTTGTCTGCCTGCCTATCACTGATTTAACCACCCGCCGAAAAGACAAAATTGAGCGAAAATTATATATAGGCGACACCATTCCACACTACCAAAACCACTGGCATGGGTCATACCTGTTCACTTTATACAGCGCCAAAGAAAACTCACATGTGTTTGAGACAAGATGTCAGTACATAATCAAGCAACGGTCTTTTTTATTTAGATTACATGGTAGACCGGTTTTAAAGCGAAGCTTTATTTGCCTCTTTTGCGGCCTTTAGTGGATATTTTGGAGCTGCTGCTCCGCTCTGGTGGCAAGAAGGAGCATTCCTGGTTCCACACACCAGTGAGCCACCACAGATGGCTCACTGGTATCCGCATTAAGTAAATAACTGACTATGAATTTAATTATAAGTATTTTTTAATAATTAATAATTAGTCAATTATATTTTAATTATTTGATTAATTGATTGATTAATCTTTTTTGCCGCCGTCACTGATGCTTCCGAATAGCACGTGAACACGTTCGAGCAAAATTCGTCAAACGGTTCCCGCAGCGCCGAGGACAGCGAGGCCCGAAAGGAGTGTCACACATCATCATCATCATCATCATCATCATCATCCTCATCATCACCTCTACGTGCCCATCAACAGCCAAGGGCCTAAAGCGCTGGTGTACAGGACAAAATACAAAAGTTGAAGGAAACACAAACAATTTAAATATGTAGCCAGAAACGAGGCAAAATAAGTAGGAGAAAGATAAAAAAATGCGATCAGTACACTTGAGTCAAAGCATATTGTTGCAAATTGTTGTTAAAAATATCAAGGTGACTTGCTTTTTCACTGTACGGTCTAAACGATATTTTCATAGGAGAACAATTAGAACTGATTCGAAATAAAAGAAAGTCACGGGAATACTTACAGGCAACTCTCATCTCAATTGATGACGAAGGTCTTCACAATCAATGATGCAGTGTAAGGACTTAAACAAAAAAAAAAGCAAATTCGCGTTGAGTCTCTTTTTAGCCAATTTAGCCAATTGCCATTTCTCCAACATGTTTTCAGACTGAGAGTAAACTCGGCGATCGAAACGCCTGTCGTATACAATTCTGATAAAACGCCTTTGTACATTTTCAAGCTTAGCGCTACTTGTTATATGCCCAACCTGTTCCAAACAACAGACAGAAAATGAAGTTTTGCGATCACCATAGTTAACAGTAATCGAACAAAACACAAAGGATTAGAAAATAGTCTCGTAATTCTGCGTGCCTACATGGTAACGCAGAACAGGAACGCCTTCGCCAACAACGAAACGTGGGGCAGACCGAGAATGCATGCTGGGTAGGGTGGATCGAATACGTGATTCAGAGAAATAACGCGTGGCGGCAATAAAAGATGCATGGCGGGCGTCGGGAGGACTACGCGCAGAAGCCACGAGCGAATACAAACGCCACACGCACTTTCGTCTCAACCCAGGTTTGCCATGACGCCCGAGCAATAATTTCAAACGGTGACTTGCCCTCAATTTTGCTGTTCATCAGGACACTGACATTAATGACGATATAAACGTCTTTGAAAGCTCCCCTTTACGTCTATTCCCGCATTTTAAAGCAAAGCTTTCTACCTCTACCCCCCAAGGGTTCTTTCGCGACCGTTGGTGTCACCAGAAAACTCCAGCGAACGAATAAAAGAATTTACTCGCACCGCCGGGAATCGAACCTGGAACTAATAGACTAACAAAGCGAGAGCCCGTTGTCTTACCGATTTAGCTACGAGCCCACGCAAAGACGGGGAAGACAGTTGGTGTACTCACCAAGCACATCTGCGGGTTTACCCCCTGCGTTCTCGCTGAATGCCACGTGAAAGCGTCACGCGTCCACTCACGCCCGTCTAGCGGCCCTGTGCGCACCTTGCTCATGTGCTAAGAGTTACAAAAATTAAAGGAAGCTCACGCGAATGCATGGCATCTCACTTCTAGTACGCCAATGTGCTAAAGCCTGTGGCCTCCAGTGTTCACGTAAAAAATCACAGCTCCTTGTCGTCCGCCCTCACGCCAAGTCAAGGAATACATCCAAATACTCCTTGATGGCCAGGCCATCACTCCAAACCCCAGCATCAAGATCCTGGGCCTACATTTCCAGGCCAACACCAAGAGTGACGTCTCCTTGCAGCGCCTCAAAAACGGCATTAATCTAATCATACACATGATCAGGCGAGTTGCCACGAAGAAGCGAGGCCTAAAAGAATCCGGTATCTTTCGATTAATTGAAGCTCTTGTCCTCTCGAGAGTTACTTACGACAAACCCCTATCTTCTTCTCGACGAGGAAGACATAGAGATGCTTTATATAATGATTAGAAAGGCGGTTGAGCAGGCCATTGGTCTTCTGATGAGTGCGTCCACACTGAGGCTGCTTAGCCCGTGCTCCACAACACGGTGGAAGAGCTGATAGAAGGCCATCTTTCTAACCAGAAGGTCCGACTCAGAACTGCGGTGGGTAACCGCATGCTTCACCAGATTGGCTGGGCAGCCCAGAATGTCACTCCGCTTGACGTACTCCCAGACTCTTGGCGACTAAAACTAAAGATGCTCCCTTTGCTTAGAAATATGAACCCCTTACATGAGGAGGGTCACCGAAAAGCACGGGCTGAAGCGCTAAACACCACCCTCGGTGGGGATCATACAGTTATCAACACAGACGCCTCCAAACGTCGAGGGCAGCAATACGCCATCATCGTGGCTACCTCCAGAAACAACCTCCTTGCGTGTACCTCGCTTAGGACCAAAGAAATGACGGCAGCAGGAGAGGCAGCCATCACCCTGGCTCTCACTCAACCAGGTGTTCGGAGGGTAGTCACCGATTCCCAGCAAGCCTACTGGAATTACCAGTCGGGATAGGTGTCCTGACCTGCACTGGGCGTGCTAAAAAACCACTCCCCAAACGGTTCCATTCAGCTCATCTGGACACTCCCTCACGCTTCAATGGAGGGCAACAAATACGCCCACCCAAGAAGCCTCCGCTTTTACCTCCCGTGCTATGGAACTGCACGAGGACAGTCACCCGCTTGTCTCGTTCAGGGAGATAACCCAGCATTATCGCCTTCTGAGACAGACCGTACCTTCGCCTTACCCTGACTTTTCCAGAGAACAACAAACTACTCTACGGCTCCTACAATCCGGGCTCCTTCCCACAGCCTACGTGTCTTCACCTAATGCGTCCGAATTACTACGACGCTGAATGTAAATTTTGCTCAGAAGTAGGAACACTCCGCCCTCTAATAGGGGTGTGCGACTTTAGCCCTGAGCACCCTCCTCCTTCCGTCAACTACCCAACAAGAGCAATGGGAGATGCTGCTCTCCAGGTTGAGCATCTACCTACCCAGCTTGAGCGGGTGGACAGAACACAGCCCGCACGGACTGCATATGGGCCCCACAGAAGGAATCACTCCCCAGAGCTGCACTCTGGCCGTTCAGAAATCTGAGCAGAAGTATTTCTTCCTCCTCCTCCTCCTACTTCTCTGCCGCAAATCTCGTCGCCTCCGTCCGCGGCGCAGAGACGGAGAAGTCAGATCCTCTAACACCGGGTTGGAGCTTTAATTTTATAAAAAAACGTTTCCCCTC
Organism: Haemaphysalis longicornis; assembly: GCF_048455015.1. Classification (NCBI taxonomy): domain Eukaryota; kingdom Metazoa; phylum Arthropoda; class Arachnida; order Ixodida; family Ixodidae; genus Haemaphysalis; species Haemaphysalis longicornis. The sequence goes on from NW_027526203.1 coordinate 161,224,313, forward strand.
TTGTGCTACACCAATACAACTCAACTAAACACCGTTCATGCATCATGCATTGATTTAACCTTACCAAGATTATCTCTTTGAAGGAATAAATGGTGTGGCTAAGTGCATTTCACTTTTATCTGGTTTTACTGTTTCTAGAGCGATGTGAGTGAATTTAAGTGACGTCACATGGGTAATCGTTATGGGTGCCGTTTACAGCTTTGCTTTTCAACCACATTCACGGTGTGGATTGGCGCGATTTTTTATTTATTTATTTATTTATTTATTTATTTATTTATTTATTTATTTATTTATTTATTTATTTATTTATTTATTTATTTATTTATTTATTTATTTATTTATTTATTTATTTATTTATTTATTTATTTATTTATTTAAAGTACACTAAGGGCCCAAGCGGTCATTACATAGGGAGGGGCATAGGTAAAACACACCAAAAATACAATTTCACAGACATCAAAAGAACAGAATGCAATTGAAATACAATACCTACACAGGAATTACGCCAGCAATTGCAACGTACAGCCGTAGACATTGTAAACAAATACAAGATTGCACAGGGACCAATATCAAGCGTTATTGCACGAAAACGAACAATCATTGTTACAGCCTTAAAATTACAAGGAAAAAAAAGAAAACACGATGCAAAGTAAATTAAAAATTGTCTTGAAGCGTTAGCAAGGCAAGGAGCGCTGTTTGAAAGGCCGGAGCGCCTCTTAACGTCACAATCTTTGAAGGTGAAGAATTCAATTCACTTATTTCTGGTACACCTGAAGAATAGTGATATTTTTCTGTTCGGGCGAAGATAGAATTAACTTTGTAAGCATGATCGATGCGTACAGACGTATATGGTGCTGGAAAAAAAAATTTGCCAGCAAAGGCGGATGGATCATGGTAGAGCACACGGAAAAATTATAACAGTGAAAAGTGTCGGCGCAGAGTGACAGGAGGAAGATTCAGTTGATGCTTTAGAGCAGATACGCTTCGGTTTCGGGAGAATGAGGACACAATAAATCGAGCAGATTTTTTGTACCGATTCAGTCGCGTTTATGAAACCAATTTGATGCGGATGCCATATTATTTGCGCATATTCTAGAGAAGGGCAAATGACAGTTCTGTACGCTTGAAGCTTCGTTTCAGAGTTAACAAGATGTAGGCGAACTTGAGCAAAACCAATTTTTTTAAACGCTTCCGACGTCATTTGCCGTATATATGAGAAGCCCAGTTTAAGTTAGAGGGGAATGTGACTCCAAGGTATTTAAAGGAGGAAATTATTTATTAAATAACTATAGGTTTTTGAGCTCGCTACCGAAGAAAATCGCGCGTGTTTAGTTTTTCTGTGTTTATTTTCTATTTCCATCGTTTACAACATTCAGTTAATGTTGATATATCGAACTGGAGTGCAGCAACGTCCAGTGTTGTAATTATTAATCTGTAAGTTAAAGTGATACCGCATCCCCGTGGGATTTTTTAAGATCGTTACTGAGCTTTTTCTCTTTGGGTTTACAACATTCCAAAACTTTCGGGGGTCACTTTTCGTTAGGCATCGTAATGTGACATTGGAATACTTGTGTTTTGCCTCACTAATTGCTTGTTCGGTTAAAGTAGAAATCATTTTATACTTGTGCCAGACTTCACAATCATCAGATCGAGCTGCCTTTCTCTATGCTTTTTTCTCTGTTTAAAAGCCGTTTGACATCACGAGTAAACCATGGGCCATTCATCCTGGAGCTTATCACGGTTTTGGGCACTCAAGTTGCCTCTATTACTTTTAATTTGTCACGAAAGATACGCCAGTTTTCGTTCATTGTACGTTCTTGAAAGCCAGTCTCAAGTTTGTCAGTTAAAGACTGTAGCAAATGGCTCAGTTTTCCTTCGTCCGTGCGTGCGTAATTGTAGATTTGTTTCGGTGATTCACTTTTGATAACACGTGTGGCTGATACCGAGCCATGAATTGCTTATTTCATCCATAACATGCGCGTTTCTGACGTCAGGATGATTCGTTAGGGTAAGATCTAATAAGTGATTCCCCCTCGTTGGTTCACAAACTATTTGGCGGTGATCAATAGAGGGAAGGAACCTGAGGCAATCTAGGCGACTATTCTGCGGGGCCACGGTATACGGGGAGCAATCTATGCCGGGTCGGTCGGTCGGTCGGTCGGTCGGATGTGGGGTTTAACGAGCTAACGCTACACAGGTGATGAGGCGCGCCGTAGTGAATTGCTCCGGATTAATTTCAACCCCCTGGGGATCCTTAACGTGCGCCGAAATCTCGAACACATAGGGCGTTTTTGCTTTTCGCCTCCACCAGAAAAACGGCCACCACGGCCGGGAATCGAAACCGCGTCCTTGGGCTCAGCAGCACAACGCCTTAGCCACTGAGACAACGCGGCGGGTGTAAAGCGGACAAGCCGCTCATTCCACTTATCCACTTGATATTCCATTTAGACTGATCTAACCGAACAGTTTACCTTTCCCGGCGGTTTAAGTACGGTTTCAGTGTGGTTTCATGGGGACGGTAAAAAGCAACTGGGACGAAGGGTATATGGTCAATGTGAGCACTCACCCAGGCTACTTCTAAAGGTGAATCAACGTCGATTAGCGATGCGCGATAATCGTCTTTAACTGCGATCAGTACGCCGCCCCCGCGAGAGTCACCCCTGTCCTTGCGGAAAATTTCAAACGTTGAAAGCAGCGTAAGGTCTTTATTTGCTATTTCATCAGAAAGTCAGGTTTCTGTGCCAATAATGATATCGGCTGAACACGTGTGAATAATAGCTTTGAAGGAGCCATGAACACAGAATACAAGTTTGTTTTATTCGAAAGATTTCGCGTTTTATAGCGCCCCCAGCGCTTCTCCGGCAGCAAATGATGCCGTATAGGGAACCTGCGCTGGGTAGGAGGCGCTCTGAACATCGTATACTGAGCGCCGCCTAGGAGAGCGGCGCAGAAACTTTCAGTAGTACGGAAGCAGATGATCCGCCCGTGTCCGTGCGTGTATCGGCCTGCGCGCGGGTGGCGCATGTGCTGTTTTAACATATTTTGTGTCGTGTTTGCCAGGGGAGAATGCCGCCGGTCGTTTCGCAGTATGGATCTGCGAATTGTTACCATGACCCAGAGACTTTCTACGAGAACGTTTGACAGATGAAGGACGGAAACTGTGTACAGCAAACTACGTGACGACGTGGAGCTCCGCTGGGCTTCCGCAGCTCCGAGTTCGTGCATGTTGCCCACCTCTGCAAATTAGACAGAAAGAAGCTCCTTCAAATGCAAAAAAAAAAAACCCAAACGCAACGGACTTGCGCGCGGCGAGTTTTAGAGGGGCCTCCCCAACAACCCGCAACCAGCCTGCGTTGCTGGGTCGGCTTGGGTGTTGGGAACTTTAGGCTTAGCATCGTGTCGGATATTTGATCGCCGCTATCTGTACAATTGCGAATGACAAACCCTAACACAACTTTTTACCACGCTATCAGCCCCTTCCCCTCATGTGGAGCTTTATTTTCGCAATAACTGCTTTTTGAGGCGATCGGTGACAGGCAGCTGCCGTGGCCTGTTTTGATTCTTCCGCGCAGGTAGCGCCATCGTTCGGCCACTCACCACACTTCGTAGTCACGACAGGGTGATCCGGAAAAAAAAGGGGAGGGGGTTTCGCACAGCAGTGGTACACTAAAAAGGGCGTGCAGATTACTAACACAACGACTTCGTTTAGCGCACTAAGGGCTGTCCTTTCGAATCGCTCCACCGACGATCAAGCATCAGGCTTTACACAGTGGTACGCAGATGAGGAAAACAATGAAACGTAGTCCAGACGGTGCATGTTTTTGACGGGTAACCACATGCAGCTGCGGTGACAAGCGACGTGAAAAACATGCGTAACTCAACGTGTTCATCAAACAGATAGCGTGGGCGAAAGTGACAAGCGAAAAAAAGTATATACACTGTCGCCAATGCTCTCCGTCGTCATCGCTCGTCACTGCCGCTCGCTTCTGGGCCGCCGCTGACCGGCAAAAAACGAGCGACAGCGACGGCCCGTCACCTGCCGCTGTCGTCGACCCCGGGGGCCCGTGTATAGTTTTTTTAGCCTGTCGCTGTCGCGCACACTATCTGCTAGCTGTACCCGATGAGTTAGGGTTTTTACGTCGCTCGCCGCCGCATGCGGTCACCCCTTTACCCCTCGCGTTGTCCTCCAAACGCGCACTGCATTTCAATGTGGGCTACCATGGTGGGCAGTCTGGGCTGTGGATTTAATAAATATTGGTAAACTCGTTGTTCTCCGCGCTTAGCCGCGCAAAAGTTCGCAACGTCAAGTTTCGCTGCAACGAGAAGTCCGATTGCTTGCCTCGCCCGTCGGACCACCTGAATCCAGCGCTATCGCCGCTCGACCTCGTGCGGTTTCGATGGAGAGGAGTAGAACGTAATATTCGCATCGAATCCTTCCTGATTGTGGCACTGGTAGACACAGGAATACCTTGCTTTACATCGCTTTCTGTGGGGAACGTCGCGACAACCGCCGCAGCGTTCGCAGCCACTTTAGTTTTGAGCGTCTGCTGCAGGTTCTACCAAAAATAAAATGGCGCTCCCACTAGGGCGGCGCTACCTGTCAGTCAAAGCTCCAGCGCAGGTTTCCTATTCACTTAGGGTCTATTCGTTTCACCTGCACCGCGTGAACCAGTTCAGGCGGTGCCGCACTTCGCCGTTCGTTTCAGCGGTGCAGCTCGCCGACGGGTGCAGGACGGGTTCACGGCTTTGCCTGCACTCCCTGCCGAGGAGGTGCAGAAGCAGACGAAAAAAGTGCAGGGCTGGTTCCGCCGATGGCGGAACCCACTTTGCACCGCTGTGAACTGGTTCAAGAGGTGCAGGCTGAATCGAATAGACCCTTAGAAATTCATCAATTTAGGTTAAAATTTTGATTCTCCCGCCAATTCGTAGGTTTTCGTAGTCACAAATGACGTCAGAAGCGCGTGTATTCAAGCAAACTTCCACTGCGTCATTCGGGTTTGCGGCCTTGCTGTCCGTCAGCCCTCCCAGATGGCGCTGCTATAGTCATCCACGAACTGTTGCCCGCTGTTGCTTTGTTTTTGAGCGTATTTGCACCTTGCTTGTTTTTGTTACTGTAAAAAGTGATCGTCTCATAAAACCAGGGGTATCCTCGACGAACAGGGTCACGTAAGACAACGCGGCTTACGCCAATCGGCCAGTGTCCTGTAAAACAACTTCAAAGCGGCGGAGTGCTGTGCAGCTAAAACTAAGCATAGTGCGTCCAGTGCCAACAGCAGTGCGCATGGGTACTTCTATGCTTACGTGCGTTTTTGTAACTTTCATTGTTTACCGTACCATTCTTACTGCTGTAAAATGAATATGGATTACACTTAAGCGCAAATAGTTCGTTCGGAAAGCCTATAAGCCGTGGCTAATTTGCGTTTCCTTTTCCCGTCCTCAGCCAATCGCACAGCCGAGCTCACGTGACATCATAGGTTCTGTTGCGGGAAATGAGCTAGTGGGTCGCATGGCCATTCCGTTTTTTCCTAGTTATGTAGCTTATTTGAGCGAAGTGTGCGTTAACGGTGGTGTCAGTATGATTCTATCGAGGCAATCTTTCGAATGAACCGAACTTGTGTTTTGTCCTCATGGCTCCTTTAAGGACATCCAGTTTTGGAAAAATACTGCGGAAGTTCGCTAGAAGTAAGGAGACTGGGGGGTATTGTTTGGGAGCTGCGCGAGTGGCTAGCAGCTGTCATTTAGAGGGTTTTTTTTTTTTTTTCAGAAACTTGAACGGCTTGGTTTGTGGATGAATCATAACGGTATAGGCCGTGTTCCGTGTGCAGCTTGTTAAAGCATCCATTGTATTTTTCTCCGTCATTTTTGTTTGCCTTTCCGAATTCACGCAGTTTCATTCTAGCAAACTGAACCTTCTGGTACAAATCCTCCTCAGGCCGTATTTTGTGTGATTCAAGGTTTTGTAGTTTAGGTCCAAGACTCAGATCAAGGCCTCTGTTGTTTATTTAAAGTAGAGAAATATTACAATTAGTGACCTATGAAAGTTAGGTCGACTGCGACCTACGCGATGAGCCCATTCGATGTCGCAAACTTCATGCTTAAGATGCTTAGAAAAGAATTCTCTTACAATGCGTTCCGATTCCACGTAGTTCTCATGTTCGACATAGATTAGACAGAATGTGTGGGATCCGTCCATTTTTACAATAGCGAATGAAAAAATAAGACAAGCTTTACCCAAAAAACGTTTCACGCTCTTCCACCAAACTGCGCGCGAGATGCGCAATAGAGCGAGGGAAGATTGAATTGAAATGAGAAGATTGGCCTTGCATTAATGGGAAGAGTGAGAGTGATGGATGAACTTGGGCGGTTAGAGGGAAAAGATGAGAGCGTCTTTCGTTGCAGGAACGGCAGAGGAATATCGTCTTTCGAGGACATTTGCAGCGGGGCAAGCGGATGCGCGACTTTTTTTTCTTTTCCTTTTTTTTTGCATCGTTTGTTGTGATTACACTGGTAAATAACGAAAAGTAAAGGCAGAAAAGGGCTTTCGTCATTCTGCTGAGACCTGCAGTGCTGTTAGCGGCCGCTGCACACGACGAATTCCTTTCCGACTCCTACACTAACGCACCGACCACAATAATGATCCCCGAACCCCAGTGTGCCCTTTCTGCGGAGGCGTTACGATCCACCGCACTGTGTAAGGCTTTCCGTATGCATAACTCCCTCCTCCCAGTCTCTCCCAACCCAACGCTCCAAGCCTGGACAGAGCAGCTCACCTGCACATCGGCGCCTGATCAGCTACGACTGACCGACCAAGTCGAAGCGGCGGCTGCCACCAGTGGAGCCCTGGACTAAGGGTCCCACCTGCACTTCGCATTTCTAGCTTTTTAGATGCGACGCATCTCTTGCTCTGAGGCATGTCCCTCCTGCGTCGGCGTCGGCGGCGTCCGCACGCCACCTGCGCATGCGCGACTCTCCTCCGCTCTTCTCTCCGACAGCTGTGCGCAACACTCTCACTCCGTCTCATTATCATAAACAACAGCTGCGTGCGCGCGCTTCGCTCGCTTAGCTCCGCTCCCGTCGCGCAAGTGCCCGCGCATGCGCGACTCTCCTCCGCTGTCTCCTCTCCTTCCGGCGCTAAAGCGGGTAGCGCGCTGCGGCGGTTCAGTCAGCGCTCGCTCTCGTTCGACTCCGCGTGACTTCGATTGATGACTTCGTGCTTGGCTTGATTCTTCCGATGAAGACGTGATGGAAGCGACAGTCCCTTCAGCGAGTGGACTGTCGCAATCCAATACCAGCGTCAGTCCAAACGCTCCTCCCTGATGCGTCGCATCACATCAGGGTTCCCTCGCGGGAAGATGGGCGTAATTTTTTCTTCCCTTTACCTAACAAACGTTTGCACCACCTCTACCACCGCTAGAGCCCCTTTGCGTGTACGCTCTAATGCGGAGGTATGTAAAACTGTGATTGCGTGAAGCAGCGCCATACCGGTTTCTGGATGGCATGCGCCATTGACTGACTTTTACCCCGACGCGAGCCTTCAAGGGTAGGGGTAAGTGCTCAGGCGTAAAACCGACGACCCCTCGCGCTGGATCACGTGGGAGAAGGAGTAAATAAACAACAACGACTCAAATGTCACCATTTGCAGGACGAAGAGAATGCGCCGCCATGCTATTGACGGGGAACACAAACCGAGGCGCGTAATAGGTGGGGCCGCCACAGTTGTGTACCGGTCGCTTTCTTGGTTTCTTTCAAACTGCCAGGGGGAAAACTTTTTCGCTTGCAAATGGCCGTACGCTGCAAGCATCGCGGAGGTGACGTTGTGATGTGCTTTCTACGTGAAACGTTGAAACAGGCGTTTACGAAGTAGGCATTAGCTGCATTTCCTTTTGCGGGATGGGGCCGAGCATAGCTATCATCCCAGTGGTAACTACTAGTCCTACATGTTACGTGGCATTACGCCATCGCTCCATTAGCAGCCTTCGTGGGATAATAGCACATTTTCACACTCAGCGTTTTATGACTAATAAGAAGGCACAACTACAGAAGTGAGCTGCATATTTCGAAAGAATTTTATGCACGAAATAAAATTTACATACGAACCTCAAGGGACTGATTTAAATTATTTCCATTGATTAATAAAAGGACGCTGAAAAATCAAAGAGAAGAAGGCTGACCACAAAGTTTGCCGGATAGAATTAGCTGCCTTATTAAACAAGCTGATCGTATTTTTTGTACGTTGGATTTGAGGTCGATAAGTGTTCTTTTTCTTTAAGAAGGAACAGTCGTTTGTATCATGCTGTAAAGAATATTTCGAAACAAATTAAAATGACTGCCCGACCAAGCGGCGCATACCCAATTATTGGCAGAATGCACACAATTAAGTGATTCACTTAATTGTTGTTAAAACATGGTAAATGAAAAAATCAATTGCAGTAGTATTCTGTGTGTGTGTGTGTGTGTGTGTGTGTGTGTGTGTGTGTGTGTGTGTGTGTGTGTGTGTGTGTGTGTGTGTGTGTGTGTGTGTGTGTGTGTGTGTGTGTGCGTGTGTGTGCGTGTGTGTGTGTGTGTGCGTTCGTGCGTGTGCGTGTGCGTGCGTGCGCGTGTGCGCGTGTGTGCGGTCAGAACAAATTTCTGAAAAACGGCCTCAAGATTTCAGTTTCGCAAGCACTTCCTCGTGCAGAAACGGGTACAATTTGGCATACCACTCGCTTTTGACGAAGGAGCACAACTTAATTATGTCAAGGGCTCTATATTCGAACTCTTTCTCGCTGAAAGCGTGCCGCAGACGGCCGCTCACGATGGGAACGCCCTGCACAAACCCCGAGTAGCAGCTGCACCTTCCTTGGCAACCATCGCTCACAAATCGCTTTTCATGCGTAAGCATTAATAGCCTGCCTCCCCCGAAATATGGCCGGTGGTAGCACGCGTCACGATGTGCTCCGTAGGATATATAGATGCGGTCGTGTGGCAGATTATTACATTTATGTTATGACCCTCGATTTTTGATTCAGGCCGCTGTGACCTATGGCAGTGTACTCTCAACTATGTTCTACGGCTTATGACTGTGACTATGCTATGGTGTCGCATGGGGTATGTATGATATATGATATTTATTTATCATATATCATATATGATATATAAGCATATATGATATTTATTTATGAGTGCTGAGCTATGATTGCGACTACGATTGTGATTTACTTTTGGAATTCAATGAGTTTGGGAGTAATTCATGGGCAAGGTGGATACGTTGATGTGTATATGCGGGGATGTGCGGCTTGAACGAATGCTTACGCATTATCCGGCATCTGTCACTTGGGAATTTCTCAAGATTCCTGTACGTGGCGATCCCACGCAAGCAGCACTCGAGACAGGGATTCGAGAACGACCGCTCGAAGTTACGGCCACAGAAACCAAGCAAAATAGAAGGCGTATTTGTCGAAAGTGGGCTCGCCCTTAATAATACAAAATACGCAACAAACCGTGAAGCCCGGAAACGGGTTCTGGGCTACACGGCGGCAGGCGGCATCACCTGAGGTGCACAGGCTTTTAGAAGTTTCTCGAAAGCGTTGGAATAAGGCTCAGCCAGAAATCTTTGGGCCAGACAACACTAACTGCGCCGAAATTCGTCTATCCTAAAGATACCTTTATAAAGTTTGAGTTCCACCCCCGAAACATGCACACACGCAAAAAGAAAACATGAAAAAAAATTTACAATTTCCCACTTTTTTTTTTATTCGACCTGAAAGGCTTTCGGTGCAGCCAGCATCGATTTCTTCCTCGTGCGACCGTGTACGTCTGTCAAATATCAGAACACAAGTTAAATGTTCCTCGGGCACTTAAGCCTACTTATGTTGTTTGAAGGCGCACACCTAGCGATTAGCAGGGACTTCTGTAGGGCTACATGGGGTTTTCGTCTAGTTCTTCCTTTTCTTCTGACGTGAATTACTCCGACAGGAAGCTTGGCCGCACTTGACGCTGCAGTTTCTCCACAGTCAGAGCTCTCCTCCGCGAGGAGCTGTAATACGCACGTGCCGTCACATACACCTTTCACGGTGCATGCCTAAGGCTACCGCTTGTTCCATTCTGCCTGGGTACCGGATTGGAGCTGTGTTTAGAGCACTTGGATGCTTCTCCGGCAGCCGGCGTCAACTTCCACACGAACCCAATTTCTGTTTTCTTTACACCGGCAGCCATTTTTGTCACAATTCCTGTAGTCTCTGACGACGACAACAACTACGACCACCTCTCCCGTTTAATTAGGCACCTACGGCTACCGCCTCAAATGAAACTTCGCCGTGTGTTCGAGATTTCGGCGCACGTTAAAGATCCCCAGGTGGTCAAAATTAATCCGGAGCCCTCCACCACGGCGCTTCTCATCGCCTGTGTAGCGTCGGCGCGTTAAACCTCATAATCAGTCAAAAGAAAATTCGCAAGTTTTTACAAGCGGCAATAAAACCCGCGCCGCAGTTTTACACTGCACAGCGCCGAACCAATAGACAATTTCCAAATTACCACGCCTCTTGAACACCCTTAATGCCCAAGATGTGGACAAATTCCTATTCCCAAAGTAATATTTTGTTTGCACTCTTTTTGGGGGGTTATCCTTGATTTTCGTTTTTTTACCGTGAATTGTTTGCAACAATAATAAGCTGCAATTTTTTTTTTCAGTCTTTTAGCTTCATTACGCTATTATCACCTGATGCTCTCATTACTTATTTGTTTATTTGTTTGTTTAGCCTGCGAAATCGGTAGCAGTCACTTGTATGTTCCTTTTGTGTGTGCTTGCAACGAATGCGTGTAAAGGTGTAAAAGTACCACATGTACACCATATAAGGACGTACACGTCCCAATATATTCTGTGTGTAAATAAAGCATTACATTGACTTTCTGATAGCAGGTGCTTGTCATTGGCGTGAAACGCTGGGTGTAGAGCGAGCGTTGCAGGCCAAAGCTCTGAATTCATCTTCATTTTGCAGTATTTGGGTTTCCCGGAGACATCGCTTTTCAACTATATCATGACGGAAAATATCAAGCCCAGCTTGCGCGAACCATTCTATTCGGGATAATGGTAAGGTCATCAGGCGGGAAGAAAATATGCTCTTGTGGACGAGCGTCGACACTACGGTTAGCTGATCCAACACCAGCTAAAGAGGAGAGGTCTTTCTAGATGGCGTTTTTAAGTGTCAGGGCACTGCCTCCTCTCCAAGCGACAAATGTCACGCCAGTAGGAAGCTTTCGCCTTCCCGCAGGGCGATACTGCTATGAGGGCAACCAACGGAAGCGCGAAATCTTACGACCAGACTCACGTTTGCAATTTTCTGCGCGGGCGTTTTTGTCGAGTCCGCCGACTGAATAAAACGGCCTGCGCTTTCACGCCCGCCAACACCGAGGTTAGCGAACACCGGTGTTGGCTGACCTCGGTATTGTTTCTTACTTTACAGAGACTGGCTGCTCCTAATACCTCTGGAACGCTCACATTACTTTGGTACCATGCGTACGCATTTTACGATGCAATTATTTGTTGTCGCTTGGTGTCTATGTAGTTTTATCGCGTGCTGATATATCACTTGAGGACTACGCGCATCTAATCAGCCGGCTTGCTGCTCACAGGCTCGCTTGCTCGCTTGCTTCCTCGCTCACTTTCTAGCTTTCTCGTTTGTTTACTCGTTCAAGTGTTTTCTCATTTGCTTTCGTGGTGGTTCGCCTGGTAGCTGATCTGTTTATTCGGAACGTTTATTTCCCACTTTGCGCACTCAACGCCTTTCTACGGGAAAGGGCCCAAAGAGACAATTTTACAGCGAAGCTGCTAGCCTCTAGTTGGTCGGAAAATTTCATGTCGTAAACAAAAAACCCAGAGAGGACCCAGCAGTTCTCGCCTAAGACGCTGAGCGCATGCGTCAGGCTAATCAGGCATACAGGATAGAGCCCGGTATTCGTTTAAAAAAACGCAAAACACGCAGCGGAACGATGACGTGGGAAATTAATCATAATTATGCGCGGCCCAGAATTCGACATGTGTGCCCCACCATGCCATCGCGTGTGCATGTTTATGGGCTATTGAGTCTTACTGGCCTGCTTTCGAAAGACCCCGAACTGCTTAGGCACACCTTTTTATTTTTCGTCTTGACACTAGGGATTTGTCGCAACGCTGCTTGCTTAGAGCTGGATAGTGTTTCCATGTTTTATGCATTAGTGTTGACCATCGTTTAGCGTTACGTGTGACGTTCGCCACACGTACCTGTTTGGCACCATGGCCACTCCCAACCGCGTACGAGGGATCTGCAACCGGAATAAAGAACATAACCTTCCACGTAAACAACTGGCCGCTCGAGAACTGTATGAAGCGGTCAACCGCGACCGTCCTACGTAAGCGTCATCTTCAAATTACACCTTAGCAAGGAGAAGCGTTGCAGTTCTCTTTTTCTCGTTTCATTTTTGAAGTCATGGGCTCACAATTGCACCTGTCACCCTGCTACCCTCTTAATTGCCGGCTGCAAGCACCGTAAAGTTTCCGGCAGGCAATCCTAGCCTACCTTTCCTCGACCACATATGCTAACGTGGTGGCGAAATAGGCCAACCTGCGCGTGAGAAGTTTACGCATTCAGAAGCGTAAAGGTCGCGTGTGGTATTACCATAAACAGCAGGAAATGTACACACGGGATTATGTTTGGGGACACAAGATTCCTCATAGTAGCCAACCCGCTTACAACAAGCGTAGACATTTCTGGAACGTTCTTAAAGGGACACTGAAGTGAATTTGTCAAGCTCCCGTTTTTGCTTGCACTGCGTAGACTGGCTCAAATTAGCACGCTCTTCATCGTTTATCCGGTTGACAAACCGGTGATTATTTTACAAAGCGCGAAAGAAGAAAAACTGCCATGCGCAGTTTGCGGCGGCCGCACCAACTAAGCTGTGACCATGGAGGAAGAAAACGTTACGAGACGGCGATACCGCAGAAACGTGAAGCCTATACATAAAAAGTAAAATCGAAGTCGGCCCAGGCGTCACTGTACCACGTGACCCCATCTCTCGCCACCGCCGCGAGCTCTTCAATTTCGTCTGCTCGAAACTACTCTGCTGCCCGTTGTCGCGAAGCCTGATATATGTTAGTTTTTTTTCCCACGGCTTTTGTCTCTCACACATACGCGGCACTCCTGCCCGCACGCGGGCATGAGATCACGGAGCAGACAAATGCAGGAAGGACGGGGAAAAGCTACCGCCAACCAAACACGAGAGAAGCGCCGGAGTCAGAGACCGCCGCCGCCGGCCCACCAGACCATGGAGGTCACGTGCTGGGCCGACTTCGGCGGCTTGAGAAAGAGAAACGGCGGAGGGAGCGGCTTCAACGTAGCTGGGCTTGCGAAGGCTAGCTGCGTGACGTCATGCCGTCTCCTAACTTTTTCTTCCTCCATGGCTGTGACGTTGGGAGCAGGGGGCACCGTGATTGGACGATGCCCAAGGTTAGCAATCAAACAAGTTTCGGTTTCGGTTCTGTAAAACATGTTTGACATCCGATGGCGTCGTTGGATGGGCATTCTCAATATCCCAGTAATCGTAGTACCGCGCTTCTGCCATGTTGTCGGCTGTAAAATGCATAAGATAAGCCTCCCAGGACGGCTTGGAATCGTAGCATTCACTAGCTGAGGCCTACGCAGTGCATGAACGCCCTCCGCGTCCCCGCAGAGGCTCAAACACATGCGCTTTTCCCCCATATTTGGAGCTTTAATCACTCATGCCTGTATCGTAAAAAGCGTGTTCGCACCAGGCCAAGGGTCTGTTGATTCTGGCCTGTGCCCGCTGCCCGCAAGCAGTCGGTGCTTATGGCAACTGCACGCCAACGAGAACTCGCTAGCGCGCCAGAGCCAGCCTGAGCGAGTTCTGTGGACTAGTTCGTGGAGCAATGAACGTTGCGGCCCAAAAAGAGATGAACTCGGTATAGACAACATCGGCGAAAAACGAAAAAAAAAAAAGAATGTACCCGCGAGGATCCGAACTTTCGACTGGGAAAACACTCACGATGACATACCTAGCACTCTAGACCACTAGGCCACGCTCAGGGGATACACGGCGAGCGAAATATAAGGTATATAATGTATAACCAGTTAACACTTTTATTTAGTCATAGTATTTCAAGCAGCTTAGGTGACTATTTGTTGTATTGCGCTCGTACAGTAAGCGTCCCCCGAGTTTCCACAATAGCTCACGTCTAGGAATTGCATTTCGTAGACGGAAAAGCGTTCGCAGATGCGTAGTCGTGCTGCTGACCGCTGTGCTTGTTCGCCCAGCGCAAAAAAGTGCTTCCCGCCCCCTAGGTTTACGCTATACGGTAAAAATATCAGTTTATTTTATTTCCTTAGTACCTATATTGACTTCGCTGACTCTTCTCCCCCTTCAAGAGGCCTTATATTTTCCTACTGGCGTACCAGTCAGCGAAGCGTCGCATGTGCGCTTGTGCAGCGCTTGTGTGAAGCGACCTTGACTTGGAGCTAGCGATACAGTGTACAAACTAACGAAGTAAAGAAAGGCACATTCTTCCATTCCCAAACGTGTTGTGGCTTAGTTTCAACTGATCGAGCGAATTGCGGCGACACGTCGGCGGCCGGCCGACTAAACGTTGGGCCGACTGACTCGGTCGCCGAAGGTCGGCGAGCCGTGCAGTAGCGCAGCCAATTACCAGCTCCTCTCCTGCTGACGTCACACGAAAACGCCACAGAAAATGGGCGAGAGGGCAGAGAGGAGGACAGCATTTTCTAATTGATTTTTCTACTAAATAAATTCGCCTAAACGTGCTCATAGTGGTCGAAACAGGGCCTAGGGACTCCGGACTACAATTTGCGCTCGTAATCCCGCATTGTTTACAAATCACTTCAGTGTCCCTTTAAGAAAGTACGAACGCTGAGAGGCGTGCGTCAGTGAAGCATCGCCGCACCTTGCCAAGGGCCGCCACTTGATTTAGCCTAGGCGATTTTTTATTATAAAAAAAGAACCCTCACGTGTAACTGTATAAAATACCTGCTGTAGCAATGACGTGTGTTTGGGACTTAAGAAGGAGGAGGAGAAAAGCGAAAGGAAAGGCCGAGATGTTATCCAGGCTTAGAGCCCGGATTGCTACTCGGCACTGGGGAAGGGGTGTTCAGGGGATAAAAGAGATGGCAGGCGAAAAAGGGGGGATAGGAGCGGGGTCGCGCACACACTTTAGTCCCTTCGTGGGCACTAGAGTCTCTCAGCTAAACCTGTGTCCTTCATAAAACGCAGAAGGGCTTTTGTTGCCTTCTGCGAAGTCGATTGTAGGGGTCTTTGTCCTAGAATAGTCTCTAGCTTGAACTGTTGATTGTCCAATCTTCTGAGCTCGGCTGCCAAAACGCGTCTTTCCGATTAATATTCGGGGCAACAACAAAGTACATTGTGTAGTGTCTGCAGGCATAGGCGGCAAATGGCAGCCACTACACCATCACAGCTAGAGCACCGGCACAGCAGAATGATACTACCATGCGCGGTCTGCGGCGGCAGCACCAACTTAAGGCTGAGACGACGGGAGGAGATGCACCGTGATTGGACAATGTCGAAGATTAGCATTCAAACAAGTTTCGGTTTCGGTTCTGTAAAACAACATGCTTGACATCCGACGGCATCGTTGGATGGGCATTCTCGATATCTCAGTAATCGTTGTACCGCGCTTCTGCCATGTTGTCGGCTGTAAAATGCATAAGATAAGCCTCCCAGGACGGCTTGGAATCGTAGCAATCACTAGCCGAGGCTTACACAGTGGATGAACGCCCTCCGCGTCCCCGCAGACGCTTAAATGCCATGCGCTTTCCCTCCATATTTGGAGATTGCCTCACTCATGCCTGTATCGTAAAAAGCGGGTTCGCACCAGGCCAAGGGTCTGCTGATTCTGGCCTGTGCCCACTGCCCGCAAGTAGTCGGTGCTTGTGGCAACAGCACGCCAACGAGAACTCGCTAACGCGTTAGTGTCAGCCTGCGCGCGTTCTGTGAACTTGTTTGTGGAGCAGTGAACGTTACGGCCCAAAAATGGTGAACTCAGTATAGAACGCATCGGCCGAAAACGAAAAAGTCAACTTACAAAAAAAAAAGATAGAATGTAGCTTCGGGGATTCGAACTTGTGACTTGCAGAATAACATGCCTAGCGCTCCAGACCACCCGGCCACGGGCATTTCTTTTCTATATTGCTAATATCGGACAGCAACACCAGGTACCAGGTACAATGATAAATAAAAAATCACAGTAAGGCCACTATGCCCCCCATGGCCGGTGTTGTCATTTAAAATTCCCTAAGCGTACACTGTAAAAAATTTTTGCTCGAAAAAACAGACATTTTCTGGCAGCTGTCCTGCCAGAAATTTTCTGTAAAGTTATGTTTTCTGTTTTTAATGTTTCTGTTATTTTACAAGCATTTTCTGTTTCTCACTACAGAGAATTTATGTCAATTCCCTGTTTTCGGTTTTTCATGTTTCTGTTATTTACAAGCATTTTCTGTTTCTCACTACAGAGAATTTATGTCAATTCCCTGTTTTTCGTTTTCTGCTTTTTATAAACTTTTTCTGTTTTTTAAGGTTGTTTTCCTCCACAGAAAATCTGTGAACCTTCTGTTTTTCACTGGCAGCTTTTTTATAGACTATTTGTGTTGTGCATACATCGTTTTTTCTTACGAAAATTATAATAATGTACTGTTTCACATTTCTGGTTAAATTGTTTTGCTCATTTAACAAGTAAGGTTAAATTATTTAGCTCTGACTTATTTTGACATCAATCTCTGGCAAAATAAGTCAAAGCAAAAGTATTCAGCACCTTGACACAATTTCGGTTATGGTCCTTCATAAAATACATTTCCTGTTACTTTTTCACATCTGGAAAGTACTCCAGTTGAATTCGCGGCTTTATGCTTCATGGGTGAGAATAATCATGCCTTGAAAATTAAACATCACCCTGTATCATATTGTTTGAAACTGCCAAAACAATTACTGGTGTACAGCATAAAGTGACCACTCAGGCACACAAGAAAGCAGGGTGAAAGTATCATTGACATTATTTATTTTTCTGCCAAACTTAAGGCTGTTGCTACCAAGAATTAACTCAGTTATGAACAACGTATCAACAATTTCAAATATAAGGATCTATGAGTATGAAAACAAAATCACAATTCATGATATTGTGGCACAGTGAACAAAAGGAGACTTTCCGTGACAGAGGTGTTGTTAGACTAGGAAGATCACCTTTTCTTCAACTTTCAGAAATGGCCACAAACACCCCACTGAGGCAAAACGAACTATTTACAGAACTTAATCAGTGACGCTAAACTGAGAACACTTTTTCTACAGCGACAATAAGCTACAAAATGTTCACATCTCGTATTACTACAGTACAATACTACTACGGTGAGAGCTCCGATAGGACTAGGAACACATTTTCTTCTACTTAAAAAAAAAGAACATCAATAAAATAAAATCCGACATTTTTCCCGCTTTCTGGAAGCAGAAAGATGCAACATAACGCAAATACCACGGTAATGAAAAATGAGGGAGGGAGTGTTGTGAGACTAGGAACATAACATCTTTTCCACATTAATGAAATCACAAAAAAGCAGAGAACATATAAATGCCAATTCATACAATAGCAAAGTAACCAAGGATGCGGCACATTTGGTGCAAGGCGCTTCCATCAGAGGCATCTTCATTGCTGCCAGGGAAATTGGAGAGCCTAGTAGATTTCATGGTCTTCCACCACAGTGATCAGGGATGCGACATTTGGAAACAGGAAATGCTGCTTTTGCTTTGACTTCTCCTTCTTTGCTCCCATGTCAGGGTTGATGGCTGCAATAACCCTGCAACAAGAATAGCATAGGTTCCGCATATAAAATACATGTGCACCAACAAAACAACATCGTTTGCAGGATTTTATGTATGGTATCATGCTGTAATAATAGTTTCCAGTTTTTTTGAAATCAAGTGTTAAAGGTGTTTGATAACTGCATTCCGTTTTCTTGTGCTACTGAGGTGATCCAAACGTACCACCTGAGCAAAGGCAAGAAATATATATAGCAGACTACCAACATTGCAAGGGGGTGAATAAATACAGTTCACTGTATTTCTTCACTACCCGCTTCACAGTACACAGCGGGAGCAGTCAACCTCGATTTTTTTCCAAACGGCCAAACTTCTCCCGCTCACTGAGTAGCCAGTTAGTGTTAATTATTAATCACTATTAATATTTGCAGATTATCCTACGTAGCTCTATCAATGGCTACATCAGCCTTGGCTTCAGCCTAAGCGGCAGCGGTTTGGCCGGCTGAATAAAAATTAAGACCGACCGCCCTCACGGAGTGAATGGACCTTTGCCCAGTACCGGCCCTCCAGCCGGCCGCCACGGCGAAACAAACTGGCTGTAAGGCACGTCCCCAAAAATGTTTGGCTTTCGGGGAACCCCTGCGCGAAATATCCTGGTCCTGCACTCCCCCCGCACCCAGCTGTCACCCGTGCCTCTCACATTAATGCCACGGTAGCAGGCGCACGCTCGCGTGACTAATCCGCAGTGGCCGAAGCACCCCCTTTCCTTTAATTTTTTTTCATTTTCCTTGCTCCCTCACAGGTAGCCAAGTGCTCGCAGTGGTCAGCCTCAAACATTTTTTCCCTTTCTTTGAAAGCCTTTTTTTGTGTGATTGTACGAACTCACTGCAAACTTCCCGGAAAGAGAAAATAAAAACGTGCAGCCTTAAGAAGCATAGCCGCTCTCCAAGCAGCAAGCTGAGGGGGCGCCATTTTGTTTATTTCACCCGAGGCAACTGCCAAGAATGGTGGACCGCAGCCCGCGGATGTGCAGATTGCCACTGGAAAAAGGTCCAATGGAACTTTTTCCCGTAGCGATCTGTTCATACGGGGCGTGAAGTATATCTACAGCTGTTACAAAAGGCAAGCCACGGCCACATAAAGAAAAAAAGAAAGAGGAAAGCTTGGGGGGACTCGAACCCGTAATTATAACATCCGTAAGCAGAGACGTAACCTTCACACTAAACTCCACGACAGAAAACGGCATCTGATCCGCCAAATTTCATTTCGTCTGTACAGAACTTTTTAGCAACCCACGCTAGACAATGCCTTTGTATAACCACAGAAACGCGCGAGGTGGTGTTGATTCGCGGTCATCAGCGGGTAAATAGAGAGGAAAAGGAGAGTACGGTGGCCGCGTCTGCGCACAACATTCATAAAAAAAAACAAAAAAAAACCCCTCATATTAAGGCGAGCGTCACTACATAGGCACGGCACGACGCTCTTGTCCCACGAGGCGACTTATCGTTACGGTACGGGGTGAGCACTTCATAACAATCTATTTCCATCCAACAAGCCAACAAGCAACAGTGCAGGCACGAAAAAGAGAGGCATAAATAGGAACTAGGCGCCGCCTCCACAAAACATAGTTAAAATTTAGTACTCACCCTGGGAAGATGAAAAATTGAAGAAAGAAGCCCGCCGCTGTATCGTTATGCTGGTACCTACAGGGCAGCCATTTGTAAAGGGCCGCATTTCAAAATTGCAGGAGCGCAACAAAATAACGTCGGCCGGGCGCTGTTTGACGGTTAAGAAAATTCTTGTTAAACATTAAAAAAATTATTCATATTTTATTCTATTTTATGCAAATTAATAGTACAATATTTTCACGATTTCACGCCTGTTATTGGTCAAGATGAGGAAATAACAGAAAATTTGTGTTTTTTCTGTTAACAGGTTTCTGCTTACTAACCATCACAGAAAAATTCTGTACGGCAACAGAAATTGTATGTGAAAACTCTGTAAATTTACAGAAATTTTTTACAGTGTAGTTAGGGGTTCCGTTTTAGACAACCACTCTGTTGGAGAGTTCTTCGCTCTCTGAACGTCAACAAACTGTGACACACTTTCCCTAAAATACTGTCTCGTTGGTCGCGCGTCTACATCACAATGCAGCCAAGCCATGCGCGAACGCCAAATGCTGTGCAGACCCAACCACATTACACTGTCAAATGGCACACCATCCTTTCTATCAATGCGCAAAAAACGTATGCCGTGTGGGCTAAGTGGAAAATCTTTCTAGAATGACCATTGGAGGACATCCCAAAGGAACACTGCGACCCAACCATGAAGAAAAACATGCTCCACAGTTTCAGGTTGTTTGCAAATAGGACAGTCGGTTACCCATGGCACTGAGAACCCCCTTTCTTTCATCCAAGTTGCGACTGAAAGTGTACCCGTGTGCAATTTAAAAAAGAAAGTTTTGCCCCAGGTGACACTTCCATTCGCTTCACTCCTTTTAACACATCTTGTCCTGAACCATTGCTGTACAGAGCTCGATACAGTGGCGCTGGGAAGACTACGTCACATACATCCTTATAATTTTTTCCTTGTTACATTGGCCAGATATTGCATTTAAAAACACGTTGCTAAAAATCGGGATGACAAATCAATTTCTTTAAAATATCCATGGACACCACCTGGCATGCAACTTGAAGAAACCACAAATTCTGGCAAAGCACGCATTAACCGAACTTGCATTACAGTGCGTAGAAAAGGGTCCTGTACATCGCGTAGAAACAAAAATCGCTTTACGAGTTGCCGTACAAACAGATGAGTCAGTCCTAATCCGCCGTCACGGATTCGCCGAAACAAATTCGTCCTACTGCTCTTCTCCCACGTGGACCCCCACACAAAAATAGCAAATACGCGATTTAGCTTCTGGACATTCAAACGCGAACAATGCTGCACTTGCATGACGAACCAAAGCTTTGCCACGTAAAAAATATTACAAGTCGTGTCTCTCGCGAACACTGACAGCCCAGTTGCTTTCACTTTTTCCGCTTTCTCTTTCAGTGTTTGCACCTGCCACCGCCAGTAGGGCTCACTGTCGCGATAGTATTCCAGTGGGGTTCCCAAGTACTTTACTGGGGTGGTTGCCCAAGTTACATTAGCAAAGATCGCTGGTGTTGACATCCATTCACCGTGCCAAAACCCCAGGAATTTTCCCCAATTTACCAGACTCCCCGTGACCTCCCCAAATTGCTTCACTGTTCCCACGGCGAACATCACGCTTTCTTTGTTCGAGCAAACAACGGCAATGTCGTCACCATAAGCGAGAAGTTCGACCTCTGCCTCCTGTAGTTTAAATCCGCCCATTTTACCATTATGAATGATGCTCAAGCACAGCGCTTCAATGTATACACAAAACAATAAAGGGCTGAGGGGGCAGCCCTGGCGCACCGAATGCTGCACCTCGATGACCGCTCCCAATTCCTTATTCACTATCAACCGTGTAGTGCAGTTCTGGTACGCCATCGCCACTCCCCGTCCAATGACAGAACCAAGGCTGATGTGCTCTAAAACATCAAACAGGATCTTGTGGGAGGCGCAGTCAAAGGCTTTCTCCAGGTCGAGCTGGAGAATCGCCGGTGCTGCCAGTGGGGAACCGGCCCACTCGTCACAGCCAACTCGTCCTAGGAAAACTGGTCATAGGGAAACTGGTCAAAGAGGGCATCTCGTTCTAGGTGATCCCGTACTAGGAAAAGTGGTAGCACTGACCTTCTCGTGCTAGGAAAAGTCGTCTCGTGGTTTCATTTTTGGCCGATATCGAAAAAATGGGGAGAGTAAGTTAGTGGCTTCTGATCTTATAATTACTCCCAGGTTGACCTCTTCAGGGTCCGGGGGTGTCCGCTGCTTTTGTTAGTTGGCAGGTGGTGGTTGAAATGGTTTTTCTATTTTAACACATGTTCCTCTGTCCCCTTCTTATTTCCCTTATTGTAGCCAAACAAAATTCACACATTTTTACTGGGTAAGGGCTTTCTTTTCAGGTTTATTTTTTTCTTCTCCTTCCAAAAAATATTCCTCACACTTTTTCTGTGGAGGGAGGGGGGGGGTCGACTTTTTCTTTCTTTTGCGTTTTCTTTTTTTTCTTTTTTTGCATTATCTTTTGATACTTTTTGCCTACTTGTGTATATATCTATAAATAGGGTAAAATGTTGCCCTCTTGTTTGTTTGCAGGTGGTGCTTGAAATTGGCTTTTCGGTTTCAGCACAACATCCGGTTTCTGCTTTTGCTTTTCTTCTCCTTCTAAAAAATATTCGTCAAACTTTTTTGTGTGAGTGTGTGTGTGTGGGGTAGGGGGGGGGGGGTCAACTTCTAAGTCGAGCCTTTACTTTCACTCCCATATATAGGTGATATGAAGACTAACGAAACGAAAGTTACCCAGCTTGACAGTCATCGTTTGTCAACAGGAACGAAAACAAAAGATCAAAATACTAAAAAGCGAAAACACAGAACGAAATCGCAAATCCCAATACAACGCCGTCACTTAATTACCAAAAATAAAAACCGTATTAGAAATAACAGAACGGGCAAACTAAATCTAATATAAAAGTCTCACATAATTAGCTGCACACAGAAAAAAAAATAGATACGCTGTCTGGCTGGCACGCTCCTCGAAGGCGACAAAGGAAACATTAAGGGTGGTGAATAGAAGGAGGAGTGTAAGAATGTTTACGACTAAGATGAGAATTATACAAGCTTCTGCACTCTTTCATTTGAACATGATAGACGAAAAACGTAAATTGTGACGAGTCGGCCGAGTGTCCAGTTGCCCTAGGTTACGAGTTTCCCTAGTGCGAGATGGCCTATGACGACTTGCCCTAAGTGACGAGTTCACCTATGACGAGTTGGCTGCGACGAGTTCACTTTTGACGAGTTCTCCTAGACCTAGACCTACACATGGACCTAGACCTAGACATGGACATATATGGTATATAATGTATAACCAGTTTACACCTTTTATTTAGTTTTAACATTTCAAGCAGCTTCGGTGACTATTTGTTGTATAGCGCTCGTGCAGTAAGCGTCCCCCAAATTTCCACAATATCTCATGTCTAGCAATTGCATTTCTTAGACGGAAAAGCGTTCGCAGACCACTGTGCTCGTTCACCCGCAGCGCAAAAAAAGTGCTTCCTGCTGCGTAGTTTTACGCTGTGCGGTAATATTTTCAGTTGATTTTATTTCCTTAATACCTATATTGACTTCACTGACTCTTCTCCTGCCTTCAAATGGCCTTAGATTGTCTACCAGCGTACCAGTCAGCGAAACGTCGCGTGTGCGCTTGTGCAGCGCTTGTGTGCATTGTGCATGAGCGACCTGGACTTGAAGCTTGATGCAGTGTACAAACTAACAAAGTAAAAAAAGGCACATTCTTCCATCCAAAAACGTGTCGTGGCTTAGTTTCAACTGAGGGAACAAATAGCGACGACTCGTCGGCGGCCGGCGGACGTAAACGCTGGGTCGACTGACTCTGTCGGAAGGTCGGCGAGCCCTGCAGTAGCGCAGTCAAGCCAAGTCATCTCCTCCTGACGTCACACGAAAACGCCACAGAAAATGGGCGAGGATGCAGAGAGGAGGACAGCATTTTCGAATTGATTTTTCTACGAAATAAATTCGCGTAAACGCACTCAGAGTGGTCGAATCATGGCCTATGGACTCCGTACTACAATTTGCGCTAGTAATCCCGCACTGTTTACAAATCACTTCAGTGTCCCTTTAACGGGGCTTGGGTATGAAAAGAATCCCCCCACCCGCCCCCACCCCGCCGAGGTTTACACCGCTTCTTACTTGCTGCAGGGAAGAGAAGTCAATATCTCCACAACCACACTCCCCATGAGAAAGATTGCCTTTGAATCATGTAACATCGGTATTAGGGAACACTGGGGCTCCGTGAGGGTTGCTGGAGTACCCAGGACAAATCTGCATGAGATTGCCCTCTAATTGTTTCATTTATTTTATCGCAGGTTCGACCTTTTGTAAATTATATTAAGTTTCATCTCTCTTAAGGGCAGGTAATTTAATTTCTGACCACTAAAGAAATGCAGCTGAAGGGGCTACTGCTCTTTGCTTGACCCATACCGCTAGAAGTCCTCGGAATTTAAAGTCCTGGCCACAATTTCTCGGTCGCCTAGCCTCTTAAAGAACGAAGAATGCTCAGAAAGGCAGCCTCGAAGGAGCTTTGCCGTGACATTTGCCCGTTTCACTCGAGTAATTGCAAGTATTTTTAGCGATATTCAAGAGAGCTGTTTCGCATGGCAAAGGACGAAACGACTGCCGTCGGGGTTCGTTTCTTTTTCAGCCTAATAACAAGACTGCCCTTTTCCGCTTTCCGCGCTGGAGGAAAGCGGTCCCCCCAGGAGACAATACAGTATTTTTTTTTAATGGCGATAGTATCCCCTTTGGCGTAAAGTAGACAATACAGTCTCTTTGGTGTTATCTCTGTGTGAACTCGCCGATCCCCCAGAGTTGATTGCGGGTGGTGTGCTAGCTCGTTTTTCTACCCGCTTTTGCGATCTCTTTTCCTCCACGTGCAGTCGTAGATGACTTTGTGCCACCTTCTCCAAGTTGTGCGTAACCCAATGGGCGTAGGATGGTACTGCTGCTTTCTCCTTGGACGCCTGTCTGGCGGTCTTTTGTGTACATGACCCTTGGAGTTCCGCATCAAGGCCTCACCACGACCATCAAAAGAGAACTCGGGTAACCAACTGACTGCAGTCTGTGTAATTTAGAATCAAAGCTCGCCTGAACGGTCTGTACGCCCGACTTAGTCAGTGCAGGCTCGAAAGCCAGAGACGCCAAAGTCCTTTTGACTATAGGAATGGGCAGATGCATACACCAATAATTGTTTATGGGCACCGCCGGGCCGTAAATCCAAGAAACATGCTCGGATAAAAACTTGATACTAATATATAAGAACTGCTAGGAGTCTTGGCTGGAAAACTCGTTTGTAATTGCGACACCCTTCCCGAAAAGCACTAAAAAAATTATGTACCCCTCCTCCTAACGACGACGATGGTTGAACGCGAAGACTTCTGGGTTTTGAGCCAACACTGACTAGTCGTGCGTACAGGCTGCTCAGGGAAAGCTTCCGTGCTCAGCTAGAGAGACTGCAGACCACAGGCCATTCTCAACACTGTACTGAGAAGCTACGACTCTGTTATATGGTAACTTCATGGAACCAACACGAAATCCACGGTGTAGCAGCAAAGATATTTTCGACTGGTATCGCCAGGGGTTTCAAGTCACGGGAGCAAACTGAAGTGCCATTGCGGAATGTTCGCTGATCCAGTTGCATTTTGGGGCGTAGGCAATCCTCTAGGGTATACCCCAGCTAGAACGAATGACACTGTTAGCCTGACGGCACATACCATCAAAATAAACAGATAATTGGCCATGTTCACCCATGTAATTGTTTTAACTGTGAAAATGTATATGATTGGTGCGTTCAGAATCGGTAAGGGAGAACTGCAAAAGAAGAAAAAGTAAGAAGCGCGTGACGCCATACGTTTCATAAGTATACACGCAGTCATGCCTTAGCGTGGCGCATTATATCTGCGAAATAAATGCCTAATTTGTCAAGTTAGCACATGTAATCGTTAGAATAGTGCACATTTTGGTGATTTCTTCGCAATAAAAATATAATTTAAAAAATTAAAGCCGTTCCACTCAATGTGAAAGCTGTCGGAAGTGCAGAGCCGTGATTCGCCATAATGGGCTGCAGCGCCGTTATCCGCTCACTGCTGTCACCCAATGCATTTCAAATTTCCCGCATTCGCAGTGTTCGCGCGCCCCCTGCCTGAAACTGCGCCAGCGGGAGTTCTGTTCTTTTTGCGCTTGCTTTAATTTCGCATGCTGGAGCTGTTTTCCGTCATTTCGAAAGCGTAATTTTTTTCATGCGCGGCTGGAGCCTTTCTGTGTCATTTTGAACGCGCCATTTTTTTCTTTCGTTTCTGGAGCCTTTCTGCGGCATTTCGAACGCGCCAGTTTTTTCTGGGCGGCTGCATCCTTTCTGCGTCATTTGGAAAGCGCCATTTCTTTCTTGCGCGGACGCTTTTTTCGCTTACTATCGTAAAAACCAACCCAACGACGTTCCTAACTAAATGAACGCGGGGGCTGCCGGTTATATACACAGAAGTAACACCGAAAGTTGGGCGAGTTGGGAAATCATCTTGAAAGAAACACGCACAGCGCGCAAAACACAGCGCGCTTTAATCGTATGTTGTTCCTTTGCGCATATGCACACTTGTGTGTATATATTCTTCGGGTTTCTAATAAAAACTAGTTGAGAGTCAGCGCTTGTGTTGTACATCCCTCCGTTTTTCGTCCCGTTGTTTTGCGCGCTGTGCGTGTTTCTTTCAAGATATATACACAGATTTTGCCTCAATGTACCTGCAGTTTTGTTTGTGCAAAACAACGGGGAGATATGTGACAAGCGCCAGCAGTTCACGATGTTCGAACGGTTATGACTATTTAAACCGAGTGGTTTTCGAAGTCTCAGCGTGACTCCCTGACGACGGTACACCAGGCTCTACTTGAGTCCGTTATCTTGCTGCGCCGCCTGATTCCGGCAGTCACATCGACCGCTAGCGAGCTACGACGACAAGACGACATCAAGTGTTCTGCACTTAAAATTTTAAACACAACCAAAACGTGAGAAATTAAGTGGTAGCAATGCATTTGTGTATAGTACTAAAGCCGACTTTGAAGAGACGATAAGTAGCGCTCAATAGGAATACATGGGACCTTCATACTTTGGTAGCATTTCTTGGTAGGACTTGGCAGGACTTTTGACCACGATGGACGTAGAAAAAGACGAAATAAGAGCGATTGCAGGCCACGCATACGCGTATACAGCGGAGAAATTGGGATTAAATGCAGCGCCAGCTGGTGCAGTGGCGTTGGGAAGAACTTAAAAAAGCCAAATAAGCAATAACAAATCCGGCACGCTGAATCGGCGAGCATGGGAAGGTCGTTATCTATAAAGTCGGTCATGATCATGCCGCTAAGCCGTGAAGATGAAGGGGTAGCCGTTATCGTTAACATGGTAACAGTATGCGAACCGTTACCTTTACAAAAAGGATAACGCAGGTCATCTTACCGCTGCTCTCTTTTTCTCAGAATTAAAATTACTAGAACTGCAATAGTTTAAGACATGCATGAGCTTAACCAAAGTGTCCAGGTGTCGGGCATCAAGAGAAACAAAGACTCGCAGTCACAGGTTGTGTAAAATAAAATTGCATTGAAAGTACTATTTCAACTTATTTTGTGTGAGGTAATGAGCCTACTACGTGTTTTTAAATCTCTTCCGCATCTTAGTTGTGAAGACAGTCAGTTATCGAAACGCGTGCAGAGCTAGCAGCGCGTTTTTTTTTTTTTTCTCTCTTTGGACGTGGCAACGTTTTCATGATGCCAAGTTTGATGAGACATTTATCCGAAATCAATTTGACATTTGATCTTTACCCTTGTCAATCACGCGGCCAAATATATACCAGCCACTTCACATGGCACAGAAGAAATCATCCTGCCGTTAGGAAGCGGCGTGGGCTGTACGCTCACGAGCTCTTAAAATGAAGCGTTTGCGAAGAAAGAACAGTCGTTGGTCACTTTGTTTACCTCCTGCCTGGCATTGATAATACAAAATCGTCGTCCTAGCTGCGTCATGATGCTTGCCACTAAGATATATGCAGAGCTTTGCAGGGCGTCTTTCACCAGTACCATTGTGAAACCATGACATCGTGTCAGAATGACCATGCATGATATTTCTTTGATAGGTTGTTCCGGTCTTCTGAAGCCGTACTACAAGAAGAAACTAGCAATTTTCGCCCAGAACTGGTGAACATCGTGTAAACTGCACCTTGGCTCACGGAGTTAGCGAATGAAAGCTGGCTGTCCTTTAGATCGCGAACGCATTTTTTTTTTTCACGTATAGTAAGTCTTCTCTGCCTTGTTGAAATCGTCAATGCGGGACATGTGCAGCACAGCACCATATTGCAGGTGGAGATGGTGCAGATGGCGCCATATTATGCACCATCTGCATCATTATTATTCACCATTATTCACCATTATGCACCATTATTATCGCTGCATATGGTACAATACTATGCAATCATAAACACCTACGCTGTGACTGTTAAGAACCTCCGAGGGTTAAATGCTTAATTTCTCTCCGTCCAGTCATATGCTTGCTTGTTGAGTTTGAGTCAGACCGTTGGAAGCGTTGGCCTCTTCCACAAACTTTCCACTGACGTCTCGAAGCCCTGTTAAGATTAACGACTGTTCCTCTCGCATCACTTGTAGCTTGGCGTCAAGTGCCCGCCCTTCCACCCCATTCTTTCTTGGCGGACAGCTTTTGCGGGTATGCCTCTGGTCATATATCCACCGGAGTCACTCCGCCTGTAAATCGCACGTGTTTTAGGTCGGTCGTCCCAGTAATTTGCAACACTGATCGCTACGGATTGCTTGTCCTGCGCGCATTGTCCTGCGCACATTTGTGGACAATGCGTCATCCGTACGCACTCAGCAACCATGCTATAGCATGGTTGCTGAGTGCGTCCGGATGAGGTGGTAAAAACGTCTGGTACTCCTTAACGTTCCCAATACACTAACACCATCACTCCAACAAGCCAGCCAATAGCTCAAGTTTAACCCTGAATTATCGGAGCGGCGCTGCTTTGCATGAAAGCAGGAACTTCGAAACTCGAGAAAAAAAATTGCCCTGCGCTTGAAGCGGTACCATTTGAACTACAGGAGCGACTGAATTCTTCTCCATTTTCTTGTGTATAGTAACCCCCGAATTCATAGATGTATCTTCTTCTCAACTTAAACCGAGCTTAACTTGCCGCCGTCTAAGTCGGCTTCCCTCAATTCATAGACCCAACCCGCTCTTCGATCGCACTTCAACCGTACTTCGACTGATCTTGGTCGGCCGAAATTCAAGTCTGCTTCGTAGCTACCTTGAAGGCTTGAAGTCAACTTCGTCGCTTCGTTATTCCAACATGGCGCCTCGGCAGCGGTAGCGGTGCGACGTTGCGCGATGGATCGCCGGCTTCGAGGCAGTCTGTCGTGCCACTGATGTTGTGTTTGGTGACGCGTATACGACGAAAAGCCGAACTTGAAGGCAACTTCGTCGCTTCGTTATTCCAACATGGCGGCTCGGCACCGGTAGCGGCAGCGGCAGCGGCGCGACGTTGCGCGATGGATCGCCGGCTTCGGGGCAGTGGTCGTGCCACTGATGTTGTGTTTGGTGACGCGTATACGACGAAAAGCCGAAAATACCGCTGCAATCGTTGAGCGGCCACCAAAGCCGGTGTACGATGATCGCCGGGGACTGCCACTGCCTACACTGCAGCAGCTGATGCTGACCCTCCGTTTTCGCCAGTTTTTACGGCGCCGGCTCCTTTCAAGCAGCTACGGGAGACTGGTGAAACCTACTGTGTGCCACACCGTAAAGAGGGTGACGGAGCTGATCGGAAAAAAGCCACTGTTTGAGCGGCTGGTGCACTTCCTGGTCGAGTCGAGGTATTGCTGCAAATAGTATTATTGCCATTCACGGCCCTCTGATGACTGATATCAGCCAACTTGCTTTCGCGCTTCGGTATCCCTTGAACTTGTCACCGAGTATACCTTGTCGCATCCCTCCCGAAAGTGGCTTCACGTGGTTAGTTTGAACATTTCCTGGTGTTGTTTTTTCTCTTTGTTGCAGCATTGTGTGATTGTTAACAGTGTTTTTGGTCTACACAGTAAATCCAGCGAAAAGGGAATGTTGTGCAGGTTATAGTGCGCAAGTTTCTCCTTGAGAGGGACCATGTATACAGCATACATCTTTGTTTTGCATTAAAGGACTGGCCTTCAGTTACACCCAGTTCTTCTGGCCCCAAAAGTGGTCTCACATGCACAAAGAGTTGTTGCAGCTCCAATTTTTTTTACTCTATAGTGTAATCAGTAAGGTCATTTGTGAGGTAACCAAACAGCGTAGTTGGCGTGTTAACTGCATGCTAGCATTCAGGCAGCACAGTCCAATGGAACCTAGGGCCCAATACAATTACACAGTCATGTTTATTGAAAATGGCTTTTGTCGACCGTGTACTACAGCACTAGTCCAGTCCCAGTGATGACATGGGCAGTGCGAGTTGCTGGCTATAGTCTCCACTCCGTCATCTGGGGACGCCAACCCACACTTACCAGTTACGACGTGCTCGCTGAGATAAACGGGTGGTAATTTCTTGAACAATTATAACGAATAGCCTGATGTTACACACAGTTATGTGGGGACCGCACTGAAGTGCTACTTTTTAAGCAAGCCGAAAAGAAATTGTGGGGAATGCTTCGGTGTCACTCTTTTTTTTTCTTTTGCCGCCTGAATAGCTGTCACGTAAAGACTGGGGAACGCTTCATCTTCGGGCTAGAACAGCAGTGATTGTTCTTGGCTTGCTGAACTAAAGAGGCCACCCACATTTACTTGATTTTAATCGGCTTAAATAAATGTTTTTGCAACAACCGGGTTGGCTGGCCGCAAACTCCATCACTGATATCGTGTGATTTTCACATGTTCCTCAAACCGTTATTTTCTTGTGAATTGCATCATCCTGCTATAGCCTTCTTGTGGGGTTTGTTAGCTTGATGCATGATAAAAGTGGATATTGATGACTGAACTTGGGCAGCGACTCCTACGTAGATTCAATACTGTGAGCTGGGGAGGCACATATTCACAAAACGCTGATGTTGCTCAAGCATCACTGCATCACTGCAACGCACCTACATGAACATCCACGTTTCAATTCGAATCAAGCAAGTAGTTCCCTGTCCGCTAAGTATTTCTGTATTTTATTCTAAATTGCTCGCCATTCTTGTTGCCCTTAGTGCAAAAAAGCTGCCACTAGAGTGTGCAAAGAAAAATACCAGACCAGTAACAAAATGCCTGTACGAAGGCATTTGGTTTTGTTCAAGTACTCCTAAAAGCTCTAATAGCCACATTTGTCAAATAAAGGCAGCAGACTGAAATCACAGAGCTTACACATACTTTTATTATTTCTGTTGCAAAGCCTTGGCCATAAAAATTTAAAAAACACTGGCAAAACAAGAGATCCAAACCTTTCAAAGACAAACACGTTTTGGTTTGCCTATGGACAACAAAACTCTAGAAAATCCAAAATGTCGTATGTTTTTGTTTTTAAAAGTTCTTCAGCTGGTGTCCAACACAGTCCAACAAGAAACACCACTCCAGAAAGGACAAGGCCCTGACAACATCCTCCTGCTCGCAATACGATAAAATTCTCTCTCCCTTCATCCCGACTACACGGGCTCCTGTCGAATTCTCACTCCAAAGCCTGGGCGAGCAAAGTTTTCTCACGCTTAATTTTATACTCGGGAGCTCTAACTCAAGCTCTTTTTGCTGGTTTATCAGCTGGTCCTCTAGCTGTATTTTCTCAGGTGCACCTCCTTATCAGCAGAAGGTGCAGGTTGTGCTCCTCCTGCAGGAGCTCCACCCTCGTGTTATCGTCAGCCCAGAGCTTTCACTCGAGGAGAGCCATATGACCGTTTGGATGCCCTGCGGCCTCCGTAGCAGGCGCTGCTGCATCACTGCCGCTGCAACTGCCGGCTGCGGAAGCTGTAGCTGCCGCCACCAGACTTGGCTCCCAAAGAGACTCTCGTGGTAGACTGTCGTCTTGCGCTGTCACAGCCCATGTTTCCCCTGGAGATGAGTCTGGCTTGGATGAGTCATCTGAAATGAACAAGCAAACTATATCTGTTGAATGTGAAATCTTATGCGATATGTGAGTGCACGGAAGGGTAGGTGGAGGTGATCTTCCTTTCAAGGCAAAGGTGACGCCACTGCCTATTCCACGATACACAAATTGGCTGCCTTACTCTTTACACAGCCATTTGAGTATGTACGGGCAATTAAAGGGGCCATGTGAGTTACCACTCTGTTTTTTCAGCACATGGCCTGTAGCAAAACTTAGAGTTAGCTTAGAAAGTGCCATGTGACAGGTAAATGTGATGGCATCCAAGTAAAAAAGGTGCGCACTGTAGCTGCGGAGAACTATGTTTGTGGGGTAGCCGCGGCGTGACGTGTCGCCAGCCTGCTTGTCCAAGTAATTCGCACCAAAAGACAAAAAAAAAAAAGTAAAGCAGTGTTTGGGTTTTCAACACTGCGTCCTTGTGTGTGTGCAACGTCTAGTAGAGAGCAGTATGCCACACGTGAGGCTGGTGTGCAGGACACGTCACTCCATCGTTACACCGAAGTGCAACTGAGGTGATTACGAGACGCACCGTAGTGGATAGCTAAGAATTTAGACCACCTGGGGGTCCTCAAAGGGGCCATTAAGACAAAATACACCTTTCTTCGATGTTTATGTATTCACTTGTAACTTCTACTGTTTACCCAACACTTGCTACTGCTATAAAAAGCATGTGCACTAAATGTAAATGCAGAGATCTTGTTCTGCAAGCTTTATACTTTGCATCGGATTTTGTCGGCCTCAGCGAATTGCAGCGAGCTGCCAATAATACGTCGTCAGTTCAGTGCAGAAAAGTAGCTAGGGTATTGCAAACCCATTATCTGTTTTCCTCATTATTTCATTTGAGTCAAGTCTGTGTTAAAATTTGTGCAGTGTTATTCTAATGAGGCAATCTTTCCAGTCAACCAAACTTTAATTTTGTCTTCACGGCCCCTTTAACATGAGCTGACCTTTCATTTTTCAGCCTCAACCAGAAAACAGGCTGCAGCAGCCTGCATTAAACCTGCATGCTAAAAAATGCGGATGGCCACTGCTTTTTCTTTCTTCTGCGGCAAAATGGATTCACACGTGATTAGGCCCCTGTTTAGAAACCAAAGCTAATTAATTCAACCACGAGCCTTCACTGCACTGCAGCTCAGAGATGTTGGACAGTTTTTTTCCCTAAAGATGGAAAATTTGTACCCACCTGTGGCATAAACACGGTGTCCCTGGTGCTGTCCACCATTGCCTGCACCAACTGTAGGACCAGTCGACTCTGCACAGGCAGCAGGTGGCGTGTTCCGACCAAGTAATTCTTGTTTTCAGGCCGTATGCCAACCATCTCCATGGTCGGCGACATGGGTCGAGGTAGTGGTCCTCCCCCTAGAAAGCAATGCGTAACACACCGTCAGTAAAAAAAAAAAGGCTGGAGTGAATGTGAGCACTGAAATGGCTCTAACAGCAGCATTCCAGTGGAAATAGTCACACGCACACACACATATACCTGTGCTTCTGTGGTCACATTTTGACTTCTCTTTCAAACTATAGTAGACAGTAGTTGAAATGCGAAAATGAAAGCTTCACTTTAAGGCTGCTGTGCTATAGCTAGGGCAGGCCTCCACGTACTGCAGTATGCTGGGGTTTCACAGTACTGCCGATAAGCTCTCAGTACCTGGATGTGGACAGATTATTTGTCAGGGTTCAGAAGCTGAATCTGGCTGGCACACATTTCCTTTGTGCACATGATGCGCGGTACACTACAGGTTCGGTTACTAAATTTTGTATATCCTTGTTGAGGGGAGGTTTTTTATTTTTAAAGCTTGAGATTCAAAATTCGGCTACGTTGAAACGGATTATTATTATATCCAAGAACGAAACAGGGATGACATAACATCCGCGGCCCTTAAGAACCGGCAAAGTTCTTTTAACACAGGAAAAAAATCACAGCAGGACGCGTGAAAGAAGCCGCTTTCGAACGTAAGGCACGACGGCAGTAACATCTATCGGTAGCGCAATGCTAGGGTCTTTCAACGAAATTGCGAACGTGTTACTTACCGGCCTTCAATTCCTCTCGCTTTCCGCGGAACCATTCCTCGTTCCACTTCTGCTTCATGTTGTTCCAGCATTGTTCAGTCCTGCCGCGTCGCGTTTTGTGACACCAAAGACGGAGTTAAAATTCCGTAGCAACATCTCGCCACTGGGAAGCTTTCGCTGCAACGGAAGATACGTCGTCCTTGCGCTATAATTTGCTTCGCCGCGTCTTTAAAACCAACACAAGAAGAGTCTTTTCACCTTCTGTGAACCTTGGTGCAACTTTTCTGCGCATTTCTTGGATCCTTTTGCTGCGCACGCACAAAAATACGAAGAAACGAACATGAAACCAACGAAACGCTGTCGAGAACGCCGATGCGGCTCGGTTGCGAGCGCCCGGGTTGCCAGATCACATTCACTAACGTCTGAAACACGCGTTATGCTTTGACTGTAGATGATTGGGGATTGCTATTTGCTTAAACAGACCATTGTTAACAATTACTATGGGTGGTTTTTAGTTAAAGGGACTGTTTTATGACCTTGATTTGCATCTTAAACGAAAAAATTCCCGGTTACTCTCGATCCCAGCCGCGTCCGTCGCCGCCCCGCTCAAGTCGCCCCCTGACTTGACGAAGCAAGCTCGCTCCAACGTCTATGAAACGCGAAGGTCGTCTTAGACCCGTTCAAGCCGCCTGCTGTCTTGGAGCGGACTTCATGAAGTACGCTCGCTGCTTAAGTTTAAGATAGGTCTATGAATTCGGGGGTAAGTGCTTCGTTCGTTCAGCGCTGCCTTAGCAACATCGGGGCGCAAACGACCTGTCTTGAACACTCGCGGCTGTCTCTCGAGCATCTATGCCATGTGCGGAGCAGATGCGTGAACCCTTTTATGCTACTGGTGCGTGCTTGCGAGCGTGCTAAGTCGCATAGGAAAAAAGTAACGATACGTGCTACCATGTTTTGCCTGGGGGGCCAGCCTTTGTCAAGTGTGTATAAGACTAATGCGAAATAGCATATGTGAGGGCGCAAATGGCCTGCTACGCACGCATGCATGGTTGTCAGTATTCGAGGAAGGCGTGGTTTGAAAAACGCAGGCACCTGGGCACCTGACAATTACGGGCCAGACAACCGTGCATCTGGAAGTTTTCCATAGTTATTTTCTTTTTCTTTTTTTTCCTGATGGGATAGTACTCTGGCATTGCAGTAATGCCTATGGGCGTTTTTCCTGCACTGTAGTCTCCTCACTTTCGCGCTGCCTGTCTCTTATTACCATTGTCTCTATTGTTGACGACGTGTAAATGTATGCACCGCTAGCTCATTATTCTTGTACTCTCAGTGTCTCGCTGATAATTTCAGGAGAACGCACTGGTGCGGAATATTTTCCTGATATCGGTGCAACACGCCGCCTTCCTAAAGTGTTTTATGGCAGGTCCCCATAATAGCAGTTTTTTAGGTCTCTAGTTAACACGGAAAACCACAGCGTCAAACAGTAAAAGTTTCCGCATCTGGAGGTTTTACAAGGTCGGGAAGACGAAAGCACTGCATAAAATACCTCGCATAGATTCCTCCATGACCCGGCAAATCACGTTTACCTTATTTTTAGAATATTTTGTTAATGTATCTCACAAAAATTAAACTTTCGGTATTTTACCACTCTGAATCTGCACCTGCGCCACGAGGAATGACGCAGGGGAGGGATACAGGATTATTTCGACCACCTCCCTAGGGGTCTTTAACGTGTGCCGACATCACGACACACGGGCATTTTCGCGTTTTGCCACAGCGCCCGGAATCGAACCCCCGTCCTTGGCTCAGCAGCACAACGCCTTAGCCTCTGCGCCACATCGGATGGTGACTGCATCAAACGAAACGAGTGTGGCAACCCAACGTCGCAAAAATTGAAGCATTTTTATTTATTTCTTTTCACGTAACTCATATCGAATCGCCCGGCCAAGCACTTTTATTTTTCTTGCAACATGAATGAGTTCAGATAGTTGGGTGCCCGTAAGGAGATCAACAGGTTTGGGGGGATAGGTGACACTATTCCATCAGTGTCTGAAGAAACTTTGGGCGATTTTTTTTTTCGCTGGCACCCGCCCCATATGTCAACCGCTGTCAACGTAAACTAGTACCTGCATCCTCGTTTGCCTCCAGCTCTCGTTGCTTTCACCCCCCTCCCTCCTCCTTGCCCCTTTATATGATTTCCGCATGCATCCCTAAACTCAAACGCGAGATAAATGAATGATCGGGGGCAAAAATTAATGCATAGCGTTAACGGGAGCATTAAGACAAAATACAAGCTTAGTTCATTAAAAAGAGTACTGTTCTGCTGCACGACTGCAGCTGCATGGTATGCCTCAATGGGTATTCGCCCCGAGCGCGAACACAGTCGGCCCCTGGCGGCGGCGGGACGAACCGCTCCTAGTGTGGATGGCGCTCTCGCGTCGTCTGCTTTTTCACGTTGCGTGCGGCGCAAGACGCATGCTGCACACGACAAAACAACCAATATGTGTGCTCGTTTGGCAGTAAGCAATGACATAGTTACCTCTGCTTGCGCATTTCCTCTAGAAATGCAATAATCAGCGGCCGTTGCGGGTTAATGCGCTGGTTTAATTCCACGAAACATCTTCGCCCTGGTCACCGCTTGAGTGTGAAACGCGTTATAAACATTGCTTCCACACATTGCACTTTTCATATTGTTGAGTGCAGTCGTCTACCGTTTCGGGAACGTCGAAGGGTGCTTTTTGAAGGTGGCGTGGTGATTATTTAAAGGATAAAAGTCTAGTACGCGAAACGGGTAAGAATCGACAAGACCTGTGCATACGCGTGCAAATTCCACACACTTGTAAAATTGCGCTGTTTCCTTATAGAAGAAAGAAACAAAAAAAATTGATCACATCTTTCCGCGGGGGGAAACCATGGGGTGATGCGACGCATCTGTGCGGTGCTTGTTACGGTTGCGCCGACCATCGTGGTAGCAGACCTGTTAGTCTCCATTCAAATCATCGGTGGTCATCGGATGTCATCGGAGCGGCGGCGGTGGAGCGACTGAGCGGAGCGGCGCAGTTATCGCGTTTATATGTACCGCGCGTTAACGGTGAGGGGAATGAGAGAGAGTAGCCCATGCGCATGTGTTAACCGAGCCCTAACGCGCGCTGACGCACAGCTGGCATGGCGAGGGGAGCGAGCGCTAACGCAAGATGGCGCAGCGGTGAGACCGGCGTTACCGCGCAGCTGGCGTGGCGAGGAGAATGGGGGAGAGGCGTGCGGACTGCGGATGGATGGAGGGACAAGGCGAGTCAAAGAGATGCGTCGCATCTAAAACATTTACACTGCACACGACCCGTGCGCTATCGCCCATACATTACCGGACACGTATTTTACACTCGCAAGCGCCTGTGTGATCGTGTCCTTCCCGTAACTTTTCTAAAATAAATACCATTTTTGGACAGTCGTTGTTTATACTGAGGAGGAGGAATAAACATTTATTCAACTGTATCGAGTTGCTAATTTTACGTATTATTTAAAATACGTTTCTATGGATGCGCAAGAGTAATTAGGGGGGATTTTTCGGTAAAATTAGGTAGTTGTGAGTTTGCGTC
The DNA here is from genome assembly GCF_048455015.1 of Haemaphysalis longicornis. NCBI lineage: Eukaryota > Metazoa > Arthropoda > Arachnida > Ixodida > Ixodidae > Haemaphysalis > Haemaphysalis longicornis. The sequence continues at coordinate 161,261,508 of NW_027526203.1, forward strand.
TGTCATGTGGCATTTCGTGTGTCATTTTCATATATATCATTTTCAAATCCGACATGAATCACCTTGTCCAGAAACGTGTCTCACTCAGCATAACCAAATGCCTAATATGGTAAGGTCTTAACCTCTTAAGGTGGACCTAAGTTTAAAGAAAGAGGAGAAAACGTGTAATATAATGCGCGTTGTTGCCCACATGTGTGAGGGGTGTGTGCCATGACTCGCTGTTTTTTTTTTTTTCCCGCAATGCTTGCTTTCAATACAATTTTGAAAAAGGCGATCCACAATTCCTGGACAATCCCGGACCAAAGGGGGGTTAATCAGTTTTGAAAATACGTACTGCTTTTTCACCGCTACAGAACACGACGCCTAGTGTAGTTTCGATTGTAAGTAATACTGATAACCATAGCTTGGCTTTTCGCGTTGCATGCGTTCTATTCTCGCTGCTCTTGCAACATTGGCAGGATCCCCCCCCCTTCCCGAAAGAAAAAACGAAATGCACAGAATTTCATTTTTTAACCAATCCTCAAGAATTAAATGCCAAGACAAAGGTGATATTCAGTTTACAAAACAAAGTTTTTACCGGGAACCCGTAGCGCTGATTCGCAACGAGAAATAAAAAGGAAATGTTTTACTACATCTGCAACAGCGCAACTTCATTTATTGCCATCTTTAGGGTTCGTAAGCCACCTTATACGCAAGAATTCAAACACATCTCGCTGTTCCAGGCACCTGTTAGATTTTAAAAGGAACGCAAATGGTCAACAGAGCAGCCGTAACAGAAAATTTGTGCTCACTGTGAGGTCCCAAAAGCTTGCTTTGCACACTGTAAACCTTCTTGTCACTTCGCGAAAACCTAGCTAAACATGACATGTTGATTGTACTGCGTGCGTTGACAATTCAATTCGCAAGTTCACTTGCGACGAAAGCCGTAAATAAGTGATCCGAAACCGTTATTCATCAAACCTTCCTTCAGGGTCTCTAAAATTTCATTTAAAAGACCCGTTAGAGCGGTTACATTTATATCTCTGCACTGATCAAAATTCAGTAATTTTATGTTGGCTTTTGAACACACAAAAAATATCGTAAGCTCTTAGAAAAAATTTCGGGGCAGTTAAGTAGTGTTACCATTACAGGGCATCCCGCAAATGCAAGAATGCGTCATGCTACCAGTGAAAGCGATTGAGATTGCCGTTGTAAACTGAATTTCAGAGATCGAGGCTTCCTGATTTGTTTCTATTTATGCTTTTATTGAAGGCTCAAAGCCATAGTCTGGAAAGATCGAGCTTGCTACGAGCCAGAGCGTACAAGTTAATTGTCACAATTATGGCCATTCTGATATTCCCGATGAGTAATCGCTTTTTTTGGCGTAGTAGTGAAAACTGACTGCCGCTTCCATGCTATACATTGAACGTTGAGGAACCGAACTACAGCATACCAGTCTTGTTTGCACCTTTCGTGCGCACATACGGCGGGAAAAAGGCACGAAGCGCGCCCACAGTGTGCATTCTTACGGGCCGCTCAGCGGAGCATCCACACTAGCAGCGCGACACTGGCGCCACTTACATGTCGAGGTCGCGGCGAATAGCCTGTATGAGCCACGCATGCAGGCAAACATGTGAATGCGCTGTCACTGGTTACGTCGGGCTCCAAGGGATGGCGGTACTTGTCTGTGCTAAGCGCATGATATGAATTGGACATGCCAAGCTCTATCCCGCCGAACGCAAAGTAATACCTCGACTCCAATGTGAATGCGATTAATAACAACTCTGTTTACACCACCATTGAGAATCGGGTTGAAACGGAGCAGACGACGCACGCCGGTGTTATTTTTATTCTTCGGGGTGCGGCTGCAGTGGCATAAGCCGCGCCATATCTGTGGCGTTTCGGCCATGTCTGTGGCCATTTCAGTGTTGCCAAGCGAAGAAATTCACCGCTAAACTTTTCAATGAATACCAAGTATAGTGCTGCCTTTTCGAACGAACGAGATGGTCGTTCGGTTCTCACCAATGACTTTGCTCAAACTTCTTTATTGTTAATTTTTTTGGCTCCGTTTAATAGGCTTAACGCAATTTAATTAAAGTTCACGGAGAATGCCAGTTGCATTGTTAGATTTGCTTAAGCCACCTGGGCTAAGCAGTGAACGCCGAGGACGTATCGATTCGCCTCAGATTAGCGCAGAGGTGCGCATAAGCATAAAACAAAAATAATGCCCTTCCACTCTGTGAAGGATGAACTGCACTCTAAACGGAAATACTCCGGATAGGGAGTAAATTGCTTGTCCTCTAGCGTGCTCCGTATAAAGAGTACTATTTACTCCGCTAAGAGGGCGTATCTAATAAACTCCCCTAAGGAGGGAGCTTTTTCAGACATTTAGCAGAGTATTTTCGATCTTATTACTCCGCTGAGGAGGGGAGCTTTGGGGGCATTTAGCAGAATATTTTGTGCTGTCCGAAACTCCGTTGAAGAGAGGAGTTTTTAGGGGCTTTTAGCGGAGTAGTTTATGTAATTAAGAACATCCCTGAAGGAGGGCGTGTTTAAGCATCCGGCGGAGCATGTTATGTTACCTAAAGCTCCAACGCGAATAAGTTTTTTTGGGTGTCTAGTGAAGTAGTTTATGTTTTTAAGAACCCCGCTGAGCAGGGCCGTACCAAGACTTGCAAAGAGCAAAATAGACATTTATTTCCTTGTCCCAGTAGGGGCACGTCAACTTCACAATAGAACAAAATATTTGCGCTCAAGAATACATCGGCTGATACCCCATCATATAGATAAAACTGGAATAAATATTTATTTATGTATTTATTTATTTTCACATACTGCAGCCCTTTAAGGGCTAAAGCAGGAGTGGTTGAAATACAGAGGAGTGATTACACATGCACCACTTCAGGGAACAAAAAATGATGATGATATTTAAGATAATATATGATAATGGCGTCTAAGTCACATGGAGAAATAAATCGCATCAAACTCAAATGAAATAGCAATCAGTTGAACCATGAAACATGGTGGAAAATATATGCGGCTACCAGCCATACGGTGGCCCAGTGGGGTTGTGCTACTGAGCCCAAGGGTGGTGGTACGATGCCGGTCACAGCGGCGTTTTTCCGATTAACATGAAAAACAATAAATCTCGTGTGTCGATATTTTCGCCACGTAAAAAAAAAAAAACCCAGACGGCCAGAAATCCTCCAATACGGTGCGCCCCATAGTCATAGCAGGGTCATTCCATGCCAAATGTCCCAGCCGTAAAATCGACCATCACGGATTTGCTCAGTAAAAATTGTGGGTCATCCTCGCATGGCCCACAGTGCTCCCTGAAAGTGAGTGGTTTTCTCCGAAAAAAATTTGTTCTTTTTCTAGCGGCCCTTTTACCTCCTGGGTTTAAATCAAACTTTTGTCTGGGAAAAAATTCATGAAAAAGTAACTTCTCTTACAATGGCCACCATTTTTTGTGAACATCATTTTGAAGCCCTGGGCTGCTCTATGCCGCATTTTTTAAATATTTTTCTTTTTCTTTGCTGTGATTACGCCATTCAGAAAATACACGATGTCGAGCAATTTCAAACATTTTTAGCAAATACGAGCACATTGTCTCAGCCAGTAAAGCATTTGTACCTGTATATCAGCATTGTGGAAAATTGGTAAAAACTATATTTACACTGAAAAAAGGTGAAATGTGCGAGAAAACGTTTGTCATACTTGTAAAAATCTCCTTTCTGGCCCATATTCACCTTGAAATTGCGCATTGTTGTGCTCGTAGTAAAAATATGAAATACAAGCCATTCTCTAGTACAAATGATCGCAATTTATTTCAGAGAGTTGAATCAGAACAGTTTTTGTTTTAGCAGATAAAAAAAATTTTCAATTTATTCAGCGGCACTACTTCACCCCGTTCTTCCACAGAGCTTCTTCTCCGCACGGCACCCACCTGCCTGCATGAAAGAGGCGCGAGCCAGCGGGTTTGCGCTACAAGAATACCTTTTGCCGCAATGGGATTTGTAGCGTCAGTACAGGAAAAAGGAATAATTCGCGTGTTAGTGTGGTAAGTACAACGTGGAGCTCGCGGTGGTGCGCCCATTCCATGAGTAAGGGTAAGGGTCTGTGACGTCATAGAAAAGTTGCGGGAAATTGGCAAGGGGGTCGCGACTGCTTCACACGGTTTCTTTAATATCTCCGTTATTTGTTCGAAGATTGCGATGATATTGGTATCATTGTTATCGGGACTAAGCACTCTTTCTAATAAACCCAACTTGTATTTTGTCTTCATGGCTGATTTAAAGCCACAGCTGCGTTGCTCCGCTCCATTGCTCTGCGGGGGCTGCTAATTGCACACAGGCTTTGATTGAGAAGTCCGCCACTGGTTTGCGTGCCACTCGGAATAAAAAAAAATACGAGCAAAGAAAGCAGGGGAGGACATACACGTGCGACAAGTTATGGGGTGTTTGAATAGAGCATTTAACTTGCTTGAATTCGGTATATTTAGCAGTTCGAGTATTTGGGTGTGAGTAAATGAGTAGATCGTCAGGGAAAGTGACAGCGATTAATACCTGAGCTTGAACCGATACGTCCTGCACCGAACAGACGGGCGCCTCCCCTGGGGACGAAGCGAGAAAAAAAAAACGAACCCGGGCCCGAGCCGCGGTGGGGAGGGGGGGGGGGGTTGTACCCAGAGCGGACTGACAGATCGGCTGTCTTTACGGCCCCGATACGTTTGAAGTACCCGCGAATGTATGAAGTGAGCTAATCAACACACCCACAACACGTTAATCAAGAACACGTTTATAAAATGCTACCTATAATCGTATCGTTCAAGCTCTGCAATAACTTTTGCTGGGCGACTGAATCGAGGGACGGACAGACAGACAGACAGACAGACAGACAGACAGACAGACAGACAGACAGACAGACAGACAGACAGACAGACAGAGAGACCGAAATCTCCGCGTTTCGTGAGCCCAATGCAGGCTATCGTCGTTAAAAAATACTGATGGTGGGGATCTGCAGGTGCCATTTATCTCTGATAGGAACAAAACCACACCAAATTATGGCAAGTATAATTTCCGACAGAGCGTTGAAAATCACAAGCGAACAGTCCTGGCAAAAATGTATTGATGGAAGCTGCAGAAAACGTTGCAGATAGCATTATACCAGAGCCTTTTCAACTTCCAAATTGCAAACACAGTAAACCCAGCATAGTAGGGAGTTTTAGAATATGGGGCCCCAACGCTCTGGGGCCCCCAAGCGTCTTGGGGTGTCGTACTGCGCATGCGCAGAACCCAGGCCGTCCTTGGGGTTTTGGGTTTGCGTTTAGCGCGCACGCTATTGGCCTCGAGGACATACCGTGGCGCCACCTACGAGTGACGTCACTTGTAGGACGCCGAATCGTGTTGTCGTCTGCTACAACACATTCCCCCTGCGTATAGGGACCGGGCGGCCGTTGTATGGCACCACCGTCGTTTCAGCGAACAGCGCCGCCCGTGGCGAACCGCTCGTCAGTGGAATGCCGGTGGCGGTCAGCGCAGCGTAGTTGTGCATGGTTTTATTTCGTTGTTTAGCGGTGCGGCTTGCAAAGCGAACGTAACCCCGCGTGCATTTTTCAGAACGGTAAACCTTGAGTGTGGATGTGATGTTTACAAGGCATTCCATGCCATGGGCTCGGCATGCCATACGCCCATACTCAGTATTTACAAATAGCAGACGACGCTCAATGCGCCAAGCTGGAAGTCAAGCTGGAAGTGAGAGTTCGTTGCTTCATGCAATTTTTTCATGCCTGCATGCAGTTTCGCGAATCGAGGAGTATATTGCCGCTAAATGCTCCCACAAAGCCGGTGTGTGCAACCGATCTAGGAATGCTGCGGCGCTGGCCTTTCGCAGTTGATGACGAAACGGCGCCGACGTCGTGCACAAGCGAAAGACAAAGTTGGAGGGTGTCTTCGAAGATTTACCTCAAAACAGAAATTGTGACGCTTCCGTATCTTCATTACCTACGGCTGAAACATGTTTAATTTCACAGAAATGCTCTTACTACAGTCATTGGGAATCATTGATAGAATAAATACCGCATGATAGTAGAATGTTATTGCTTGTCGTGGAGAAGCATTGCTTTACAAGAATTGCAATGGTTGCTGGCTAGTTGGTAAATGGTTTTTCAAAAACCTATTCCTGCGTGGCTGAAGGACGTAAGACAAGAGGGTGCCCAAAACCTGTACTCAGCTTCACAACTGAATGCTGCGGTCGGTTTACAAGCTGCTACCTACGCTTGAAAAATCATGCACACCTCCGTCTAACGACGATGATGGTTTATCGCAAAGCTCTATCGTATGGGTTTCCTTGGTTGCCTTCTGGATTTAAACTTTGATTAGTTAAGCGTCGAATTTGACCAGCACGCAGTTTGGACTTTTGATCGCAGCGTCTTTGACTTTGACCATTTCCCATTCGATTTCGCACGAAGAAAGCTTTGTGTTCAACCACCATAATCATTAGACCGAGGGCTAGATGATTTTGCTGTTTAATTTTGAACTTCCATGCTCCCTCTCCAAATCTAAACTTTTTCCAGCGTGTCGGAAATGTGTCTGTGGTGAAGGACTCGGGCTCATGCACCCATATTTGAGGCAACTAATCGCGCGTTTTTGGCATCTTCACCAGGCATTACACAATTTTTATAGGTACTCTGTAAAGAATACTTAAGCATTAAAAAACACCGGCTGGCGTTAACACTGTCACATTTTTTAACTATCGGTGCCAGCCTTTATTCTACGCAGGGGGTAAAACGGGAAGGGGAGGAGGGATGGTTTGTAGCTTGGGCTGTTGAGTTGGTGAATAACTTTGGCTCTTGATAAAATGACCACCACAAACGTGGGATTTCCACTTCGGCTTTCAGGCTCCCATGCTGTCACAGTGTCGCTCACCAAAACCGAAGGTACAAAGATCACGGTTACAGAAAGTGTAAACTACCGCAACATTTCTACGTCTACACAGTAATCCATCACGTATGCAGGTGCCTTTCTATTTAAAGCACCCGTATCGAGGTATCCCATCGCTAAGGCTGGCGTGGAAACCGTAGTCATTGAAACCAGTGAAGATAATTTAAAGTGTTAGAAAAGAATTCTAATATTGCTAATAGTTGTATTCCTACTCAGATCGCGCGCAGCCAGCCGCAGAGCGCTGCAAAAAGCGCTCGTGTCAATGTAGCCCTTCCCCAACCTTACAAGCATCCAATAATTTTGCGTAGCCGTGAGTGCATTTAAGAAGAAAATAATACTAATAATAGTAGTTTTATTCGTACTCAGAACGGGTGGAGCCAAGCGCAGATCGCTGCAAAAAGCGCTCATGCCATTGCAGCCGATACCCAACTTTAGACGCGTCCGACAAGTTTACGTAGTCATTACTGCATCTAAGAACTCAACACATCTGTTTAGACTTCGTTTCATCTCACATGTCTGCTCACAACGCCACCAAAACATACAAAGCAACGAAGCAAACACGACAAAAACAACAGGAGGATGTGTAGTCCAATGCACCGGCTCATTCCACTGACGAGGGGAGCGCCGAGTGGTGGCGCCACCCGTCCAGCTGCCCGGTCCCTATGCGGAAGCGTGTTTTTTTGTTGCGGCCACCGTCTCGTCCGTTCCTAGTGGATTTGATGCAAATTACCAAAAAAGTTGTCTGTAAACCAAATAATTCGGACAAGCAATCAGCGACTCGCTTGTTCCCGGCGACACCGCCGCGTTTAGGTACTAGTTGCTACCAACGCGACCCACAGCTCTTACATACGCAGCTAGCTAAAGTTAAGGACGATGCAACTGATGTCGAGAAAAGTACGCTGTAAATTCATTACGAAATACTTTTGACGGGACATGTGTGTGCAAGCAAACACCTTGTAACAGCGACGGAAACGCGTCGCTCACTTATGATCTCACCGCGCAAACTGCTCGTATTGCCTCGTAAATGAATGACGCGACAACGGTGATCAGATTGCTTCGCCGCACATGCTTAAAAGTATTGTTATGGTCTGCAGTTTGGCTTAATCAGTGCCTATGTCCCCTACGATGTTTTTATAGTCATGCTCGGATTTGATTAACGATCACTGCCGTAGCCTGTACTCTGCACGGCTGATGTTTACTTTTCGCGACTTGTCCGCAATGTATGAACGGTATGAACGCGAGTTTTTAACGCCTTCGAGCGGGTTCGGACAAGGTTATATTTAGTTTTCATTAGGTGCTCGGCGTGGTAATTTATAATTGCAGCGTGTTTTGTATGATTACAGTAAGCCGGCATTTCTCAAACATCAATTTCGAAACTCACGACTTCTCACAGAAGGCGAGGCTGCGTACGAGGCGAAACACGTCGTTAATGATCTCGGGTAATGGGGATATTTAGAATAGGAGAACCGAGCGTTGGGGGCCCCCAAGAAGTTAGAGGAACCCAAACGCAACACGCGCGTGCGCGACGGGAGGGCCTTCGCCAACAACTCGCAGCCGGCTTCGGATGCACGTAATCGGATGTTGGGAACTTTTGGCTTGGCGTCGCAGCAGATATTTCATTGCCGTTAGAGTTGCGAGTGACAGTCCCTAACAGAACGTTTCACCGCGCTCGGAACTCTGTAAGCGCGGTGATTTCTGTTGAAGCGATCGACGATCAAGATACCTGCACGGCCTCGGCCGATTCTTGCGCGCAAGCATAGCCATCTTTCGGCCGCTCGCCACACCGTGCGTGAACGGGCCGGCGCTGCCGGGACCGACCTCCGCGGCCGGTCGGCGTAAATCGCGGCAGATATTTGCGCATCGCTTTGAAAACCACAGCTGATGACACTGCCTATCAGAATTTTTATCACACTAACATCCACTTTCACCAATCTGGAACTCCTTTTCTACGACTTGTGTGATTTCAAAAAGCGGCGACAAGTTGTTGCTGCCGCGACCTGCGTCGGTTCGAGCCGCACCGTCGGCTGTGCGGGCAGGCACGGCGGGTGCGTGTGCTTGTGCGAGCAGTTAACGCTTCACGATTTCCTGCTTTATACATTTCTTGCAAACAGGGGAAATCTAGAAACTTCACTCGGTGATCGTCGTAGTCCACATTGTTGATCGGGGAAACAGGCCGCTGCTTACGCTTCGGTCGCATGCGTAATACACCACCACGCTCATGGTGTTTGCGGATAATCTACCACAGTTGATACGGTTATACAGTCACTATTAGGTCGAACTGCGCTTGACGCACTGAGAATTAACTTCAAACGAAGGAAAATAACATGAAAATACTTTTAGAACGCGCTTCCTAAGCGAAGTGTCCCGCGCTGCAAGCCAACTACGCAGCAAGATAGGAACGGTGATCCTACAAGTGACGTCAAAACGATCGCAGCGCCGACCTCTCCAGTGGTGGGCCTCGCGGCCAATTTTGCTGAAATAGCGGGCGCCCCAAAGCTGGAGTTTGCGTTCTTGCGTCGCTCTCGCAGCCAGCGAGACTGCGCGTGACCATGGCTGAAGCGAAACCTGCGGCTCGTTTCTCGACTCACCCGATCAACTACGACGATCGCTGAGCTGAATTTGTTGATTCCGCGCGTCGTTCGCTAGAAATGGATAAAGCAGGTAATCGTGAAGCGTTTTCTGCCTTCAGAAACAGCCCGCGCAGACGCCGGCCGCGCCTGCCAGCTCGGCACGCTCAGCGGCTCGAACCGGCGCAGACCACGGTAGCAACCGCTTGTCGCTGCTCTTCTGAATCAATCTGATCGCTAAAAAAAAGTTCCACATGCGAGAAAGTAGGTGTTAGTGTGATGAAAAATTGTGCTAGGGCTTGTTGTCAGGGCTTATTTTAAAAGCGGCGATCAGATATCTGCCGCGATGCTAAGCCTACGCTGACCGGCTGCGGACGTTCGGCGATCCGACCGATCGCCGTGGCGCGCGGTGCGCGGAGCGGCCGAGAGATGGCGCTACCTGCGCGGAAGCATCGAAACAGGCAATGCAGATGTCTTGGTCACCGATCGCTCAAACGGCAGTTATAGCTGAAATACACTTCCACGTGCGAGAAAGCGGATGATAGTGTGGTTAAAAGTTGTGTTAAGGATTGTCATTCGCAGTTACACAGATAGCGGCGATCAAATTTCCCCCACGACGCTAGCCTAAAGTTCCCATCACCCGAGCCGACCTGAGAAACGCAAGCCGGTTGCGGGCTGTCGGGGGCACCCCTCTTCTAAAGCGCTGGACACATGTACGATTTGTACACGCGATTCGCATGCGACTGATCGTTACGACTGTCACCACGACTAGTCGTATGCGTGAATTTGAGACACATGACCCGATGCGTGCATGCGATGCGCCGTCGGCGTCGCTCCGCCCACCGTTTTTGCTCCATGGTCAACTACGACTATCGCTGAGCTGAATTTGTAGATTGCGCGCGTTTAATCGCAAAAAAATGGATAAAGCAGGCAATCGTGAAGCGTTTCCTGCCTTCGGAAACAGTTCGCGCACACGCCGGCCGCGCCTGCCAGCTCGGACACTCAGCGGCTCGAACCGGCGCAGACCACGGTAGCAACCGCTTGTCGCTGCTTTTCTGAATCAATCTGATCGTAAAAATGAAGTTCCACATGCGAGAAAGTAGGTGTTAGTGTGGTGAAAAATTGTGCTTGGGATTGTTATCAGGGCTTATTTTAAAAGCGACGATCAGATATCTGCCGCGATGCAAGCGTATACGCTGACCGGCCCCCGCGGCGTGCGGCGGGCGGTGCGCCGACCGGTCGAGAGATGGCAATACCTGCGCGGAAGCATCGAAACAGGCTACGCAGATGTTCAACTACGACGATCGCTGAGCTGAATTTGTAGATTCCGCGCGTTTGTTCGCAAGAAATTGATAAAGCAGGCAATCGCGAAGTGTTTTCTGCCTTTGGAAACAGTCCGCGCACACGCCGGTCGCGCCTGCCAGCTCGGCACACTCAGCGGCTCGAACCGGCGCAGACCACGGTAGCAACCGCGCTTGTCGCTGCTCTTCTGAATCAATCTGATCGCTAAAAAGAAGTAGCTTATGCGAGAAAAGGGATGATAGTGTGGTGAAAAGTTGTGTTACGGATTGTCACTCGCAGTTACACAGATAGCGGCAATCAAATATCCGCCAGGATGCTAAGCCTAGAGTTTCCAACACCCGAGCCGACCAGAGCAACGCACGCCGGTTGCGGGGGGTTGGGGCTCAGCGGGCTCTCATTGGCTGTGGCCTCACGACGATTGCAACGATGGCACGACTGCATCTGGCTTGCCAGACGCACGTCGTGAGCCTCCTCCGACCAGCGATCGACGCCAAAACGGGTCCTAACGATCAATCGTAACGATCAGTCGCATGCGAATCGCGTGTACCAGTCGTACATGTGTCCAGCGCTTAAAGCGCTGGACACATGTACGATTTGTACACGCGATTCGCATGCGACTGATCGTTACGACTGTCACCACGACTAGTCGTATGCGTGAATTTGAGACACATGACCCGATGCGTGCATGCGATGCGCCGTCGGCGTCGCTCCGCCCACCGTTTTTGCTCCATGGTCAACTACGACTATCGCTGAGCTGAATTTGTAGATTCCGCGCGTTTAATCGCAAAAAAATGGATAAAGCAGGCAATCGTGAAGCGTTTCCTGCCTTCGGAAACAGTTCGCGCACACGCCGGCCGCGCCTGCCAGCTCGGACACTCAGCGGCTCGAACCGGCGCAGACCACGGTAGCAGCCGCTTGTCGCTGCTTTTCTGAATCAATCTGATCGTAAAAATGAAGTTCCACATGCGAGAAAGTAGGTGTTAGTGTGGTGAAAAATTGTGCTTGGGATTGTTATCAGGGCTTATTTTAAAAGCGACGATCAGATATCTGCCGCGATGCAAGCGTATACGCTGACCGGCCCCCGCGGCGCGCGGCGGGCGGTGCGCCGACCGGTCGAGAGATGGCAATACCTGCGCGGAAGCATCGAAACAGGCTACGCAGATGTTCAACTACGACGATCGCTGAGGTGAATTTGTAGATTCCGCGCGTTTGTTCGCAAGAAATTGATAAAGCAGGCAATCGCGAAGTGTTTTCTGCCTTCGGAAACAGTCCGCGCACACGACGGTCGCGCCTGCCAGCTCGGCACACTCAGCGGCTCGAACCGGCGCAGACCACGGTAGCAACCGCGCTTGTCGCTGCTCTTCTGAATCAATCTGATCGCTAAAACGTTCCACATGCGAGAAAGTAGGTGTTAGTGTGGTGAAAAATTGTGCTTGGGATTGTTATCAGGGCTTATTTTAAAAGCGGCGATCAGATATCTGCCGCGATGCAAGCGCGGCGGACGGTGCGCCGACCGGTCGAGAGATGGCAATACCTGCGCGGAAACATCGAAACAGGCTACGCAGATGTTCAACTACGACGATCGCTGAGCTGAATTTGTAGATTCCGCGCGTTTGTTCGCAAGAAATTGATAAAGCAGGCAATCGCGAAGTGTTTTCTGCCTTCGGAAACAGTCCGCGCACACGCCGGTCGCGCCTGCCAGCTCGGCACACTCAGCGGCTCGAACCGGCGCAGACCACGGTAGCAACCGCGCTTGTCGCTGCTCTTCTGAATCAATCTGATCGCTAAAAAGAAGTAGCTTATGCGAGAAAAGGGATGATAGTGTGGTGAAAAGTTGTGTTACGGATTGTCATTCGCAGTTACACAGATAGCGGCAATCAAATATCCGCCAGGATGCTAAGCCTAGAGTTTCCAACACCCGAGCCGACCAGAGCAACGCACGCCGGTTGCGGGGTGTTGGGGCTCAGCGGGCTCTCATTGGCTGTGGCCTCACGACGATTGCAACGATGGCACGACTGCATCTGGCTTGCCAGACGCACGTCGTGAGCCTCCTCCGACCAGCGATCGACGCCAAAACGGGTCCTAACGATCAATCGTAACGATCAGTCGCATGCGAATCGCGTGTACCAGTCGTACATGTGTCCAGCGCTTAAAACTCGCCGCGCGCGAGCGCCTTGCGTTTGGGTTCCCCTAACTTCTTGGAGGCCCCCAACGCCGGCTTCCCCTATTCTAAAACTGCCTACTGCTAGCGACGATAAGGCTGGGGCGGGAGCGTGCGGCAAGGTACAACAGGGGCCTTCCGTTGTTACCGGAAGGGCGAGGAGGCGTGGACATGGCGAAGGCAGGCATGCGGAACTAATCCCCCTACCGTGACGAATGCCCAAGTGCCCAGACGGGTCCTGGTAAACACGCTAGCTACGTACGCGACGGAATGGACGGACTGCTAAAACTCTATTGACTCGGTATGTGCATTGCGTTATCAGGAGAAATCAACGCCCACAAATACGGAATCCCAAAATATTTCAAGATTTTCGTCGTCACTACGTTAGAAAGACACAGCTTCCTTAGCCCCTGCGGTGGCACTTAATTACGCAGCTGTTATTGTAGTTTCTGGAAAGTAGAAAAATAATTACTGCCGAAAATTTCTGATAAACAATGATAGAAAATTGATGATGATACTGTCCCTAAAGAAGCGAAGTAATGAACGAGCTCTATTTTTTTTTCTGGCAACTGTTACGCAAATAGATAGGCATTTTTTGGCAAGGCCGTATAAATTTTTACTGGCCTAAAATAACGCAGAAATACGAGCAACAACAGTGGTAATAAACACGTTCGATTTGCGTGCTTACAACTCCCATGTAAAAACGCGCGCGAATTTTGCTACCTCAAACGCTCGCTCGAATTCGTTTTCGTACCGAAACGACCTGTACCGAAATGTCCTGTACCCAAATGTCCTGTACCGAAACACCCGTGTCCCGAAACGCCCGTCTCCCGAAAGTCCCACGTCCCGAAAGGGCCGTGCACCGAAAAGACCGCACCGAAACGTCCTGGGAACGAGCCCACTCGTCACAAGCCCACTCGTCACCGGAAAACTCGTCATAGGCCAACTCGTCACACAGGCCTTTTGGTACAGTGCCACCTCGAGATAGGAACTCTCGTGCAAGGGGCCTTTTCGTCGCATGGATTTCGTTACACCGCGGCTTGTGAACAAAAGCCTAGAAGCGCTGACCGGAAATTGGCGTTGAAAGCCGGTCTGAGGCTGGTTTCTACAAAGGTAAATTCGTTACGGCTGTTTAGGAAGGCGTGTGGAGGTTTGTGTGACCAGCAGGTGTGTATAAAGAGCTGATTTTTTTTCTTTGAGGAAAAATGAGGGGAGGGGGTGGAGCGGTCAACGCGACCTCCACTTCAAGTGCTGATCATGAGGGGTGTTGAGGTGGTGTACGTCCGTATTTTCGCGCGTATAACCTACCCTTGCAACAAACCCGAACGCCCACTTTCAGTCTGCGAATAAAAAAAATAAAAATGGGCGAAGCTGCTACCTCGCGCAAGGCTTAAACAATAGCTAAGCTGGAGGATTTCATTTTATGTAAACACTGAAGGATACACCACCAGGAATTGCATTACGTTTGAAATTGTTTATTTGAATGATTGTTGGGGTCTAACGCGCCGACGCTACACAGGTGATGAGGCGCGCCGTAGTGGAGGGCTCCGAATTAACTTTGACCACCTGGGGATCTTTAATGTGCGTGCGCCGAATTCTCGAACACACGGCCGTTTTGGCTTTTCGCCTCCATCAGAAAAGTGGCCGCCGTAGCCGTGAATCAAATACGCGTAATTGGGCTCAACAGCACGACGTCATATCCATTGCGCCACCGCGGCGGGTAATTGTTTGTTAACATGTTCTATTGTCGCTTTTCACGGTGGTAGTAGTAGTCATCGTCGGACAGCACCCCCCACGGCTCGCACCAAGATGTCAACGATGGCATCGCAAAAATTCTGGCTGATCACTAAAGCAGAGCCCCAGTCAACACGCTTCGGAATATTGCCCGCAACATCCGCTTCTGAACTGATGCAGTGAACAACGTCGGAACCCAGCGTTGAAGACGCCTACACAACGAGACCGCGAGACAACAGTCCAATAGTACAAATAGTACAAATCGAGTGCAATAAACTTGTTTTTTATTTCATGCACAAACTGTTCACTGCGTCATTTATAACAATTTGTTTACTTTTTTGCGTGCCATTTAATACGAAATTGCATGCAAATATTTTAATATAAATAACTCGGTATGACAGCATATTCACCTAACTTCCTACGTCGAAAACTTTGAAAGAACACTCGCTAGCCTCCATCATTTTTAAATGGCCGACGTAGATATAGCAGGCGGAAACATCGCTTTCTCGTTCGAAAACAAGCTCGTAATGCGAGTTTTCCGTGTGACGAATATTCCAGTGATACGAGAATTCCTCGTACGAAATGCCCTGTGACGAGTTGGCATTCCTGACCAGTTTACCTGTGACGAGTTGGCCTTTGACGAGTGGACTTGTGACGAGTGGGCCTAGACCCAACGTCCTGTACCGAAAAGACCTAGACCCAATATCATGAAGCTCGAAGAAAAGTATGTATTATGTCTTTATTGTTCTACAGAAAGAAAGGAAGGTCCACCACCAGGCGTAAATTGTCAGGGGCAGACACCGGAACACCAGAAAAGACGGTGGTATTTAACTAATAGAATGTAAACAAGATGACGACATTGGAATCCGCATAGGAACCTGCGCAAGGTGCCCATGTTTTCAGTGTCACTCAACTTGCTTTGTATGCGCATATCCCCCTTCTCTTATTCGCCTTCCCTAAACGCTGAGGCCGCGCGGAAGTGCCTCGGTGTGCGCGGTATGGCGTCCGTGAACGTTCCCAGAAAACGACAGGAAGAATTTCACCCCGCAGGCGCCAACGATACTGTTCATTGTGTCCTCAGGGGCCTCAAGTTCGGGTGGCTTTTTGTTGCGCGTTAGAGAGGCTGTGTGAGCTCATGGTGAACGTATAGCTTTCTATTGCATCAATGCGGTGACGCTTCGGAGGCCTGTAAGGTTTTCAAGGGAAACAGGAAATAATATGAGTGAAAGAGAAATGTGGGGGAGATTGAAACCTAAAGACGAGGGTGGGGAGGGGGTGGGTGGAGGCCGGGAAAAAGAATGGACCTTTTTCCAGTACTGATCCTCCTAGCAGCCGCCACGGCGAACTAAAATTGGCAGCAATGCTCTCCCACAAAAAGTCGAGCTTTCGTAGAACTAGTCCACAAAAAATATCCTGGTACAGTAGCCCCTTCGCCCCAACCGGTCACCCGTGCCTTTCACATGAATGTCACAGTAGCAAGCGTCGTTCCCGTGACTAATTTGCAGTGGTCGAAGCGCCCCTTTTTCTTTACTTTTTTTCATCTTTGTTACACCCTCACTGGCTTGCATGTGCTTCCAGCGTGGTCAGCCTCAAATGTAATGGCCCCTTTCCCTAGAAAGCCCTTTTTGTGTGCACTTACGAACCCACTTCGAGCTGTTGAAAGAGAAAAAATAAAAACGCGCAGTAGTGGACAGCATTGCCTCTCCCCAAACAGAAAGCTGGGGAGCGCCCTTTTGTTTACTTTGCGGGAGGCGCCTGCCAAGAATGGCGGACCGGCAGTGCGCGCATGCGCAGATCGCTACTGGAAAAAAGGTCCATTAAAATGAGATGAAAGCACGCGTGCAAACACATAGCCCTAATACGGGAATGAGTGGTATTCGTATGCACAATCCGTACGAGCTTTATCAGCTGTTTCCAAAAAGGCTCGTCCTTCCCCCACGACAATTTCCCATATACTTGTCTGTAAAAAAGGTAGGGCCAACAGTGTTTTCAAATTCATTTTAGGGTGACAGCGTAGCCTACATAAAACTTTTCGTAAGATTTTCTGCATTTTGGGGGGCGACCGAATGTTTGTAAGGCTGCTTTCTTTGAATAGTGAAACTACATGAAAATACATTACACCATCAATACTTGCTCGTTGTCTTAGCTGATTTGCGTGCCGCAAAAAGGAGCGAATTTAAATTAACCACCTTGCCATAAATTTAAAAAAAGAGCAAAAGAATTCAATCTCTTGGCTGCATAAAAGGTTTTCTCTGAACACGGTAGTAAGTAAAAATATAAAAATGTTTAATTTCTAACAATAATTGGTAAGAATCGAACACGGCATCAATGTAAAAATGCTGCGCTAATTATTATTCATCACTCACGTTGTCCGTAAATAAAAATATAACGGGTGTTACAAACAAGCAAGCACCGATAATTCAGCCACCGACAAGTTTGCGCACGGAAATGTCCGTGCACCTTATATAATGTCCATGCACCGAAATGTCCGTGCACCGAAATGTCCGCACCGAAATCTCCTAGACCCCTTACTGTCTGTGTAACACATCAACCCAGGCCCAAACCACGTGATTACGCAAGAAAGCTGACAGGGCGCACGGAGCCATGCGACATCCACCTTTAAATCTCCCACCAGCACAACGGGCATGTAATCGGTAGCGGCATGAAGCCCAGCTGTGCGTCCACGCCCCCTCCTTCCGCCCCCAATCCGTGCACGCGTCAATCGGCTACCGGTGGTTGGCGCGTGCTTCGGCGTGAAATACACCAGCGAAACTGTCTCTTGGAAAGCATTTCAAGCTGAAGATTTCTGGGCTCACGCCAGCGTTCCAACCGGGAAAGAAAGGGATGCGCAGCTGCTCGGTGAGGTGAAATTTGAGGGGGCAACGGGGGCGGCTTTCGGTGGTTTTCTTCGTTTTGGGGGGCAACCGAATGTTTGTAAAGCTGTTTTCTTGAGATAGTGAAAGTGTGCCTTTCATTTAGAGGAAACTACATAAAAATGCATGCACCATCGTAAACACTGACTATTTGTCTTAGCTGATTTGCGTGCTGCAGAAAGGAACGAATATGAATTAACGGCTTGCCGTCAAATAAAAAAAAAACATGTGCAAAAGAATTCAATCACTTGGCTCCACAACAGGTGTTCTCTGAACAAGGTAGTAAACAAAAATATACAAATGCTCAATTTCTAGCAAAACCAGGGCATCAATGTAAAGATGCAATCAATGCGCTAGATTATTGTTTATCACTCACGTTATGCGGAAACAGAAATATAACGTCTGTTTCAAACAAGCAAGCACCGATAATTCGGTGTCCGAAAAGTTTGCGCACCGATATGTCCGTGCACCGAAATATCCGTGCACCGAAATGTCCGTGCACCGAAATGTCCGCCCCGAAACGTCCTGCGCCAAAATGTCCTAGACTGGAGCGGAAGGGGTGCCAAGGAGCAACGGCGGCTACAGAAATAGGTCAATGACAGAGGGAATGCGGAAGGATTGCTTATAGGAGTACCTCCGCTCCGGTGGTCAAGGCGACGCGCGCGCGGACGGAGGCATTTAGCCTAGCGGGGTGGGCGGTTTAAAGAAAAAAAAAAAGCGGTCTGAGCAGCTCGGGGAGACCGCAGAGGGAAGGGGCCCGATTTCTGTTTTTGAGCCCGATTGTAACGGGCACACAAATATTAGGGCTGCCTTTTAGCAAAAGAGGGCTCCCGTTAGAATCGTGAAAATACGGTAGCTCCTTTTCCGGGAACCCTGCCGCTCCCCTCACCTCGATTCTTTCGACGAGGTTCATATAAACGCGGGAGGGGTCGAGGTAGCTGAACCCGCCAGTCGACTCGAACGTTTCTTGTTGAGTCGATTTGGGAGGTACTCAAAGTATGTATGAAGCACGCCATGCTCCGGCTGCCAAGCCGCTGGCCGGTTATCTACTATGTGTGGGTGGTCTCATTACTTGCGCTCAGCACAAATATCTCATCCAGAGTTCCGTGGCCGCGATGTTCGCAGTTATCAGATAATAGGCGCGCCGGCCAACACATAAACTTGAGGGTGCATCGCTTAGCTAATACTGTACTATTTCCGGCTGCCTTTTATCTGTGTAGCTTTTGGCGTGCTTGAGTGTAAATAACTATGACGGCTGCAATGCAGTATTTCACAGACTGCACTGTGGGTCCCAGTTCGTCGACTGCCCGGAATTTACATGGATTACTTGTGCACTCTGGGTCGAAAACAACGCCTTAGAAATGCTAGTTGTTGCATAGCTGGAGGCTGCAAGTCGATTCGACTTAAACCTAGCATAATTCCCTGAAGCTTGAGAGGGCCTTTAGCTTCATTGAATATTCACAAGAACATCGAATATACAAGAGGCATGGAGCATGGGATTATTCAATTGTATTCAAATATCAGCAGTTTCAACGTGGAGTCGAACCGCTAGCCCAGTCATTATTTGATTGGAATCCTAACTCGAATCATCGCACACCAATGGGCCTTTTTCCAATAGCGGAGCCCTCTAGCAGCGGCCGCCCGAACCACACTTGGGGAATTATAAGAACACGCCCCCTCTTTCTCCGCCTGCCCTGCGCAGCTGATGAAGCCGACCCAGGAGCCACTCATGGTTGTGCCAGATAAATTTTTCGATGGCAGCCGTAGCGCCTACCTGTCGGCCGCTTTCGTGGCTCAGACAACGGTGCAGCACTTAGCTGGCTCGGCGTTCGCATGGCGCCGTTCTGTTTACAGCTTGCCCCCAAGATAAAGTGGCAGGCCGCCTTACCCAAGAATGGCAGATTGGTCGCTGGGAGAGAGAGTAGCGCATGCGCACAGTTCTACTGGAAAAACGTCCATTATTACGACCCCTGCCAGGCATTGCGGACATAAAAATACATTTGCTTGCATTTTTACATGCTGGGTGCAGGTCCAACAGACACCACTGGCACTAGCTCAGAACCCGCAACCACGTGACAGAAACGAAATCGCCCACGAAGCCTAAAGGACGCGGACAACTTTTCTACTGCACAACTGGCACTACTCGCCGCCACATCACCCAAAAGCATATTACTAGTAAACGAAATTTGAAGATAGCGCAAACATTTACGGCCGGAATCAGAGCTGCCGCCGGCTGCAACTAGGCACGCCGCATCGTTTCCGTTTCAGGATTCTTGTTTTTCTGTGTCCAGCTTTTGCTACGAAAAGAGTTTTGTTTTTGTTGTTGTTGCTTTTACTTTACTCGCTGCCGATGCCAGCGCAGCCGCATTTCTAAGACGTCGTGCTGTTAAATAGGTCTGTACTAGTTCAATTCAGATTGGTACCTTTTTTACTCCGACACTTTGCTAGACACCTAGACGTCACAGGTTATGTCACGGGCGTAATCCGAAGACTTCCAGCTACCACGAAGCCCAAACCACACAACTTGCCGCATCAGTGCCATACAATGGGTCCCTGTACCACTCACGGCAGGGGTTAGTCAATGAATGGAACCACTGCGTGCCCCCCCTCCCCCCCCTCCCCCCCCCCCCCCCAGCATGACGCCCTGGGAAAGCCGGGCCTTTCCCAGGACGTCATTCTCCAGGGCGTCATTATCCCCCTCAGAGTCGATCGGGCCGCCACTGTACTCAGCAAAGCAAAGAAGACGCTGCTATCGGCTAAGAGTCTTCTTATTTTAAAGAGGCCATGATGACAAAATGGAAGTTTAGTTCAGTCAAAAGATGGCCGCGTTAGAACCATGTTGGCACCACTTTTAACGTAAACTTCGCTCAAATAAGCTCTATAATCAGGAAAAAGGGGAATGGACATTCTTTTAAAACCAGTAAGAATGGTGGGACAAACAGTGGAAGTTACGAAAGCACACGTAAACATAGAAGTACCGATGCGTAGTGCTGTTGGTACTGCGCGCACTATGCTTCGTTTAGATGCACAGCACTGCGCGGCTTTGGGGTTGTCTCAGACTACCCTGTTCTTATGATGTCATTGCAAACGTCGTTCAACGCACGTTGTAGCACGAGAATCAAAATTTTAGCTTACATTGATTAATTTCGCAGTGAGTAAAGCATCGTTTGCTTCCGAAGCGCTGGGGGCACTATAGAACACGAAATCTTAAGAATAAAACAAACTTGTATTTTGTCTTCATGGCCCCTTTAAGAATATGCAGTACCCTCTGCTCGAATGCTGAACAAAGGTACAAACTTCTTCATTGTGGACCAATTAATTACGATAAGTATATGAAACTTGGCGTAATGTAAGACTAGTCTACGCGGCCCAAATATTTTTTTGCTGGGAAATTTTCGATAAAGCAATAGTTACAGCCGTTTTCTGTAACCGTACTGTTTCTGTAGATGTCCACACTGACAGCAGACAGGAATTCTGTGACCCACCCGCGGTGGTGGCTCAGTACCTAAGGCGTAGCGCTGCTGAGCACAAGGTCGCGGGTTCGATTCCCGGCCGCGGCGGCCGCTTTTCTGATGAAGGCGAAAAGCAAAACCGCCCGTGTGTACGAGATTTCGGCGCCCGCTAAAGATCCCCAGGTGGTCGAAATTAATCCGGAGCCCTCCACTGTATACGGCGCGCCTCGTTGCCTGTGTGGCGTCGGCGTGTTAAACCCTACAATCATCAATCAATCAATCAATCAATCAATCAATCAATCAATCAATCAATCAATCAATCAATCAATCAATCAATCAATCAATCAATCAATCAATCACTCACTCACTCAATCAATCAATCAATTCCGTGACCTTTACAACTTCAGTGTTAACTAACTAATTAGGAAACCTGAATTAAACTCGGCGTAGTGATAGAGCCGTCTCAGCGTCAAAGTATATAATTTTCGTTTGGAAAGTTTGGATAAAAAAAGCCGGAAGCCATCCTGTCCGACAAAAGTGGACGACCAGCGAAGCTGTTGGGTGTGCCAAACTGTCCGAACCACGACGAGAAGGATTTTGTGGTGAACGTCTGCAACGTGGCTTGGGCATTCCCGGTTACGCTAATGACTTGCCACTTTATTCGAATATGGAAAACGCCGTGTGCGAGACGGCTCATTTTCAACGATGAACGGAAGTCACGGCCGAACTTGCTGCTTTTATAGACCAGAATTTTGCCGAGTCGGCCATTTTGCGGCAACCGGTGCGCCATCTGGCGGGCATTTATTTCTTGGGGCCTGCGCCACGAACAGACGACGCCGCAGTCACACGCTGTTGTTCCGCGCCGCGCGTGGATATCAGACGTCCCAGCGGCATCAAAAATCAGTAAGTGTCATTTATTTGGTATGTCAGCAGAGCGAAGTTTAACAGTGATTTAAGGAGAACGTTCAAAACGTCCGAGAGCTGTCAGGTTTGCCCATAAATACCGTTCTTAACCAGCTAAGGACGCACGCTTTGTCCTCACGGGGGTTGCCTGTGAGGCTACGTTTCGCCGCGCCAGCAGGACGTCCGACTTTTTATCCCCAATGATGATTATTTTCTTAATTCAGGGCAGGTTGCCGTAATTACCTTTACTTTCGATATAAAGAATCTGCTCTTCCTGGCGTCACTACGCCGTTGTTGGCTGCAACAACAATCAGCGTAAGCGCAAAGTGCTCAACAAGACACGTGCGAAGTGCACCACGACAAAAGAAGTGTTTGCATGTGCGGAGCCTATTCGCTGCACAAATTTCCTGCGTTCCTTGAGTGCCGCCGCGAATGAGTCGTCACGCTGAATCGGAAAGATTTCGAACCTAGCAAATTTACGAGGGCAAGTACGGTCGTACGCTGATTTTGGAAGCGCTGTTTACTCCCCCTCATGCTCAATCCTTACCGCACATTTCTGCGCTCTGGAGACATTCTCTGTTAATTTATTGACAGGAAGCGAACAAAAATCAACCCGACACATATATGCTGAAGCACGGGTACGCGAAAAAGGCGAGCCGAAAGCGAAATAGTAGCGTCGCGATGGCGGAGCACGCCCTGTCGTGTCGGTAAATAAATGGCTGCTGGCGGTTTCCAGAAGTCACTGGTTTGAGGTATCTTGCTAGTGCGCTAGTGCTAGTGCGCACACAGCATCACATTCCCACAGCGCCAAGCGAACAAGTGCACTACACAATGCTTCGGGAACAGTCTTGGTTGATCTGGCTGATGCATTCCTTTTTTGTATGCCTTTTAAGCGGCAAGGTCGCCGCTTGTTTGAAAATGCACGCAACAGGTCATGTTTTCTATATCAGAGCTCGCTATCTACCTGCACGTCCACCGGGTACAGCGGCCATTTCGGCGACTACCCTCTCGCTTGCCCCGAGATCTCGCAAGAGGCTCGTTCTTCAACTCCGCTCATAGGCGGAGCTTGTAACGGCATGAGTATCCTCAACCGGAGTTTTCTTGGAGGTTATGCGCTTAACTCCGTTCTCGATCGGAGCAATGCTAAGTTATTACATCGTATTTACACCGTCACTTGGTTGACGGAGTGTTAAGGAGTGTACTACTTTATGCACTCCGCACTACGGAGTAGTAAAAGTAGTACTGGTAGAGGATTTACCGGAGAATTCACCCAGTGGGACTTCCCATCCGGCTTTTTTTTCATATTCTGTGTAGATGACCGTGTATGTATGGTTTTACATACATCAAAGGGAATAATGTAACGTTACGACTTCACTGTCAACTCACTAGTTACGACAAGTAAATGAAACTCGGTGTAGCGACGGACTAGTCCAAGCGGCTAATTGATATATAATTGTTTTCTGGAAATTTTTACAAAAGAACCATTACAGCTATTTTCTTCTCAGCATTCGCGACAATGTTGGCTTTGTCGCGAGCCGATTTTGCTCTCACACAAGAAGAATTCAGGGAACACGAGTTGTATAAAGCTTCGCTTTAAAGCAGGATTCAACGTGGAAACAATGAAGGTTTTTGGGATTTCAGATTGTCGATTGCTTGATTGATTGATTGATTGATTGATTGATTGATTGAGTGAATAATTGATTGATTGATTGATTGATTGATTGATTGATTGATTGATTGATTGATTGATTGATTGATTGATTGATTGATTGATTGATTGATTGATTGATTGATTGATTGATTGAATGAATGTAGGGTTCAACGCGCCGACGCAACGCAGACGGTGAGGCGCGGTGAAGGCTCCGGATTAATTTTGATCACCTGGGGATTTTTAACGGCAGATAGTCGATTGACATTCAATGATTAGCAGTGCGTTAAAGGAGCCATGAAGAGAAAACACAAGTTTGGTTCATTCAAAAGATTGTCTTGTTAGAATAATACTGACACCACTTTTAACGTAAACTTCGCTCAAATAAGCTACATAATTAAGAAAAACGGGAATGGTCATGCGACCCACCAGCTCATTTCCCGCAACAGAACCTATGATGTCACATGAGCTAAGCTCTGCGATTGGCGGAGGCTGGCAGAAGCAGACGCAAATTAGGTAGAGCTTACAAACTAGACGAACGAGCGATTTGCGCTTAAATTTAGGGCACATTCTTTACAAGGCAATAAGAATGATGGGACAAACAGTGGAAGTTACGAAAGCACATGTAAACATAGAAGTACTGATGCGTTCTGCTGTTCGTACTGCGCACAGCATGTTTGGTTTCGCTGCACAGCACTACGGGGCTTGGGGTTGTCTCAGACGACACTGGCCGATTGACGCAAGCAACGGTGTCTTACGTGACCCCATTTGTCGAGCGAGCACTGTTTCAGGGAACGAATATTTTCTCCCAGAACAAAAACAAGCCAGGTTTAAATGCGGGCAAAAACAAACCAAACGCTTGCCACGGTATGGTGGCGCCATCTAGGTTACGGAACGTAAAGAAACGCGGGAACAAACCAACACCGCTGTATAGGGTGGAGACAACCTTTGAACGGTCCCGTGCCGCCGCAATTGGGCCAACGGGCTCAACGCGTTATTCTTTTCGTTTCCCACGAGACCTAGCAACGCGAAACAGACAATATGATTCAAACTTCTTCAGTAAACCGCGTTGCGGCGATAATTTTAGCGCGGTTTTGACACAATGACTTGCTTCGGCGGCGAGCGAGCAACCGAAAATGGCGGCGCCAGCGTATACGTGTCTCTACCCGGTACGGCGGATGCGTGAATGAAGGTACTCTAGGCTGCAGAGCGGTCGGTTTCAGTGATGTCACTTGGGACCACGAAAACGCACGATTGAGCGGGAAAATCAAAATTTTAACCTAAATTGTTTAATTTCTCAGTGAATAAAGCACCGTTTGTATCCGGACAAGCGCTGGGGGCACTATAAAACACGAAATCTTTCGATTAAAACCAACTTGCATTTTCTCTTCATGGCTCCTTTAAATATAAACCCATCTACCGCCAATCTCCATATTTTCAGCACGAAAAATGTGTGCGCCACTAATGTCCCAAACAACTTCAATACCCCTGAAAAGATCAATCCGAAGAACGTGGGCATTGACCTTTCTCTTTACGATTATGCCAGGAAGCCTTATCTCTTTTGTCCCATAATTGGAGGCAACAAATTATGAAGTTTCGAAAATGACCTGGGGTGGTATTCTCAAGTTTTGTCCGTTTCGTTTCCGTTTAAAAGGTGTCCGTTTTGAGCGAGCCCTGATTGGCTAAACGCGAACACCCGGATGTGACGGAACGCAAGCCCGGCGGAGCTACCGTGTTGAGCCGCGGCTCGGAGCAGACGATTTGGAGCAGACGATTTTTCATCGTCTTGCTGTTGGCTCGCTGGCGGAACAGAAGGTCAATAAGTAATGTTGACCCATTTGAAATACCTGCAGAAGCATTCCTCCTCTCAAAAAAGACTGTGCGGTGGCTGTGCAACGAGCTGTGAGACGAAGTTGGCCTGTGGTACCGTGGGCTCAGTGTCTTAGCTACCGCTTTGCTTCGTTTCTTCGCTACCGGTGGCTTTCAGTCAACGGTCGGTAACGAAGAAACGATATCGCTGTCGCAGCCCTCCGTGAGCCGGTGCATCTACGCCGCCGCCATCACACAGTGAAATAAACGATTGTCTGCCAGCTTGATACCTTGCAGACAATTTCACAATAAATTTCACAAATTTCACATGCGCTCGGCATGCAATTAATAAACTTTTATTGGTAATTTACAAATACACACACCAGCTTAACGTTCGTCGACATGACGCGCGGCAGAGACCTAGTTAAGAAACAAAAATTCCGACCTTTCACACATTTGTTCTCTCGGAGCGTGCCACAGAAATGCCAACGCCGTAACGAACCATTCGAGGCACTTGGAAAAGCTCGCGTCATCATACCGCAAGGGCAGCGGTGCGGACATACGTAACAGGTTAATATCTTGAAATACCGGCACATACATCGTGGTCCAGGAGAGAAAAAGCTGAGCAGTCGTAGAGTTGTGTACGTTTTTTTGCAACAGGAAACAGATGGCGGCAGCTGCCATCTTTCGATATTCCTCGCTTAGTCTTATCATGTTTAGGTTTTCAAAATACGCTGAAATAAACACAGGAAAGATAGATTAAAATAGGTTTAGTGGCTTAAAACATGTGTACAATAATCGTCGCGCGAAAGTCAACCCAAAGCCCGCATACAACCACAAGTACGTCACGATGAAACGGACGAAAAACTGACGTTTTCAAAACGGACAAACTCCAGAATACCACCGCCCCTGGGGAGAAAATGCGATATCCGGGATGGACACCCTGAAAGCTCACGCCGTACAAAAAAAAGCGACAGTGAGATAAATTGAAACCAAAACAATGTTCGTTGGTTCGTTATTGTTTACATTTGGCTGCGTCCTAAAATTTAAACACGTAAGAACTGTACCTTCCCCAAAGAAAAAAAAAACTCTCCTTCAAACTTCTTACGGGGATATCCTTAAAAGGTTCGAAATGGGGTGGGGGGGAGGGGGCGGAAGGGGGTGCGGCCACGTGGAATTACATGCCCTTGAGTACCGCATGTTTCACAGCAATTTCTATGATTAATATATATATATATATTGCAATGGGGCAGGGAGCAGGAAAAAATTGCCCCCACTCCACGCTGCGAACGTCGATGCACAGCGAAGCCGAACCAGTGCAAGAAACACAACATGATTTTTTCTCAATCATGAGTTATCATGCTTCCTAATAAACTGTGATACTTGGAAAGGCCACAGTTAAAAATATTCAGTGTCTTTCCACTCTGTGAAAAAGGATGACCAGCGAAGCTGCGGTGCGTAACGTTAGAATCGTCTTAGTGGCTAAATGTCATATAGTTTGATTCCACATTATCCCGGTAAAACAACAGCCACAGCCATTTTTTGTAACTACACTCCCTCCGTAGATGGCCATCTATTGAAAGCAGGGCTGGCCAGAGAAATTTCAAAATGTATTCTGGAATACAAATATCGCGATACATGCGCTGGGCGCCTAAAATACACATACTGAGATACATTTCGTTTTACGTAACAGGATGTTTCAAGGATACTTTTTCGGGCACAAAAATATATTCTGGAATACAGATATATCATACAGATACAGCTACTGAAATACGTTTTTTTTTATTTCGGCAGCCTAATTTTCTAAGTGGAGTGGAATAAACTTTATTATGTGCCTGCAAAACTCGCGTGCACGCACGCTAGTCGACCGGGCCTAGGTCACCGTCGGGGGGACGTCTTGGCCAGGTTTCTTCTCCCCCACATGCGGGGTGTCGGAAGCCTGCCTCGTTGTCACCTCTTAAAAAAAATTTATGAAGCTTTATGTATTTAAAATCCGACACATGCGCAAAATTGAATCACTAATACATTTGTATATTAAAGGTAATTACATAACTTAACTCGCCACACGAGAAAACATCATTACTTGCACTTATGCAAAAGCAGCTTCTCAAACAAGCTGTCTTCCAGGCAGCGTTGATTTGCTCTGAGCACGAGGCTTGAAAACGAGACAAGTCTCTATACCTCTGCAGAACAGCACAAGTTTGTGTTATAACGAACAAAGACCGACTTCATGGCTGGAAAGTCCTGCAGCATGGCAGAATTTTTTTGTCGGGTGATCCAGGAAGACTTCCGCTCGAACATGCGCTTGCTCCGAACGTCCTAATGTCGGGAAGCCTTCATCTTCAAAGTCGTAAAAGCCGTGATTCATCGAAATTGACGACACCTCGTCGCACGAGTCCTTATTTGTGGTCCATAAGCTCCTGCATCCCGCAAGAGCAAGCTTTTGAAAATCTGAAGCTCTCGCTACTTCGTTTGACGCCCAACGCATTTTGAAATAGGGGTGCAAACAGTACCCAACAGGTGCCAGCACGATTGAATAAATGTGACGAGATACTCTACGTGCCAGAGCATCGCGATATATTCGATACGCCGTAAAAGTATTTCACTACTGTGATAGAAATGCATCTTTCAAATGTATTTCGATACTGAAATACAGATACACAAAACTATCTTTGAGATACTACCGCGATGTCCCAGTGTTGCGATACTGAGCCCTGATTGAACGTAGACAGTAATTCTACAACGTTTACAACTTCACTGGGAACTAACTGGCACAGGTAAATGAAACTCGGTGTTATGGTACAGTCGTCTTGGCGGCTAGTTGTCATATAATTTGTTTCAGTATAGTTTCGATAATCCAAGAGTAAAAGCCGTTTTCTGTAATCATACCCTCTCCGTAGATGGCCATGCTTTCCTGTGCAACACGCAATGTGGAAAAGCCAGCTTACAAAACCAATCTTATACTGATTTTTTTAAAGGCGGCTTCACCTCAACACACACATGCATTGCTGAGAAGGCATTTTTAGTAGAAATCTAAGCCGTCATAATAAAAAAGCCCCAGGACCTTTTTTATTTTTATTTTGTGGATTTTTTTCTTTACTGGGGCGGAGAAACATGCTCCGGAGGGAGTGTGACACGATAGCAGGAGCGACTGTCGTCAAGACAAGCCGTAGGAAAGCTCCACTGTTGATATAGCAGACAAACATGGGTCTCTCCTTTCCACGGCGGCTTTGCGGTGCAGCTGTAATGGCTTACGAGCAATGGCGTCATGTTACTTGCATTAAACCTGTTACTAATAATTATACGTGATACCTGCAGAGCTCAAACATGCCGAAGCTATGTGATGATAGGAGCTGTCGGACGTCATATAATGTTTTGTCGGGATAGTTATATGTGGCGAAACCGTTTTCTGTGATTACAGCCCTCTCACAGAAGCCCATATATTGACGACAGACGTTCCCAATCGCTTATAACTGTACGGTGAACTAGTAATCATGGATCGCGTCAGCACGCACTGGGACCGGCTCGCTACCGGCAGCGCCAAAACCTCTCTCTCTCTCTCTCTCTCTCTCTCTCTCTCTCTCTCTCTCTCTCTCTCTCTCTCTCTCTCTCTCTCTCTCTCTCTCTCTCTCTCTCTCTCTCTCTCTCTAAGCCACCACGGGCCGTATGTGGACGCGCTAGTTAGTCAGTAGTCGCCATTAGAGATAGATAGATAGATAGATAGATAGATAGATAGATAGATAGATAGATAGATAGATAGATAGATAGGTAGATAGGTAGATAGATAGATAGATAGATAGATAGATAGATAGATAGATAGATAGATAGATAGAGAGAGAGAGAGAGAGAGAGAGAGAGAGAGAGAGAGAGAGAGAGATAACTTTTATTGCCCCGAGGGCTCATTCAGGGGAGGGGTGGTGGCCGAGGGAGGAAGGTCCCCGGTGACTTTGGCTGGCTGCACTGGGGGAGGGCGTTGTGCAGCTGTGATTCGGCGGTGCAAGAAGTAGTCGCCATTCGAGGTGCCCGTGTTGGGGCCTAGGTAGAGCCACTAAACAAGCTACGCTTAGTCGTAAGGGAGGTGGCAGAAAGGTTTACTCTCGATTTCTGTCATGCGTCTACGAGCGCCGCAAGAAAATTCCGTCCACTCTGACACATGCAGCTTCGCTGTAAACGATATTGTCGTGGTTCTCCCATTGCCTACAAACCGGATTGCAGTCCGTGCGCCATTCCTGCGGCTCGAAAATCAATTAAAAGGCTGCCAATTTGGACTTTGGATAACATCCAGGGCAGCGCAACCAAGCAGCTAAGCCAGTACAGTAAAATCTCTCAAGCACTAATACTTCCAATAAAAACATCAGATCCACTGGTGCGCAGCTAGATAAAGTACTTTGAAGGGGATATCCTTAATTTTAAAAAACAACAACAAATATATTGGTAGAAATAAAATGAGTCTAATTAGTTTTCCGCCTCGACTCGTCTTTCTTCTTGCAATGCGGTAGTTACGATATGAAAAACATAATTGTGCGTGTACGAGCACCTAGAAAGAATAAGAGCGTAGAGGCTCTGAGCTCACTTGCGTAGCCACAGATTATAATAGCCAAATTCCGATCAACCAATTCGTTCAGAGCATCCGTGAGGGTAGGCAGACCAGAGGGATAAACTATTGATTATACCTATCTACTAGTCTCTAAAAGTACGCGGGACACGGGCTTTTAATCGGGTATGCGTTGTCTCTGGAGTTGGCCTCGGGGCAATAACAAAAGAATATATATTACCACCCTCTACAGAGCAGAATAAGCCTAAAATAAGAAGTACATAGGGGCTGTATCATTGTTCAGCACGCGTGTTCGTAAAACTACAAGCTAGGAAAAGGGGGGGGGGGGGGGGAGGGGCTCCAATGCTTGTAATTGGTAGTAATTCTTAATGCAGTGTTATCAAGCAAAAAAAGGTGGGCAGGAAAGCACGGCGCCTTGAGGCTACAGTCACCTGCGGCTCCTGTAAGGCTATTTGCTTCGTGCCCCCTGTCCGTTGAACCCGATAAGCATTCACCTTTCGGCTGGTCTTGGAACAATGCAATGTGCTCCTGAAGCCCATGCGCAGTCCAAATAGGACTGCCTTGTGGCGTGCAAGATAGTAAATAATGATTTAAGATCAGGCGCGAATCTTTTGTTATTGAATAGACTTGTATCTCCGTCCTATGGTTTTTGCAGAAGTATGTCGCTGAATTGCGCTGCCGCATTCATTAAATCCAGTGAAGATTTATACGTCTTGTAAGCCAGGCTTCGCAAAGCAAAAAAAAAAAAAATTGAAGTGCACGTATACGCCCGTGCAAAGTCACTGGTTCTGGCATTGTCATTTATCGCCGAGGTGGCTGATGCAAACGTTTAACGGCACCTGTGCTGCCATAGCCGAATATGCCGCAGAAGTTCTCCCATAGCTATAAATAATGTAACCTCTTGCCATGACATCCCATTCAGCTTCGGCGAGCTTTCCAGCAGGCGACTATACAGAATGGAGTTCTAACACGAGAACTATAGAATATGCCGAAGGACCCTCGCCAGTGAGCGGGTCGCCAACAACAGTCCGGCCGCCGATGCGCAGCCTCGATGTGGAGCTGGCCGCTGCGCCGAACCTTGAGAATGTGGTGGGAAACGCCACGTTCATGACATGCAGAGCCTGAGGTCAGGTCCTGATACGATCGCCTCCCTTTATCGCTTGGATTGGTTCGCTTCCATCTGTGGTAACTTCTAGGGTGGGGAGTCAGGACTTGAGTTTGAGCGGCCTTCCCAGGTGCGGCACGAACTCCGGCGGCAACTGATGCGAACAAACAAGGTATCTCTATAGTCTGTCCCCCGTTTTAACTTTCATATATTTCACGTCGCCTGCCAAGTGGGTCGCAGCAGCAGAAGTGAGCGCGATCTACGAACGCCGGCAATCGCATTTCGAGCGCTTATGAAGCGTGTCAAATTATCTTTGGAATTTGGGTTTGTTTATGTTGCGTAATCGTCGTGGCCGACGTAAGGACTCCTCGCGCGGCCTCCAGGCTTACTGTCCGTGTGCGGACAACCTTCTAAAGTGTATTTAGTGTGCACGTCAGCTTGATGCAAAACAACAAGTGTCCGCAAACAGTGCCATACGGTTCGCAAGCCGGAGTTTGGTCCCTTCATTTGAAATCGGTTGGGGGAACACTTATTCAGTGTACACGTCACCGTGTTGCAAAACAACAAGTGTGCGCAAACAGCCATGCGCCGCTCGCAAGCCGCAGTTTGGCCCTTTCATTAGGAATCCGTTGGGTGCACAGGTGACTCCATAATGACCTAAGATGCATGTATCACGACGCAGTCATCTGATATCATGAGCTATTGTCATCGCGTGATGAGGACGTATTATTCCGGTGTGAGTTTATATGACGTGCTTGGGTCTTGCGACCGCCAACTTTCGGCCGATGGTACGCGTTCGCCGCAAGCATGTACATACATTACGCGTTACAAGAAACGAGTTACCTCTACTTAGCTAATATATTTTCGGCAATGAGTGACGTATTTATTTAATCTTTTTGTAGCCTTTGAAAAATTTTTAACTTTTTGTACTTTTTAACTTTGTTAAAAAAGGAACGAGTAACGTATTTTATTCCTTTAAGGCCAAGTAACGAGCAACGGTATCTCGCTACTTCCGAGGAGTAACATGTGCAACACCGCTTAAACGGGCTTGTTTTTATGCTAACCGGAGCATGCGTCTTACAGGCACATTTCACTGATGTTTGCCTCGAAAGCAGAAGCGCCGTTTTCTACATTCTGGTCGTTCGGGACGTCCTTTCTATTGGGAATGATGCCACGCTCATCACGGCGTCTTGTCGAAGCATTTAATTTACACAAGTGTCGGCGCACTGCCCGAGATACCAACAGCCGGGAGTAGCACGAGTCGAGCACGGGCGCCCACACAAAGAAGGCATGTGGGTAACGTCATGATAACACAGGCCGATACGAACGAATAGTTTAGGTGGCGCGGATGAAAAGACGTTAGTCGTTGGTACTGGTAGGTGTGCAACCCGAAAACCAACAGTATGACAGTACAGCAACGTATATCGCTAAACGCGTCAGTCGAAAACAGTTGACTGACGTGTACAGGAGGAACAAAACATAAGGGACTCCCAGACTAGGGAACAGTCCAGGAGAAGTCTCGGGGGCGATTTACCAGAAC
Organism: Haemaphysalis longicornis; assembly: GCF_048455015.1. Taxonomy (NCBI): domain Eukaryota; kingdom Metazoa; phylum Arthropoda; class Arachnida; order Ixodida; family Ixodidae; genus Haemaphysalis; species Haemaphysalis longicornis. The sequence goes on from NW_027526203.1 coordinate 161,294,077, forward strand.
AATACTACTGTTTGTTATCTTCGCTTGAGAAACATCTTTCCTCCCACCGGGGCATCCGGGTTGAAGGCTGAAAAATCTTGGTAGGTGGCTTGTTGAGTACGTGGGCAGTCTGGAAGTACCACGTCACCATCATCGCCTTTTATATAAACAGTTGCAATAAGCAGTTGCAACAACCAATCACCGCTTACAGATGTGGCATCGGGGGTACCACAGGGCGCCAGTCTGTCTCCACGCTTATTTCTAATTTATATAAATGATCTGCCAACTAACATAAAAAATTCCCCGCATTTCCCCGAGGGGAAGAATGTGAAAGTGCGAATGCAGGAGTTGAATTTGCGCGGTTCGGTAATGTTCGCGAAAGAGAGATCACACACACACACACAACTACAAAGAAAGAAAGATGCATTTATTCACAGACACCTATTTGTGTTGTCGTTGTACTTGATTGCTAGAGCGGATCTCAGCTTTGAAATTTCGTGTCAGTACTCCTTTAAGCGGGTGCATTAGCCCTTCTCACGCCAGATTCCGGGCCAATCCCCCACGTGGGTATGTGCCATGCACAGACACCTATTTGTGTCGTCGTTGTACTTGATTGCTTGAGCGGATCTCAGCTTTGAAATTTCGTGTCAGTACTCCTTTAAGCGGGTGCATTAGCCCTTCTCACGCCCGATTCCTGGCCAATCCCCCACGTGGGTATGTGCCATGTCAGCGGCCAGGCAGCGCGCGCCCATCTCCCCCCGTTGCCAAGGAAGACGAGGAGATTCCTGGCCAATCTCCCACGTGGGTATGTGCCATCTCCCCCCGTTGCCAAGGAAGACGAGGAGCGCGCGCACCCGCAGCTGTTGCTATGTGGACGGACGGCGGTCAACGGAATTCAGGGTCGCTTATAAAGTGCATTCGCACTTAAAAAGTAAACTAAGACTTTTTGCCGACGATTGTGTCCTCTACTGTGCAATGAAAAGCCCCGTCAATAACAGCACCCTACAAGATGACCTTAACACTATCGCATTATGGTGCAATAATTGGCTCATGCCCCTTAACTTATCGAAATGCAAACTAATCTCATTCGTTCGTATACGCTCCATCACCCACCACACTTACAATATTAATGCTGCTCCCATATGCTCTGTAACATCGTATAAATACTTAGGCGTTCACATGACACCATCATTATCATGGGAATTACATATTGACACAATCTGTTCCGAAGCATCAAGGACACTTGATTACCTCCGACGAAATCTGAAATCCGCGGCCATAGAAATAAAGAAACTTGCTTATCTAACATTCGTGAGACCAAAACTTGAATACGCGTCATCAATCTGGCATCCATCCCAAGCATATTTGACCACTAACCTAGAATCCATACAAAATCGTGCAGCTCGCTTTATCACCTCCCCATACTCCTCCGGTACCAGCGTCACATCTTTAAACGGTCCATTTCCCTGCCGTCACTTGTATAGCGCCGTCATATCGCACGTTTATGCCTCCTTCATGGGGCCTACTATCATCCAAAATCCAGGCATGAATTGTTAAAACCACCCCACCGCACGTCAGCGCGCCTAAATCACACCCAGCCAATAGCACGCTTACCCGGTCGAACATCGGTATTCACAAGTTCATTCTTTCCCAATGCAATAACCCTTTGGAATTCGCTACCCGACAATATAGTATTATGCACTGACCGCGCATCTTTTCGAAAAAAATTGGACGACCATTATCACCACTCTGAGCATCAAATTCATAATATAGATCCTTACTAGTTGGAACCTGCACAATTGCTCTTGCTTGTCTTTTCCTTTTCTGTGCTTTTTTTTCTTATAACTGAACATGTGTATTTGGTAATTTGGTATTAGTTTTCTCTTATCTGCTTTTTTTGTTGTTGTTGTTAGTTGTGCTGACGATGCATGTCAGTCACTATTTTTCTTTTTTTTTCTTTTTTGTTGTCTTCCCTATATGTATTTGCCCCCCCCCCCCCCCTTATGTAACGCCTTCGGCCCCTTAAGGAACTAATAAATGAAATGAAATGAAACTCTTGTGCAGTCAGTCGTCGATCGACAAGCTCCCGTGACGTCTCCAGCATCGCTATTCGAGGCCAAGGAGGTTAAAGACAATGGTTGCATCAATTTCAAATGCTTGCTGTGTTTACCAAAGCTCAAGGAAATCAGAGCGTCTTCAACAACTATATCCAACTCGAAAAAGCACGTGAAGGTGAGTACAATTTGAACGTTCGCAACGCGTGTTTTGCGTATACCGACATCGCACGTGGTAACTACTGCTATTCGATTACTGTAATGCAACAGCAAATAACATTCAACATTTGACGCGTGCCAATAATTGACCAGTATTGTCTTTCGTTTTCTTGTTGCAGTCTGTCCATTCCTAGAGCCTCAAACATTTTGAAGCCTCTGTTTTGAAGCGACGACCCAGTGAAGCTTCCAGCATCCAGCGGGGACCAGCCGCCGTTAAAGCAATTTTGTATCGGCACTTCGGCCACTGGTCACCGTATATCGCAAGAGAAGTATGACGATCTCGTCGCCAAGTTCTTGGTGAAGTGTTCTCACGCATTGAGTATTGTGGACGAGCCTTCATTTGTAAAGTTGGTGCACTCGTTGGCCCCCAAAAGAGGGCCCTTGACTCAGCGGATGTTGGGGAAGATATTCGAGAAGCGCTGCGATAAACGTAAAACGAGGCTTAGGACCAGCTTCGAAGATGTTCAGTATATATAGCTGTCACGGCCGACAGTTGGACGACGTTTCACAGGTAATCTTTTGCGCACTACCCTGATTGGAGGCGTAGGATGAGAAAGGAATAATTCGTGTGAATTGACCCATTTTTGAAATGTTTTCCCGCATTTCTTGGGTGTGATGTCACTGTAGCATGATCCGGAGACATTGGAGCGCCGGTGTCACTTTGTCTTGCCGTCGAATGATGGGCAGAGTAACCAATGACCGTTTCGCCAACGAATTGATATTTGATACAAGTATGGAATTGCCGCAAAAGTCATCATGGTCATCTCAGAGTACGCTGAAAATTTTGCTAAAGTGTTCAGGTAAGTGTCCGTTAATGTTGACAAAAGTACTGCAGGCTGACTGTATTGAACCAGAACATTCGAACAGCCGTTGTCTTTTAAAAGTTTAATGCACAAGACGTGGCATTTTCAACACCTCTTCTTTCTTTATCAGGGTCTACGGGGCAAATGAGGAAGCAACTGACGATGAAGATGACGTTCAACCCAAAAAGTTGACCGAGCTGCTTGACGATCAGGACGACGCTAATTGCAAGGCTACTGCCACCAGATATCATTGCTGCGCCGCCCATACACTGAACCTCTTAGCAACAAAAGATGCTCTGGAAACGGAGAAGAATGACGAGTACAACGCATGAGCTTCCAGGAGGCGTGTTCAAAAAGCGCAACTCCATGGGGAACAAGCAAGGACAATCAACGCAAGCCGCTGTCGTAGTTAAAACGATCTATGGCATATAAATGTTACGTCCAGTTCCAACTCGTTGGTACTCTTTTTATCGGGCAGGGAAGTTAATCGGGAAGGAAATCAACGGGGGAAAGACATCGAAAGACTATTCCGAAGTCTTGGGTTACCAGTCCTGGAGGGGCCAAACGACATGAAGTATTCCGGCGTGAGTGCATAATTTTACACTTCAATAAATCTGAATACTTCTACGCCAATGCATGGTGTACCGGAATGCCCGATACACCGTGTGTGTACGATTCCCATGCAGAGAAGTAGCCGTAAAGAAAGCTTTTTCTTGCGCAGGTCATGAAGTTCCTCGCTTGCGCTTTGGATGTGCTTCAAGGGGAACGGCACATGTTTCTGGGACACCAGATACCAACTCTAACGGTGCTCATCTGCCAGTTGGAGTACGAGGCAATGCAGCGGCTGGTATTTTGCGCCCCTCTTGTCCCCGCTCTCTTGAATGGAATTCAGAAAAGGTAAGCATTTGCGGCATATTATATTAATGTTCACGTTTTTACTGAAATGTGTCTCTTGTTGTGTTTGTATTGTTCATGTGAGCTCGGTTTGTAACACAACCTCGCTCGTGGTTTGTCAGGAAGCCCTACCTCAGCTCCCCTTCATACTAGTAGCAATGTTGAGGCTAAAAAATGTAATTTTTATTCAGAATTAGCATGTAACTGACGTGGCGGTCAGGGAGAACGTGAACAGAAATCTAATTACGTAAGTTTGATTTTTTGTTATATTTTGCAGGTTTTCTCATTTCATGAACGATCGGCAGCTGATCCTCCGAGACTAGAAGCATGGTGACGGACGAACTCTCAAAGTTTCACGGAAGCAGGGATGGAACCACGCGGCCAGAGAAACCTGATCTAGCGGACGACTCTTAGGTTTCCGCTGTCAACGTCCGTCAATGATCCGGAGGAACTTTGTCGGTTTTTCCTTGTGCCGGATGGCTACCCGCTGACGTCAATGACAGCGCAGTTCCCGAATATTCGCCAGCCCTTCCTGAAGCCCAACACTGCCGTTCCTTCAAGCGCCTCGGTAGAAGGACTCTTCAGCATCGCCAGAGATGTATTTTCGAGGAACCAGGGAAACATAACCGATGAAAACTTCGAGAGGAAGCTACTGTTTAAGTGCAACTACTACTAAAAAGAAAACAATGAACGATGAACCAAAACGGATGTGCGTTTCATCGGCAAGGTAACGTGAAAAGTAACTTGTTACTTTTCGAGTAACTCACGCGTTCGTTTTGAGAATGGGTAACGAGTAATGTATTTAGTTACTTTTTGAGCGAGTAACCGTATATAATTACTTTTTGGGGGTAACGTGTACATGTCCAGTTCGCCGCCTAGGAGTGGACGCTATCCCTGGAGCTCTTATCGCGCACCATATCAAGAGTACATAATTCACTGTCCTGTGCCAACCGCATCCCTCCCAATTTTTCATTTTTTAACCAAAGAAGAAGACGAACGCAATAAGCGGTCTGTTTAATCTTCTCTGTGAGTTTTCGTTTTTTACTTTACTTTAACCGTAAAGCGCTCTATATTGCTACGTGCTGTTGCCTTTTAATCCCCTGAAGACGCCTGAAAGGCAAGTGCCGTAGGTCACACGGCTCCTTCAACGCTGGGAGTGGGCCCCGTTGTCTGATGGGTGCCTGTCATCGCCTTTGCTCCATGGTGCCATTAGGGAAGGCCTCGGCGTGAAAATGGCGTTAGCGGATAATCACCAACGCGTCCCGACATCACTGCCGAGGGACTCGGATTCTCGACCTTCACAAGACCAACCTCCCCAGAAGAAGCGGGTTGTCGGCAAGGGACAAGAGGACGCTGCTACAGTGGCCGAAGAAGCCGAGGCAATGGAAAAGGCTGCATTTACAGTGGTCAAGTACAAAAAATCGCGACCGGCAGGAATACCAGTGACTTTTCAGCCAACGCGACCAGGACACTCCCTCTGGGGAGTGAATCCGAACCTCCTAGCCGTAGCAGTCGCCACGTCGGCTCAAGAAAAAGTCGGCCCAAGAAAAGGAAAAGACCAAGGATGGGAGCCTCATCATCATGTACCAACACTTGCTGCGGCCAATAGGCTATTAGAAGTCACGGAAGTCACTGGTATGGCCGTCCGACTCTCGGTTCCCCGGTCTTACTCAGCGACGATTGGCAAGATTCCCCGTGTCCCTTGACAGTACACCGACAATGAACTAACTGCTCGAGTATCTACAGGACCAAGGCGTCAGATCTGTCAGTCGACGTGACACAGTGATTCTGGAGTCTGCGAGTGACTCCCCCTTGCCTAAGCGGGTATACCTTCGGTTTTGTAGCTACCCCACAGAGGAATATATGGGTGCAGCTACGCAGTGCTTTAAGTGCCAGTGACACGGACACATTGACAAGCACTGCAATGGTCCTGTGCGGTGCAAAGTGTGTGCTAGGCCGCATTCTCACATGGAGTGCACATCAAGGTCACATCCACGGTGTGCAAATTGAATGGATCGCACCGTGTCCAAAGAAAAAAGCTGCTACCCTCGCTCGAGCCATAGAGCAAGTGCAAGGTAAACGCCAGGACGACATGACACACCCCCAAACCCTGAAATGGTATTTACGCCAACGAACTCACTTCAAACAGATCAGTAATCGAAAACCAAGACGGCACCTAACAAGTCAAGCAACTCTCTTCGAGCAGAACAGTCTTCGCAAATCAAGTCGACACCTAAGGAGTCATACGCAATGTCTGTTCAGGAGAACCCCAAGTCACTGTCATCAGAAAACATACAAGTCCACGCCTCACTTTGAACATGTCAGTACCTCCAGGACCCTGCGAGCGCGGAACGACCATCGAAACCTGACGACAGTCAGCTCTCCCACTACCGACCTCGGGCAGGTTCTAATACCAATGTTGTTCGCTGCTATGAAGGCTATCGTCCGTTCACTTCCGTCTTCCGGAAGCCTCCCCGAAGTCAAAGCTGCCTTGGCACTGGAACCGTTGGTGAACGCCTCGTTCTCAACGCAACGCTGTTCATCTGGAGGCACGCCATAACAACGCAAGCTGCAGGCCCTGTACTGTCGCTTCAAACTACTTACAGGAAGTCTACAATTTTTCAATGGAATGCTCGTGGCTTGCGGTCGAAGCTTGCAGACTTTCGTTACCTTATTACCACCTACCGCTTTTAGATGCAACGCATCTCATGCTCGCCCCTCTGTCCTTCCTGCGTCTGTGCGCACAGCTGCGCCTCTCCTCCTCTCCTCTCTCCGATAGCGAACACTCTCTCCCAAACAGCTGCGGGTTGGCGCAGCGCTCTCACTCCGTTGCTAGGCGCCGGTGGGCGGCGTTGCGCTCGGCGCTGCGCGCGCTGCGCATGTGCAGTACTCTCTCTCTCCGCGCTCTCCTCTCCTTCGGGCGCTGTGAAGATAAAGCGGCATGCCGCGCTCCGACGGTCTCAGTCGACGGTCGTCCGCGTTACACTTGCACTCTCTCGCAGTATCGTCGAGCCCCTAACTGTGCACTGTACGGACCACAAGGCACTCATTCTCGTCTGCAATAAAGACCGTACCTGAGCATACGTGTACTGCATGTGCATTGCATGGTGAAAATGGAAAATTACGCCCACCTCTCCTCCGCGTGAGAATCCGTGCTATAAGCGTAATCAATACGATGGAAAATGCCAATGGAACCCCCCATGAGATGCGTTGCATAACACCAGGGTTCCCGCGAGGGGAGGTGGGCGTAATTTCCTTTCATTGTTATCTCAGAGTTTCGTGTGGAGGATGAATTTCGTACGAACGGTTATCAACTTTTGCACTCGCGGCAATTTAATGGGCCAAGCAGGCTATTGTCACTTTTCGTGATTGACATGCCCTTTGTTGACGTTGACGTCACACCGCACGACGCAAGTGAGTATGTTTGTGGGGATATTGTAACCGACCATCAGCGTTTTACTTTAATATCTACCTACCTCGAGCCAGGGGTTGCCTTCGATGTGTCGCGGCTGGAAAATCTCATAAAGATTACGTCCGCTCCCTACATTATTTGCGGGGATTTCAATGCACACAATGTAATATGGGGGAGCACGCGCACGAGCGCAAGAGGGCAGAAGCTTGCTGACTTGCTAATTAGCTACAGTATTGAACCACTAAATGATGGCCCCATCACTTACCTCAAGTCCCCCACCGTCACCAGCTGCATTGGTCTATCATTCGTCTCCGCTCCATTTTCTCGACGATTTACATGGACCACTGACGTGGAAACGAGGGGAAATGACCATTACCCTATTTTGATAACCGCCCTCGACGCCTCAGAGTCATCTAGCTCTATGAAACTGAAATGTACGAACTGGGATGCATTTACGAGTGCTTCGAGTAGACGTGACCTGTGACTGCGGATGACGAACTCGTTGATTCAATTGCATCTTGTTTGCTGGACACCAGGCTCTGCGTAACCAAACGCCAAGACATACCAAAAAAGATCCAGAATACCAGAGGTTATGCGCCATACGAAGGCGGGTGGAGAAGAAGGCGTTGCGTCCCGAAAACATAGAGGACCTGCGAGATTCTCGGCGCGAGCGCAAAGGCATGTCAGACGGCACCTGAACAAGCTACGCCAGCAACGCTGGAGGAGCTTCTGCGCTACGCTGAACGTCAGACAGCCTCTCACACGTATATGACGAATTGTCAATGGAATGCCAAGATGCACCCAGCAGCTGCCTGCACGAGCGCGCAACTTTGAAAGAAGTGGCCGAAGAATACTGTAAGCTTCTGTCATCATCAGCAATGCTTCCCCAACTATTCGTACGTGCCTCCTCCTCCATTACCTCGGAAGTGTCAGAGCCAGCCCTTGATCTTCCCTTCACTATAGAAGAGCTTTCTTCGGATATGTTAAGAAGCCCTCCCCACCGGGCCATGACGGCGTCAGCTACGAAGCCATAACCCATCTGTCTCGGCCCTCTTAAACTACGTCTACTAGAATTCTACAATTCAACATGGCAAAAAGGTAAAGCGCCCGCAGCATGGAAGCTTGCAAAAATAGTGCCACTTTTAAAACCTGGGAAAGCGCCAACCAGTTATGCATCCTTCTGGCCTATCGCCTTGCTTAGCTGTATCGTACAACTAATGGAAAATATTATACATACCAGGATAACATGCTTTCTCGAGAGCAGGGAGGCTTATCCCCAGGAAATGAATCATTTTCGTCAGAACAGATCAGCGATAGGCAATATCATTGCTCTAGTGTCCTCACTCGAAGAATCACTCAGTTCTGGATGCACACCAACCGCAATTTTCCTTAGTATAAAGGCCGCGTTTGATTCGGTCCTCCACACAGAAATTCTTGCCGCCCTTGAATATCATGGCTTTGGGGGCAAGTTATACGCATGGATAGCAGACTACCTTGATGAACTACACTTTTTCATGACCACTCCGGAAGGCTCAACTTCCCATTACGTCATCGGCGAATGTTAACTTCTTTGATTTGATTGATTGTATACGGTTTAACACGCCGACGCAACGCAGGCGATGAGGCGCGCCGTAGTGGTGGGCTCCGGATTAATTTGACCACCTGGGGATCTTTAACGTGCGCCGAAATCTCGTACACACGGGCGTTTTTGCTTTTCGCCTCCATCATAAAAGCGGCCGCAGCGGCCGGGAATTGAACCCGCGACCTTGTGCTCAGCAGCGCAACTCCTTAGCCACTGAGCCACCGCGGCGGGTTAATATTAACTTCTTAAATACTCACCCCTTCATTTTTGCTTGTCTTCCTAACTTCTCCCAGACCAGAAATAAATAGAAACGTGACACCATTTTTTTCTTCAAAAACTGCGCCTTCACTCACGACGCCCTTTACATCAGGATTTAACCCGCCGCGGTGGCTCAGTGGCTACGGCGCTGCGCTGCTGAGCACAAGGTCGCGGGTTGGATTCCCGACCGCGGTGTCCGCTTTTCTGATGGAGGCGAAAAGCAAAAACGCCCGTGAGTGCGAGATTTCGGCGCACGCTAAAGATCCCCAGGTGGTCAAAATTAATCCGGAGCCTTCCACTACGGCGCGCCTCATCGCCTGCGTTGAGCCGGCGCGTTGAACCCTTCAATCAATCAATCAATTTATTTATTTATTTATTTATTTATTTATGAGGCGCGCCGTAGTGGAGGGGTCAGTATTTATTTTGACCTCCTGGGGATCTTTACGTGTGCCGAAATATCGTACACACGGGCGTTTTTGCTTTTCGCCTCCATCAGAAGAAGAAAAAAGAAAGGAAAGGCCGGGAGGTCAACCAGGTGTAGAGCCCGGTTTGCTACCCTGCACTGGGGGAATGGGGCTCAGGGAATAAAAAGGGGGGAGAAGAGGAAGAGATAGGAGTGGGAAAGCGCGCACTCTAGTCCCGTTTCGGGCACTATAGTCTTTCAAGCAAGTTCGTTTCACTCAGGAAACGTAAAAGGGCTTTCGTCGCCTTCTGCGAGGTCGATGGTGAAGACCGATGACTTAAAATAGTTTCCACCGTAAATGGTCGATTGTCCAATCGGCTCAGCGCGGTGGCAAGCACGCTCCTCTCCGACGAGTATTCGGGGCAGCGACACAGCACATGTTCTATAGTCTCTTCCGCCCCGCAGGCGTCACAGTGGGCGCTGCTGGCCATCCCGATGAGGAAGGAGTAGGCTTTCGTGAAGGTCACTCCCAACCACAGTCTACAAAGTAAAATTGACTGGGGTCGAGACAGCCCATACGGAATACGGCGCTGAAGAAGGGGATCCTGAATATACAGTCGGGGATTCGAAAAGTCCGGTGTGTTCCATTGCTGCATGGTAATCTTCCGTGCAAGGGAGCGAAGCGTCCTGGCGGCATCGCTTCTTGAAAGCGGAAGTAGAATGGTGCGGTCGCTCTCATGGCCTGTAGGGGCAGCTTCATCCGCCAGCACGTTACCGATGACTCCGCAGTGACCTGGAAGCCACTGGAAAATTACGTCATGGCCGGCTGTGATGGCTTGATGGAATTTTTCTCTTATCTCTGTCACCAGTTGGTGTAGGGGGCCGTAGCGCAGGGCTGCGCGTAAGCTCTGTAAGGCAGCCTTGGAATCCGAAAAGATCGCCCAATTTTGAGGAGTAGCTCCGATGATATGGTCAAGAGCCTCACGAATGGCTGCAAGTTCTGTAGCTGTCGAGCTCATGGTATGGCCAATACGGAATCGAGGTGTTGCAAAATCTGCTGGCACAAACACTGCACCTGCCCAACTGGATGACGTTACTGAGCCATCTGTGTACACATGTTTCCGGTCGTTGTACCGTTCATTCAGTAACAGCAGCGTAAGCTGTTGGAGGGCCAATGATGACAAGTCGGCTTTTTTTCGAATTCCCGGAACACTGAGACGAATCTCAGGTTGTGCCAGGCACCACAACGGGGAGGTCGGTGTTGCCGCAGGGGCGTACCTTGAAGGGATTTCAGCCCTGTGCGTTGTGATAATGGCTGAAAAAGTAGATCGTGGTCTACTTTGAGGATGCTGCGCCAGATGGTGAGAAGGCAGCCTCGTGAGGAGCCTGATGTACAGATGTAGTGTTTCAGTAGCCACGTACGTTGCTATTGGGTGTTCCTGTGCGATGCAAATGGTGCCCACTGTTGATGCACAACACGGCAAACCAAGACACGTGCGCAGAGCCTGCGCTTGGACGCTCTGTATTACCCGCAGGTTAGTGGTACAAGTGTTGGAAATTGCTGGCAAGCTGTAATGCAAGGCGCCTAAAAAAAGTGCGGAGTACAGCATTCCTCTTACCGATGTTCCCACGTCTTTCCAGCAAGAAATCTGAATATCTGGGCAATGGTGGTAAGTTTCTTCTTAAGGAAAGAAACATGTGCGCTCCAGGAAATGTCCCTGTCGATGATTACACCAAGAAATTTCTGATGCCTGGAGTAGGGAACCAACCTCCCATTGATCTTGATGGAATACCGAAACATGGGCTTGCGGGTAAATGCAACCAGCGCGCACTTGTCACCCGATATACTCAGATCTTGTTGCCGCAGGTAAGATCGCGTTACATTGGCCGCCTTTTGAAGTCGTGCCCGTAGCTGTGGTCGGTTGACCCCCGAAGCCCAGAGGCAAATGTCGTCGGCATAAATGGAAACGCAGACATTCTTGGGGAGAAAAGCGGCCGCCGCGACTGGGAATCGAACCCGCTCCCCGTGCTCAGCAGCACAACGCCTTAGCCACTGAGCCACCACGGCGGGTCCCTTTATAAAAGGAGATATCTCGCTCTTCCTGTGTATGATTGCGGTACCGGTACAATCGTTGTGTGTTGCTTCCGCGGTTGTGTGTAGTTGTACATCCTCAACCTCCTGGATCCTGTCCACGTGCAGGGTGCACATTCTCCCGTTCCGGCCTACTGAGCGTCACCAGGAGGCTGCAAAGCGCTTTCGGGTGAGGTTCAAGACAAGCCCAGGAAGCACCCTTCCTTTCTTCAGTCTGTTCCTCCCTTGTCTTCCCTTTTGTCGTTCCGGCGGTTTTGTAGAAAACATGCGTGACTGCATTGTGACTGACCAGCACAATGCCTGCCCGTACGGCCTGCGCTTGCAAGCGATTGTGCACCGCGCGATCCCGCGGCGTGCAAGCGGGGAGGGAACATTTTGCGTACGTGGGTCGTGTTGCACACATCCGACCCCGGCGTCGTATGGTGTGGACGTTTGCCGTCACTTCTTGCTTTGTGACCTCCCTGCGGGCACACTGGCGAGCAGCGGTGGCTTACCTTGGGTGAGCGGTCATCAAAGCGCCGTGTGCGCGAATGACGTTTCGATTTGTTGCCAAATAACGCGCTTGGTTCTCGCCGCGGGCCCGCCTTTGTTCGTCGCGTTGTGTCATGTGGCGTCGATAATCGCCGTGCGCAAATGGCACAAGGTGCGGATCGTTGCTGCCAGGCGCGCCGATCGTTTGCACGCTCCTTTTCCTGCAAATCGCCTCTTCGCGACCTCGTCCTGTGCGCGCGGCGCCGGGAAAATAACTTGGTGAGGTAACACTACGCTAATACGCACCAAGCAGACCTCCGGTACGTGATCAGTGAGCAAACTGCTCGACAGTACTTCACATTCTCGCTACGTGAGTGTGCTGCTTGTGAAAACACACCCGGTGGTTGTTTTAGTTAGCACGCCCCCCACGCAAGATTTAATTCCGAGAACTCTGGGTTCCATCCTTCTTAGGACAATAATTTTTTTATTGTGGACTCTTGATCGGGCAAGTTACAATGTTGCTGGACGGAAATAAAATTTTTACTAAGCCCGTTAAAGATTTGCTTAGTCCCGACCGGCTACAACTTGACGCGGTATTCTAGGAGATAATCACGTTTAAAGCGGCCATGACGACAAAATACAACCTAGTTGAACTTGAAAGAACTAGCCTTTGGTAACTAAATCAACTAAATTCCGGTCACGCAAGGCGTTTTTTCAACCAGAAAAAAAGGCAAGAAATATTGAAAAACTTTCAAATTTCGCGCCACAGTAGCGCAATACAGACAGCTGTGATGCAAAAGAGGGCAGCAATAAAAATATAGTTATCAGAGTGCTACCGGCGGGCCAGCATTCAAGTGATACTATCATAGAGTTTTTTAGTAAGTATACAAGAATGGAAACTGCGCCTGGGAGTACATTTTGGCGGGAAGGGGGGGGGGGTCGCATTATGGGACACAGCTGATGGCTTGGCATGTCTATGGGATTCTTAAGGCTCTTCTTCTTGGGTTTGCTTTCTTCACTATGCAATCATTCGTCTACGAGATAGCCACTGCTACTGAAATGGCCGAAACTTGCTTCGCTTCTCTCGCTTCACTGGGAAACTCTAAATTCGCTCCATTAGTTCATGCTAAGACACCTATGCTTCATTGCAAGCAAGTGGAGGGACTATAGTTTCGGCGAGCGACCATCAGTACATATTTACATAAGTACAAACCCGCAATGTAGAGGTTAGTTTGTGGTAACAAGAGTGCGCTTCCCAGTTCATTTTTTGCAGTAGGGGTGCATATGTTAATAGCGCCCGGCCATCTTGACTGCGCGGGTAAGTTGCCGCTGCGAAAGTTGTAGCAGACGGTCAGTTACGAAAACACGAACGAAAACACCGCGAAGTGGAGGTGCTCGTTCTCATAGGTATACGTGCATAAACCCTTTCGGAGCTTTTCAAACAATTTATTATTTTAATTGTTTGCGAAATTAGAATCTCTAATTAGTTCCTCTCCTGCTTTTACATTATCGCTAGGCCGCAGAATAGTAGCCGTAACCATTCTGGCAGATCCTCAGTAAAAAGAACACGCTTTATTTATTTTTCAGCTTTAAAACAGCCTGTTCTATTTTATAATTATATAATTACACACTCCTTTGTGTTTTTGTGGCATTGTATTTGGATTTACTGCCACTAAAATGTTTCAATCCAAGCCAATGACGAAACAAAGGCGACCGCACGGTATAATGGCGGCCCACAACCACACAGACGGCCTTTATGTTAGCCGCATAGACGCTAGCGCCAGATTCCTCTAGTGTATATAGTAAGGAACTCTATGGGTACTTTCAAACGGAACTGGAGACCCCACTGCAATAGTCGAGTCATATTTCTTGGCCGTGGCTTCAGACGGTGGACGCCAATCGCACAAACAAGATTCTGTGACGTCATAGACACTTCGACAAAAAGTGGCTGGGCCACTGCTTCATATCTCTTCCTGAACATCTTCGTTATTTGTTTGTAGCTTGTAATATAAGTGATATCGGTGTTATCAGACCGAAGCGGTCTTTTAATTGAACCAAAGTTGTGCCTTGTGTTCTTGGCCCCTTCAATATCCAAAGCGTACCTTTTTAATACAGTGTACACCAAATTGCTGGCAGATGTGGCTACTGCAATAAGAAGGAAATAGCCCAGCTAGCTACTCCCTGCGAGTGTGGGAGGTCTTTTCACCACCACTTTCCTTCACTCCACACAGGGCGTATTCTTGTTGAAATGAATCTGCTGAAATGTCGCCCAATCTTAGCGAGGAACAGGGACTCGCGTCAAACAAGAAATATCAGAGAGATGTAAAAAATACAGTTATTGTACCAGCGCTTAGTTGCCACAGTAAGGACTGGCGAAAAAATGCTCACAAGCACTCACGGCCAGTGTTTGTCGCCTAATGCTCCAAGTCTGCTAAAACAGACAGATGGATATATGGACATTTTTTTCTGCGAGATATCGTTCATAGCGACATTCTAACAATCATTATTTTGCAGAAAAAAAAACGTTTTCAGCTGTTTCTGAGCATCGTTTCTTCCCACTTCAAGCCCAGGACCATTCTGGGCTCTGAGCCCATTCGCCCCGGGGCCATTTGCTCCGACCTCCATCGTGCCGAACCGCCGACCCCCGATTCATGGGCGGTTGACGGTTGAGGGCGATGTCTCAGAACAGAAGGCACTTCTCCGTTGGGTAACATCAGACAGCGCGTTTGCATAAATTGTTACTCCTTTATTCAGACTTTTGACTTTTTGTGAGCACCACAGTGACTATCGAGCTTGGAACATTCGAGCTCGGTTAGGCACAGTCGACAGTCTAACTGCATGGTTTTCATCTCCTATACACTTTCTATATGTACAAACATAGAATACGATCTGTTCGACAGACGGCGGGTCAACTATATTTACAACGCGCGAAGCTGCTGTCCGCACGTCTTCAAAAAACATCACTAAGCACTCACGCAAGAGGGAGGGGGAGCGGGGGGACGTAAAACAAGCGGCTCTGGAGGCGCGTTGGGCTTGTAACGGCCAAGGAAAGAAACAGGCATGACGTGGGCGGCAAGCGAGAGATATCTGATGTCATGAAGGAGAAAGCAACAGCAGGAAATAAAAATAACGGCCCAAGCCGCGAGAGGTGAGCGAAGTGAGAGGCTTAGTCACAACTTCGCCCATAAAGAAAAGCTGCTCGTTAAGGGGTTTGCCTGAAACACTACCCCCTAATTTCTTCATTTCTGATTTCTTCCGAAAGGAAAGAAAAAAAAAACAGGCAATACCATTCTACGCGCAATGTGGCCAGAGCGTGCAGAGCAATAAAGCAAGGAGCGCAGGAAAGAACAAGGTTTGCGTCACAAGTGCGCAGCGGAGAGCTTGATGGAACGCTTGCGGCATCTGTAAAGCGATGCATCTCAAACGCTTCCAACATCGCCATTCACAAACAAAAAGGTCATAATGCGTGCGCTTGGCGTTGTCAAGCTTTCGCGTCAAGTTCTCAAAAACGGTGCTTTGAGGGCACGGACGACACTACTTTCCTCACTAGTTCGGGAAGTTTTGAGCAGAGTTTGGCATATATGCTGGGATTGGCGAAGCATAAGACCGCGCGTAGAGCGAGAACACTAATGCAGCAGGCGGGTAAAAAAAATAAATTCCTACTTTCACACTAAGGCATCATATATTGACGTTTGTTAAGTTGGGTAGGTGATATTTTGTTAGTCGGGTATCCACACAAATTGAGGCGAAAAATTGGGCCTGTGTGTTTAACATGACATCGTAACAAGAAAAAAAGAGAAGCACAAGCACAAGACACAAGCACAATTTGTGTGCGTATGTCTTTCTTGCCTCGCGTTTGGTTGCGCTGTTCTACACCATATCTGAGAGAGCTGCAGTCGAAAGGACCATTCATGCGCACACCTGCTTTCTTTCTCCTTCCCTTGCTTAAAAAATAGCAGTCCGATCCGCTTCTTTCCAAGTTTCCTGGCTAGCCTTCCCAAGTAAAAACCTTTTCATCTACCTTCGCAGTGCATAAATAAGCCTCTCTTTCAAAAAACCTTATCAGCGCACCCGTCTCCCCTTGGCTACTATCACCTGCCCACGCCAAACTGCCAAAGTTGCAAGCGCAGTTTCAGCCGGCTTCAAACACTGACTGTTTCATCGCCATGCCATCTCTGAGCAAAACCTAGCACGCGGCGACAGCGTCACTTTCATTGCTAAACTCAAGAAAGGAACAAGGTGTAAACATAAACAATAATAAAAACAGTGTAGCACTTTTCTCTTCACGAGTATGCATAGGCACTCCAGCGGACTTAGTTCTTGTCGCTGCCGACGCAGTGTCGACGGTAGGAGCCGTGGTACGAAAAAAAAAAACCGGAAAAAGAATCCATAATGCGAGGAGAAAAGTATATCATGGCAATCCACGCATCGAAACGCGGAGAACGTGAGAACGGTGTTCACGCATCGGCGGGCGCACGGGGGAGCGGCCGCCAGCCGTCCGTTTGTCAGTGGTGGTGGCTCTTGCCGTTCATGTAGTCGTAGCTGTGGTCGCCAGTTCGGGCTTTCCTCTTCTCGATGATGTCCTTGGGGACCGTCTTGAGGTCGTACGCGAGCCCCAGCTTGGCCATGGCGTCGATGAAGAAGGTGGTGAAGTTTAGCTTCCAGCCGAGCTCGCTGGTCGAGTAGTCCCAGGGGAAGGTGTGGTGGTAGTTGTGGAAGCCCTCGCCGATGGCGGCCCAGGCGACGAAGCGGTTCTCGACGGGCGAGATGGTCTTGTCGTAGGGCCGGTTGCCCCACATGTGGGCGGCGCTGTTCACCAGCCAGGTGAAGTTGAGCGACGTCACGTAGCGAAGCATGGTGGCCACGAAGAAGGACACCCAGTAGCTCTCACCGAACAGGTAGTGCGGGAGCACGGCCGGCAGGTAGAAGCAGAAGAACATGGTCAGCGGCACGTAGTACCTGCACGGATCGGCAGTGACAGTTTTACAAACCGCCGGCACAGACACGCATGTACAGATAGAAAGCTTGATTTTCTGTTTCCTTTTTCTCGTGGTTTGCTGGCAAACAATAGCCGATGCCCGTGCGTGTCAGTTCCCATGCTGTGAGAACTTTGACGCGTAGTATTTCAGGTTGTACTCACACGAATTCAGACTTAACTAACGGCCTTGTTTCAACCCGCACACTGCCAGGGGCCAGGTGCCGCACAAGATTCGGCAGCTGGTGAACCTTTGCTGAGGCACGGAAGGCACATTAACTGCGGCGTTGGTGCACCCTTGTCCCACGGGATCACCGCCTACTTAAGACAAAGTGGATAACCGTCGCGTGCAGTAATCACTGTGGTAGAGGTTCTGCTTTTGTCGCCCTTCCAAACGACTGAGGAAACGCCACCACAGCCAAGTTAAAACTGGAAATTGATTTTAAAAAGTCTCAATCCTTTTGAGAAATGCAGCGACCAGCGTTGTCAACGCTGTCATCATCAGTAAATCCGGGGGGTCGTAAATAACCAAAAATAAATCCCCTGCTCGCGCCCGGTGACATCCCACAGGCGACGCGGAGAACTTCCCTCTAATCGATTTAACAACTACATGGCTAACATAACATCCGTGGCAACCACAAATCTGGTCAATGATTACGACGCTTTTCAACAGCCCTTCATTGGTTCGGCTTGCCAAGCGTGACAACATAAACAGCTTGATTCGATGCCTACTTAATATGCCTGAGCAGTAAGCTCGGCATAGACCCGCTCAACCAGCAAAAAAAAGAACATTACAACCATGAGTTAACGTGAAAATTTTGCGTTCATAACTAGGTTCACTTCGTTTTATCGTGGTGAAGAATGGTCTATAAAACAATTTGTCGCAGATATCGTATCTGCTTACTGGGGACTTCTTGAACCTGGCGTTGTGGCTCCCGAGACGTTTGAGCTCATACCACCTTGTAGACTTCTCCAGGCATACCAGAAGCTTTTTTTTTTTTTTTTGTCAGAGCTCACAAGTAATCACTCTCGCTCATGATCGGGAGCGCGCAGAGAAAGATGACCCAGTGTTAAGACATCCGCACTAAGATCTCAAACTAGGTACTTGTCGCAAGTTTTGTAGTATTGAAAAAGCTAGCTCCTAGAATTTTCACTGGTTTGGGCTTAATTACTGCACCAGTTAGATGCTCTTCAGCACTGTCCAAGTCTTAAGACCACACGCAAAAATGATGGCTAAACAGGTTACGTTAACCTTTCTTTCTCGAATTCAAACGACAAACTGTTTTACCGCGTAGTACGGATGCCTCAGGCATGGAATTTCACCGCTGCATTTTAATTAACTACGATTACAGTGTTTCTCTCTTAAACTAGGATGGCCGCCTCGACACCGGTGCTTTGCTTGTTCCGGATGAATGAACGGCTACTTGGCCGCAGAATTTTCGTATCCACTGTGTTCATAGATTGCAAAAAGCAGCACTCTCGAGCTTTTCTGACTCTCGATCGAGTAGTGATCGAGCTCAGGCAACCTTCCCATGTCGGTCAGTGGGAGGTCTAAATCCTCCCTGATAGCCCCAGGTGGCTAGAGGGCAGCGTATCGTGCCCCGCTGGTACCAGTCCATGGGGACTCCTCAGCATTCTGCCGCTATCTCCTACACGCCCGAAAAGCGGTGCTAGGAGCCACGTTTTGGTAGCTTCGTTGATCAGATATATATTTTTGGGGGGATCGTCTAATCAGGGAGGCCTAATAAAGCGTCCCGCTTTTGCATAATGCCAGCGGTGCGCTTATAGCGCCAGGTGAGGCGGTGGTGGCCAATAGTTACGCGATATGACATAACAAAAGCTTGCTGAAGTCGGACGAAGATTCACAGTCTGGTTCCACACGCAAAAAGAAACAGCCTTTCAATTGGTATCTCGCATTGTGAGGCAACCCCTCGCGCTGTCACCGCGGGAAGCCTGACGAGGCGCCCTGGACGACGCCGAATTTATCTGCCCCCTATAACGTGCGCTTAGACAATTAAGCAGTAGACCAAAAGGTGTGCTCGCCTCCTGTCGCTGTAGTCAAAGCGTACAAGTAAGCCCACATCTATTTCCCCGCAACTGGCCATGCGGTCGGCACGTGCAGAAAGAGGAAGCCAGACACTCTTTGTGCAATGTATCACTCGCATGACAGCTGCTGTTACCGGCAAAGGAAAGTCTAGCCGGCATTTTCTTAAATTTTGCTCATCCCGAAGTGGCCTGAAAGTTCTGCTTATTCCTCGCTATGGGCAAGACGTTTGGGTACGGCTTTAAGACGTGAACCACACGGTGCAATTCAATACAAAACAATGACGCAGTTTTGCGTCCAAGGCAATTAAGTTTAACATTGCTTACTTACCCAATAAAGTTTTGCGATAACATAGCGAGTCACCGGTTTCAGAAAGGACTGCCAATTACTTTTTGTGATTGGCGCGCGAAAAGAAAGCACAACTTCGAACTCCACGGAGTACTGATTGTGTAGCGTAAGGCTGCCTGCATCTCGCAAACGCTATCGAACTTGCTTTCTCGCGTAACCTGAGGGCGCTATTGTACCCCAGAGTGACATATCGGCAGCAAATAGAGCTTCTTTTATATTTCAAGATAGTTGCATTCAGTCGTGGTTTCCAGTGTCGCGGAAGCACCGAGAAAATTTGGGGGAAAGAAACTTATTCCATTGAGGAACAGCCAATGTCGCTCGGTTATGGTTGCATTCACAGGCTGCGTTTCCTTCAATTACAATTCTGTCCGAAATATATTATTTCAAGTGTTAAGTACTAAATCATCGTCCATTAGTTGGTATAACTTGCTTTCCAGTGGCTGCCTAGCACTATAAACTGCCAGTAAAAGCTTTGTCATTCCTTCCTTATGAAAGTTGACAGAAGCGCGAAAGCTTTCTAGCATCAAAAGTGCGTCAAAATGGCGCCAAACGCTTCGCTGAAATTGCCTCCAACCTTCGCTGAAAGTGCGTCCAATCAATCTTCAAACCTTCAAAGACCCAAATCGCAAGAGAAAACGAATCCATGCGACGATTTCTTCGCGCACTAAGTACACGCATGTACGAACGATCTAAATGTGTACCGATACGTGGTTTATGAGATAAAGGTACACTATTGTATCGATGCCTGTTCGACACAGGCATCGATTGTATCGACACAGGCATCGATCCTTCATGATCGATGCCTGTATTGTCTTATCTGGAAGCGTTCCTTTCGCGCGAATTTCAAGTAACTGTTTTGACGCAATGGAATCCCCGTTTCACGCACGCGCAGTGTGTCCAGAGATCTTACCAATGTTTGTCGGTCGACCAACCGGTCTATTGGGAAATGAATTAGTTTTTTTGACAGGACACCATCGGTGCCACTAAGAAAGCTTTCGCTTTAAAAAGCGCACTCTAGTTAGTAGCCCCTCTGATTCTTTTTTCTTTATTTGTTCATTTTTATTTGTGGGGAGGGGGCACAGGTAAACATGCCACATGTCTGTCTCGCTTGATTGGAGAGCATTTGAACGTTAACACGGCAACCTTTCCGTTGCCTCTGCTTCTGCAACCCACATACGGTACGGAAGGGGAGGAAAAAGGCTCGTTCCTGCCCATCCTCTCGTGTCACGGCATTGGCACCCATAATCGAGAAGAACAAGGGGGCCCCACTACCGACCCGGGGGACCCCGCGCGCCGCTGCGGCGTATGCTCACTTCTTTTGGAACCTGATGACGGGATCCTTGAGCAGGTCCGAGCAGTCGACGGCCTTTCCCTTGTTCATGACGTCCGGGTGCTTCTTGCACATGAGCCAGCCCACGTGGGCGAAGAAGAAGCCGCGGTTCACGTTGTGCGGGTCCGCATCGGTCTCCGAGAACTTGTGGTGCACCCGGTGGTCCCTCGTCCACTCGTACAGGTCGTTCTGCGAACGAACCAGGCACAACACGTCACTGGCCTGCTCGAGGGCGCCCGAGGGCGAACCGGAACAAAGAGTAAGGAACGCCACCAACCAGCAATGAGCTACAAAAAATGTCATTCGATGCCGTGAAGATTATTGGGCCACTGATTATGTGTCGCCCGCGGCTGGGCATGCGTCTTTGTTTCGGGGGTTTACTGTAGTTTATTCTTGCAGAAAGACCAAGTGGGTACACGGACCTTGCATATGCATCCATAACTCATGCACTTTTGCATAAAGGAATGCTTGTATGTATGTATGTATGTATGTATGTATGTATGTATGTATGTATGTATGTATGTATGTATGTATGTATGTATGTATGTATGTATGTATGTATGTATGTATGTATGTATGTACGTATGTATGTATGTATGTATGAACACCGAAGTCATAAACAAATTAATATATCCGTATGTGCAAACCTTTTTTTTATGTCTAAAGCACTGCACGTGCAGCTGCATTATTGCATTGCTGTGTTTCTTTCGGTTGCAGCGGAGGAAGGGAGAAGCTGTGACCCATGCATTGTTTCGCGTTTCAAGAAGGCCACCTTCTGCTTAGGCAAGGCACAATGCACTGCAGGCACTCCGACCATCAGCTTGTCTCTTCTGGCAAGTGACCCACCCAGAACCATTTCCGGCAATTGAACAAGTATTATTTGGTCGCAGTCAACAAACTACGCCTCCGTGTTTCCCGCGAAGAGATGCAATTTTGTAACATGTGAAGCCCTGACCAGGCAAACAATCGAATGCTTTCACAGCGGACGTCCACTAAGTCTTTTAATCATCACCTCCACTACCAAGAGACGACGCCTAGTATGGTTGACACGTCTATAGAATAGCGAGATACCGTATTTTCATGCCAAATAGCGAGTCATGCGGGACAAAAGTGTTTGTATTCGAGGAAAAACAACAGTGCCATTTTCCGCGATCGAGTTCTGTCCCATTACGGTGCGTCCACGTTATGAAAGGCCGCAATCGCTTCGGGCAAGAAAACTCACCAAGAAGTGAGGACACAAACACGATTTCTTTCGCGGTCAACATATCCCATACGCCACAGGTTTTCACTGCAGGCTGCAAGCGAGTGCTGCCCGCGCAGCCCAGGCCATTCAAGCCACTGTTCTTCCCCGAGCGCAGCAGGAACTTCTCGGGCCGCATAACCCAAGCGCGCGCTCATCTCCTCCTGGGATTCTCTGGGGAGATGCTTAAGTTCCCATCACCACTGCCGTTCCTGCAGTTTCTCTGCTCCCCCTGTGTTGGTGTTGTTTCTCCTGCCTTGCCTCCCGCCGCTCGTTTGAAGTCGTAAGGAAGCTTCGTGGACAGCTCGGTGAAAACATACTCCAGGCACGCCGCTCTGGAAAACCCAAATGATTCGCGTGTAGGAATATTGACGCTAACCTCGTGGCGGCAGCAAACACGCACGCAAGAGCTGCAAACTCCGCCCGCTGGCACGGCGCTGTGCTGTTTTTGTCACCCTCGAACACTGGAAGCCGAAGGGCGGTCGCAAGGCACTTTCCAGGTAAATTGGAAGCCGAAAGGTGAAACGTCACGAGACCCCTTCGTTGGCGTCTGTGGTCATTACGCAAAGATAAGTGCCCCGCAATAGCGATGCAGCAGGGTCATGCCGTGCCTGGTATCAAATCAGGAAACTCCCCACAGATCAGTGGGACGCCTTTTCGGCTACGCTATCGCGGCGAGCGCTTGTATTGGTATCTCCTCCCGCCACCGAATGAAAAGAAAGGTGAACTCGCCAGGTACGGGAAAGTTATGGCGGCCTCTGACTGAACAAAGTTCTTAGACGGGCCATTGTAGTCGAATGCTAGTGTGTTTCGGGACTAAGCTAACTCGGTGTGTCTATACTTAGTAGCTATAACATGCACACGCTGTGTAAACTAATGTGTGCGTAAAAAAAGGAAGCCGTAGGTAATTATCGCTATTGGCAGAGTACGTTTTGAGCATTGGCACTTGTGAGGACCTAGTGATGAGGGTCTAGACTATGGGCCTGGTAATAATTCGAAAAGGCTTAAAAGGTTCTCGCCTTAAATGTTAAGAAATTGTCTTTTGTATGTGTGTTTACACCTGCTTATCTCTGACAACTTTCGGTTTCGTTTATTAAATGATCGCTTGATTGCTCTTAGCGTTATTTTTAGTGTTATTGCGTTTAGTTTATTTGCTGTACGTTTGAGGCCAACTCCATTTGTAACTTGCTGGACAGTGTCTTGAACATTTCAATGACGCCCTTTTTTCTGCCTGCGATTTCTTTGTTGTAAAGTAGCAGTGTTATTTTTACCCCCGCGGACCTTGCCTTTTTTGTCATTCTGTTTAGCAATTAACCACGGAAGGCTTTTTAAAGTATCTGCATCTCGAAACACTTCCCAGTATAATGCTTCATGCATGCACCGCTCGTCTCGAAACGAATAAACCTCACCGGATACGACTCCGGATAAGCTCAAAGTTATCTAAGCCCAGCAGGCAGACGAAAAAAAAAAATGCCCCCGGGTTACCTCCCGCCATTTTCCCCTCCAAGGTCGCACGCGTTAAGGGCGGCGCGTGAGAACGCCACGACGAGCGGCAAGTGGAGCCGCCGCCGCGGCGGTCAAACAACGACCGCGCAGGCGTGCTTTGGTAACGCTCAAGGCGCTCGAACGGACTCTCGTGTGAGAAGGATGAACAGACTGATTAGACGACAAGAAGAGAGAGTGCTACCTCGCGACAGTCTTAAGGACGCGCTCTCCGCTCCGGTCTGTGAGCTACGTAAA
Organism: Haemaphysalis longicornis; assembly: GCF_048455015.1. Taxonomy (NCBI): domain Eukaryota; kingdom Metazoa; phylum Arthropoda; class Arachnida; order Ixodida; family Ixodidae; genus Haemaphysalis; species Haemaphysalis longicornis. The sequence continues at coordinate 161,317,921 of NW_027526203.1, forward strand.
AAACAGAATTCCCCAACGGTGATTGCCACTTGGTTGGTGCCGAGTAAATGGTGTGGAGGGGCGCGTGCTGATGGGCACGTTGGCCTGGGTAAAAATGAAGGAAAAAACAAAAAGGACAAAGCACAGCCCCGAGATGATGCCGATTTTGGACGCAGTGGGGACAGCGCGTGGCACGTACAACTCTGTCATGACTTCGACACCTCGGACGTATCGTACGGGAAACTAAGACATCAATCGCTGAATAAAGGTAGAAAATAAGTGTGGTGTATGTACGGGGGTCCAGTTGCGGGGCTCATGTCAGCGCCACGTTCTTTGTACAGGTATCTCCGCGAGCAGCTAGTCAATGATCGCGGAGATACCGTTTGGGACGTTTCCTTTTCAATGAAATTTTGTTCTTTTAGGCGTCACCCTCCCCAAACAGAACATTTTTGGAAGGGGGATATTTGAAGCCAATAATCAGGTGAGTGATGCATAAACCGCAGCACCTGTCCGTCGATACGTGCGCATTTGTGATAATTCACGCAAACGCTAACATATTTAAAACTGCTTTGGTGTTACCAAATCGTGCGGCAATTTTTCTCCCATCTAGCTTCGTAAGCTCTGGTGAATGATGGAAAACGATACAATGAAACCAAAAAAGGGGGCAACCGTGCTTTGGTGTGATCGGCCTCATTCCTACACACGCACACACTTATTTCGCTTTGCTATCGTATATAAAACTCTATCTCTTGAATGGCGATGTTGTCCGTTGAGCAATTGTTGCGCACAGTCTCCGAGAGCGATTCCACACGCCACTTTAAAGGAGCCACCAAAAGCAACCCAGCGATTTTGCGTGTAATGGGCCCATCACGAATACGCGTCAGTGAACGCGGAGACGAGCAGCGCTGTTTTTTACACGTAGTGAGCCGGTGACCTGCGGCGTCCTCGAATGGAAGGTCCAGCCAGTTGGCCAGATTTAGATCACGTGTTGACCCCGCAAATGTGCTGAAGTGCTGCGTGCGAGTACCGATCTCCTTGTGCGGGGGATATAAGCAGCGAAATGAGCCTTTGACGCTGACATTGGCGGAATGTTGAAGCGAACAGAATTCGGGCTCCGTGACACAGAAGATGCTCGCTGGATGACCTCCGACGGAATAATCGCAATGCACAGCCTACATGGACGACTGATTATCATACTATACGGCAACGGGAGTTTTTACTCTTGTTCTTCTCGTGTTTTGAATTGCACTGAAGCTGATGGCACAGAGATTCTGTGCGTCGCAGCAGTTGCCGCATCTGTGCTTGATCCCATGGCCGAGCGTTGCGTGCAACATTTTCCAGAAGCGTGAAGTTCTCCCAAAAGCCCATTAAAGACCGCGTCAGCTACTTCTGGGCTGTATATCTGGGCGTTAAATGCCGGCAAAGAAGGGATACGCGCGATAAAATAAATTCGATAACGATATTGGCAGCGCACGCTTCGGAGCGGTTTGCGCTGGCGTAATCGGACTTGAGGAAGTATAAAAAGAAGTTATTACCGATGCAAAAAAAAGAAGAAAGAGGAAGCGAGCGACAGCATCCTTTCTAGAACATTGCCCTAAATTTGGACCTAAACGTATCACTTCGAATAGCAGGAGTAAAAAAAAAAGGGGGGGGGGGGGATGCAGAACTGGGTGAGAAACCGGCAGCCAGCGCTAGACGACCGTGCGCAAGATCTTGCGAATATGAGGCCACGTTTTATCGAAAAACCGGCTCTCTTCCATGAATCCAAAGCAGAAAGAAAAAGAAACAAAACTCGCGGTGGGCGTTGTGCGAGACGGGTAAAGCAGAATGCACGCTTCGGTGATCTTAAAAGGCGCGTTGCGTTCTACGGGATGGAATAGTTGAAGGCCCGCTAAGAGCGCCGGCGAAAATTAGAGGCACTGAGAAGGGGCCTCACAGATTACGCGACCATCCATGCCTGCAACAGGCGGTATGGAAGAAGCGGTATCCGGCGGAGGCGGCGGCGAGGATGCGGCGGCAACACACGCTCTCCCGGCGCGGAGACGAGAGGGGAGAGGAGGGAATAGTGGCGCTGCAAGGTCAGTGCCGACCCGGGTCATTCACTCGCTCGGGGCGCGAGACGCCTGAACCACTGCCGCTGGTGACCTACATTCCGCCCGCCGGGCTGGGCTCTTCCGGCGAGACCGGCTGCTACGCCGAGCCGCTCCGTTCCAAGGGGGTTGTCCTTGGGATAATTTTAGTTTCTCAGATTTCCGGACGTTCGCCGCCGTGGCCCGTGGGCTAATCGTGCGGCATTCCTCTGCCGGGCGTTGTGTATTCCCTATACTGATGAAAGCTAAGCTCAGGGAAGCGAAGAGGGGAGGGAAAGTCGAACTGCTGCCTGGTCAACAGAACAGCTAAACTGAGTGTGCAAGGCCGCTGATGCTAGGTAAAAAAACCAAAAACCATGCGAAAATCTCAGATAACTGACCGCTCCTGGGAGCGCATTAAAACGTTGTCAGCCCGGCAGCCCTTTGTAATAACGGCGGAATTCGATATCACTTAACTCATATCGGTCCTACAACGTCTAGACAGATATAGATTAAGTCATGATGCAGCACCTCCTCCTCACCTCCCCCATCCCCCCCTTTTCGGATTTTTTTTTCTTTTTAGCATGTTTTGTGTTCACTGCCCGCGCCCTTTGGGCCTAAACTGCTCTCCTCTGAATGGTGACGCTCCTACAAGGAACCCGAAGCGCCAGCAGTCGGACAGTTGCGACTCTCAGAATCGGCTGCTATTTTCCAATGAAATACCCTAACACGGCGTCGATCATTACCGCGCACTAAGAATTTCGTTTTTAGGTTCAGCACTTTTTCTGCCTGGGATGTAAAATACCCCAATGCTACTTCGTCGCCAAAAAGCGAGTCACCTTAAAAAAACATACCAAAGACTAGAGCACTGGTACATTTTTGCAGTACACTCAGGGGCACTGAAGTCGCAGTTGCGACTTGAACAAAATTTCCCACAGGCGCGCCGCCCTGAAAGCTTCGCTCAGCGATGTGAACTGAACTCGCGACCTGGTGCCCGGTAGCGTAACGCCTAAGCTACTGGTCCGCCGCGACGGGCAGCGTAACGCAGATCCGTTCGAGGCGTGCCAGTACGTGCCGTCAGATGGGGATTTTCATCGCTCGTGCACAGCACAGCGCACGCCGGTTCTGCGCCCCGGTTTTCCCGCTAAGTGCCTAAGCGGCTTTGGCCTAAATAGCTCTGGCGCAAGGGTTACGGCGCTCCCATCACAGACATAACCGGGTCATGTGACGTCTTCGCGCCCGCTGCACGAACGGCTCTGCTTGCTTTGCAGCTTGCATTGTTTCTGTTTGCTTTTTACCCCTTCCAGTCAGCCGCCTTTCCGAGCACGTTTCGCCGGCCGTTTGAGAGCCCGCAGTTATCTTTGCCCGGAATCCTCGCTCCACTAGAGATGCAACTTTAACAACGTGTTGCAACGGCGATACTTTACACACAAAATAGTCGGAATCCACCTGGGCACTTTTTATTGTTTGTGAATGCGAAAGCAGGAATGTCCAGTTGAACGCCCGATACGCCCTGCTTCCGCCTCCCCTTGAAGGGCTTTTGGAATCTTGCTGCTTGGGATGTTATGCTTTGTGATCCGCCATAACGCTTTCGTTTAGCTTCGATCTGCCTCGTACGCGTTACGCCTCTGTTCGTCCCTGCCGCCATGCGACGGAATAGTTGACGACGATGGTGCTTGTCTGCTCGCTCGTTCCGCTGTGCTCTTCCGCTACCTTCATCTGTGGTGCACTGACGCAGACGGCCGTCTCTCACTACTGCCGAAGGAGCCGCTTTTCTGTTGCGAACGCTGATTTTTTCGCTTAGTGGGTCATTTATGGCTTTTACCATGAGGACCTGCCAGGGAAACCTGGCAAAAAGGCAGCTATTCTAAATGTGCAACATTCCCAGTACATTTTTAAATTTACATTTCGCAGCATGTAAATTTTGATTTCGATACATACTGCATAATGGCAGTCCCATAAACAAACGGAGAAAATCAAGCAGGCACCTGCCAATGTGGCTAAAGTGACTGCCACCACTTCGTTTCAAAGCATGGTGGGCCAGCGCAACGAGGGGCGCGGACAAAAGCTAGAAGGGCGACACAGGCGCCTACTTCCACCTCCTAGAAGCACAGTTGCACTAGTCGCGTACTCATCAATTTTATGGTTCGGTTTGTAGGTCCGCGCCTCCGTCGGCCTCTTTTCTTTCTGTTGGCGTGCCTTCTGGAGCTGTTCCAATGTGCAGTGCTACCAACTAGCCAAGCCAGGACCGTGTGGTCGGAGAATCGCGAGTACGATTGCATTCGTGGCCATCACTGGAGAAACTCGTGTTGCGTCGTGTCGTTGTCGTGTTTCTTGCGCTGTCCGAGTTGAAAACGCAGCAGCCAGGGGCTGTGATGGACAACCTAAAATGCTGGTTATGCGCACAGGCAGCTGTGTTATGTGTGAAGAAGTGTAACCGGAAGACTCACCTGGCAAGCCATGCAGTTGAAGATCATGAGCAACACTCGCAGGGGGAACCGCGCCTTGTAAGCCCTGTGCGACCACAGCCTGTGAGCCCCAGCCGTGACTCCGAGGCCCGCGCACGTGCCCCACACGACCGCTGCGAGTGATCGCCACCAGAGCGTACGTGAGGGCCGGAAAAAAGTGCGCTATAATCAATTCAGAACATTGCAACAACAAGTGCCACCGGCCACTTTTTCGCAGTAAGGTCAGAGAACTGCGATAAGGTGAGAAAACGTAAAGGTGTCGAACCTGGAACGGCTGCTACTCGAATGTCTGGTACTAGCCCTATCACGACGTGCAGAAATTAACTGCTTCCAAGACATCTTGTTACAACGCCGCTCTAGGAATGGGCGCTTGCTTAATTCGAGAAAGAAGCTTCCCCCGTCCACCGTACAAGGCATCATTTCTAAAAGAATTCACAGAACCCAGAGTTCGTATACTCTTGGGGCGCCCTCGTTTGAAGCTCGCTTCTTAATGCAAGTACTGAAAGTAGTGGCATTCGGCAGATAGCTTGGCGTACACGTGGTATTGCTGCTATCCGTGGCCATATTACACGTCCGACGCATGCCACAGCCCAAGGAAAAAAGTATAGGTATATTCAGACACGATCATTAAAATAGACCATGATGCTGATCGAAAACGGCCGAACCATTTAAGTGGAAGCGGGAAAATTGTTAATACAAGTACGGCAAGCTTATCTCTCTACAGATATTTCAATATGGCCGGGTAGGACGTATCACCGTGTTAAAATTGCATCGAAAGGAATAGCAACTACTGAAATGAACACTCAAATAAATGCGCATATCAACGCTGTTGTATTTGCATATAATACTATTATACGCTTACAACTTACATAAGACAATAATATAACAAAACCACTCTGAACTATAACTGGGTAAAAAAGAAACCTAGAATATTTTCAATGCTCGCAACTTCACCGCAGTTAAGTCAATTTTTTGTACTTATCAAGGTACTGTATTTTGTACTCTGTAAGGAAACAAATCTCGTGTCGGCAAAGATATTTATCAACGAGGATGACAGGAGTGCCATTCTATATCCGCAATTTAAACAGCTCTGCCGGGCATATATGTGCAGAACCCCGACTGCGGATCGTAGAACGCCACGTAAGGGCACAAATCCCGCCTCCGCTCGGCTCTCGACGAGTGCTGTTTAGCACTTTTACTATAAGCTCGCCCATTCAGTGGACTTCAGCGGTGCGCAAGTCATCGCATGGGTCGCATTGCTACGCGATACCGGAGCATTTTTTTTTTCCCACAGCGTGTAATAAAGTAATCGGAAGACGTAACTGTATTAATAATTGTTTGAGTCGCGAATTCACGCAATGGAAAGCCCCGGACTTTTTTCTGCGCACTGGAAGCACTAAACGGAACTTTCCGAGTGCTGATTCGTGGGCGCTGTTTTTTGCGCCGCAGAATACGGCCGCACGCAGGTACGTCCGTAACGATGGGGGGGGGAATGAAAAATGGGTGGAATCATAAGAGGCAGTGATCCGTTATCTTGATGGTAGCGCACTTACACACGGACGCTAAGAAAAGAGACGACAAACCATCCAGATGTTCCAAATCCAATACCAACCAGCCCAGTTGTCACTTCTTCAGCGGTATATTTGTTCTACATCGGGCTCTTTTGTTCGTCCAAACTGCTACGACCTGTCTAAATCTAGTGTCAGAGCTGTGGTTTGTCGTCTCTTTTCTTAGTGTCCGTGTGTAAGTGTGCTACCATTAATATGTTCCAAATCCAATACCAACTAGCCCAGTGGTCACTCCTACAGTGATCAGCCATCCCGCTCCTAGCTCTCTCATCACCCTCCATTACATTCCATGCTTTTCTCGATTCCTTGAAAGAAAAAAATGAGAGAACCATTGCCCTCTCAATCAGCGGAAAAAGTGGCCACCAGCGGCGGCGCTCGCGGAGACTAACCGAAGAGGCTGGTCTGCCACTTGACCCTGGTGGCAGCCAGGTATAGTCCGTAGAGGGCCATCGAGTGGAGAATGGCGAACACGACCACGTTGCGCCATACCACGCCTCCCTTGAACGGCTTCTTAACGGGCTCCTTCTGCACCACCTGCTGCTGCTGCTGCTGCTGCTGCTGCTGCTGCTGCTGCTGCACGGTCGTGCTCTGGGATGTGAGGATCTGCGACATGGAAGCACACCAGAACCAAATGAAGAACACGCCTTTCCTCTTCCTCCCTGCTAGCAATGTCCACTTTTGTTGTTATCCTTCATCATATTACGTCGTGCCGTGCGTAGGGTTCGCGGCCTTTTTTCCCTTCTCTGTGGGAACCATAATTGTTCATCGAAAAGAGAAAGGCGGTGACAAAGTTAACCAGCATTCTGCAATTAGTGGCGAAAGAAAACCACACACTGCGAGTGCACCGGAAATCATACGGGTGCCGTCACCGTTACTTTCCCTACCTCCTCTGCACAACACCAGTGTCGAACAAAGAATGAACTGGTGGTGCTAACAAACCGTAAGCACCACGATGTTGGCCCAGTGGTGGATCCAGACGTGAGTGATGCACATCGTATCGAGGAATCTCCTCCCCGCACTCTGACGACTCGCCGCCCGGCCCGACATGGCAGGTTCCTAATTGCTAACTAGTAAGAAAGTATTACTATCGCAAGAGTAAAAACACTAACGTACACACGCATCTGCAGTCGCGGAACAAAAACCACCGTAATAAGTCTTGCCACGGATCTGCGCCCGCACCCAACTCGTCGCTTCATACTGAACGTATTTGGCACGGCATCGTTCTTTCACCTTCTAATTAACACACCGTAACTCTGTTCAGGTGATCAGACATAAACATTATCTATTGCCCGCTCTCATTGTACTTCTTTGTCGCTGACCTTTATTGGCGCCCATCAAGAGCCAACTGTCGCACATTTGACACACGCCACTCCCACTGACACGCAACGCTTTCCTTTACACAAAGTAGGCTACAGCGGAAGAGTCACTCACTCGAGCACAAACAGAGCCGGACTTGCCATTCAAGCCGAGCAGCGCGAGGCACCGGCGTCCGTCCATGACCTACATGGGACCTCGTCCTTCTAGCGGCACCACGAAAGCGCAACTAAGCCACACCTCGGACTGCTAGGTCCACAACAGTACTCGATGAGTGTACAACCAGTTAGAACCGGCAACCCCTCCGCAGCATCCCCCTTGCGACACCCCCCCCCGGGTCAAAAAAATACCGCACGACGGCGTACGTGACACTTCGCACTCGTGCTTACGGAAGCGCTATGCTTGTTCCTTTTTCTGTTTGTAAACTAAGGCAGTCTGCAGTAAAATACCGCCACGCCCCTCCACCCTGGAGTGGCGCATTGTCAGCCTCCTCCTCCTCCTCCTCCTCCTCCTCCTCCTCCATTTCTTCGCTTTGAGTGCAGAGTGCTGCATCCCAGGGTCACAGGTCGTCGCCCGTCACCCCTTTCTGGTGCCGGGCTGTTCCGGGGATAATACGCGAAGTGAGCTTCGCGTAGTCCCACGGTCAGTCCGCTTTATATGCCTATAACCGAGACGGGAAAGCCTGGCGTCTTCTCGCCACAACTCAGAAAGGCTGCTTGGTGTTAGCAACTGTTCTATACTCGTGAAGATTTACCGTACTGTGCGACTACAGTCCCGTTCATACAAAACCCACTTTTCTTTTTCGGAGTCTATATGACTCCCCTGGTCACGGGAAATCACTATCTGATGCCGTCATGGCCCAAACTAAGTATGAAGTCATACGCGTTCTACGATAATTAAGCATATTGAACTGTTGCTGTCTTTAACACGACGAAACATTTCTCTGTGCATTACAGGGACATATTCCACGACACCCATCATGCTTTTTAACCGAAGATCCAGTGTTTTATTTTAAATGCGCCTTTTTTTTTTAGTTTTTAACAGACATCAAAATTTTGCACTCCTTTCATACTAGCCCTATAGCTATACCAGTCATTCTATCCTTTAAACCGCTGAACTTTGAACTCCCCATTTCGGAAGTTATGCTCACCACTTTGATGCAATTTTTGTTTTATTTCGGCACACTTTGCCCTCCGCTCGCTTCGCTCCCCAAAACCTCTCATAATCAACATCATTTCATCTTCAGGAGTTAACTGCGTCGCTTAAAAACTAAGGCTTCCGCGGACTGGCTCGCGAGCTCCTTAGGGACAGCCCCGCATTTCTTATTATTTTTTCCTATTCGCTTGTTCAAGCCAAGTTAGATAAATGGCGGCGAATTGACCAGACTCCTGCCCACCACCGTATTAATTCTGATGCGCATCATAAACTAACCGCACTCTCAGATAATCCCGTCACTCAGCCTTTCCCCAATGCACTCGAGTGACCAATCCGTGCTGCCAACAAAGCATATTCGGCGAATGACAGCAACGTGCACAACATTTTACTCAAAAATCTAATCTACGCTGCGGCACCGCGCAGTGCAGAACGTCGTGCTCGCGTTGCGTGATGCCACAGTAACAACTTGCGAGTCAAATCGCATGCTCGACGTCGTCATTCACCGTCGTTGCTGGCTGCGGAGAATGGTCAATGGAGTGTACTACGATAAGCCTGATTTCCACGGTTGTCTCACAGCGCAGAAGAGCGCTGCTGTACAAGCTAACCATGCGGCGGGGGAAGATATTTCCATTCACTGGAGCTCACTCTAGCTGTTCTCCCCGCGGCAGAGGGGCTTGGCGGCCGAGCGGCGAGGAGGTGGAGACGACGGGAGATCTCCTCGTTGCTACTCCCTTCGAAGTTTCCGCGTCCCACCCCCACTTGCCCTGCCGCTGTCCCGGAAGCACGGCGGCGAGTTCGAACGCTCGCTTTCACCGCGACCAAGGTCGACCGGGGCTGCCTTTGGCCGTGGATTCCCAAGGGCGGCCCACGCTTAATGGGTCACGCACGCCGCACGCTGCACCTTTGCACCCTTCGGGCTCCTTTCGTTACCTGTCCGAAAACCGGCCGTCCCACGCGCTGCTCGTTCCCTTCATCCTGCCCGCGGGTTTTACGCGGCGCCCAGATAAGAATGCCGCAACAGCGGCTCCGTGAATTCGGCGAAGAGATGCAAGCAGGGTACTCTTCTTACCACCACATACCCGTCCCTCTGCATGGACCCACGTAGCGGAGGGAGCCGTTCAGTTGGCCGCTGCGGTCTGCTGCGCGACACTACTAGACGGCAGTGGGCGAACGCTCAGCTCCGCGGAAGTCATTAATTAAGGCTCGTTGCCGCTTACGGTACAATCATTGCGCTGGATTTCGTCGGAGTCTTGAGCGCAGTTTCAATTTGTCTGTATTGGTTCATTATCGGGGATAACAGTAACAAGGTTTTAGTGTACATGTATGTATGTATGTATGTATGTATGTATGTATGTATGTATGTATGGATGTGTATGTATGTATGTATTTATGTATGTATGTAGCTATGTGTGTATGTATGTATGTACCTATGTGTGTGTGTATGTTGTATGTATATATGTATGTATGCGTGTGTACAGGTGCCGTCAAAAGTAATTGGAACACGGTCTCCTAAATTTACAGGAATTTCTTCCGGAAACTGCCTGGCGGCATTGGTGCGCGTCTGAAGAGTGCTTCCCAACAGAAAAAGCTTCCTGTAAACCGGTAATGGCTGCCATAAAGTCCGTAGGAGAAATATTTTGTGATATTCACAAATCCTTGTTCCAATCACTTATGACGGCACCTCTACGTGCGTGCGTGCGGGCATACGTGTAGGCGTACGTGCGCGTGTGGGCGTGTTTGTTTAATTAACGGGGTGTAATGGGCAGTTCGGGCACGCTCTTCTCTCGCGCCGAGCGATGCCGATGATGCGTCCACTTGCCCTTACACCAGCCGCCCTTACTCTACCACAACTTTCTTGTATAGTAGCACGATGCTGCAGCTGATAATTTACACCAGAAGATATATCTATCTATCTATCTATCTATCTATCTAACCTTTCTTTCTTTCTCTCTGTCTCCCTCTCTCCCTATATATATATATATATATATATATATATATATATATATATATATATATATATATATATATATATACAAAACGGCGCATTTTTTCTCGACTTGAATTTAATTATTTATTCCTCCAAAAAAAATGCAATCATACCATATATATATATATATATATATATATATATATATATATATATATATATATATATATATATATATATATATATATATATATATATATATATATATATATATATATATATATACAGGGTGTCCCAGCTATCATGCACCAAGATTTAAAAAAAGAGTAAAGGCGTAACTCGAAGAAAACCTAGTGCATAATGTTCGCAGTACTGTGAAGAAGCGGAGGGTAATTTTTTCGTTAACGAGATTTAATTAACTAATTGTAATTAATTATCTAACTCGAGAAATACTGTCCTAATCACTAAAGTGTCAATGAGGCACTTGTAGGTAAACAGGCTGCCTCTGAGTTAGCCAGAATGAAATAGACAAAAGAAAGAAAGAAGAAATCGCGACCGAGTTTGTTCCTTATCTGCACACGCGTCCCGCGAATCTTGCTGCTGCTGCTCCTTCCATGCATGCTATTATCAAGGTGATGCGCTGTCTCTTCGGGCGGGTAACACGCAAAGCAGTTGCTTTCAATCAGCTTTGTTTGGGGACGCTGCTTCACAATGCGCGCGTAAGCGTCGTCACGTGGTATTTTTCATATTTCGCGGGTTTCCTTTATCAGTCAGAATAAATGAGTACGCAATTAGTTCGTCGCTGAAAATAGCGCAGTTAGATGCCCCTCATGGTTACCTACAAGTGCCTCATTGACACTTTAGTGATTAGGACAGTATTTTTCGAGTTAGATATTTAATTACAATTAATTAATTAAGTCTCATTAACGAAAAAATTACTCTCCGCTTCTTCACAGTACTGCAAACATTATGCACTAGGTTTTCTTCGAGTTACGCGACTTCTCTTTTTTTAAATCTTGGTGCATGATAGCTGGGACACCCTGTATATATATATATATATATATATATATATATATATATATATATATATATATATATATATATATATATATATATATATATATATATATATATATATATATATAGCCGGCGTCGTAGCTGTTACGGCTTGATGCATAGCAAAATAGGAGTCTGGAGGTTTACTTCTATTACGAATCCTTAATAAAAAAACGTTAGCGCCTGACGAGTGCAGCAGACTACTCAAAGGGATATTCCAACCTTCCCCGGAATCTGGCCTTTACAATACCCTAGTTTGTTGTCAGCCACTTCGGAGGCTGACAACAAAACAGCGGACCTGGCTTCGCTAATCATGCATTAGTAATGGATTAACGCCGTTCAGAAAACACGGAAGACATTATTAGCTCAAGGAAGGCCAGGTTCAGTGTTACTTGTAGTTGGATTGCATGCAGAGGTAAGAAACTGCAATGAAAATGCTTTTAGGGATACGGCGTCTTTTTCCTGCGGCTGATGACGTGGAAGCTATGCGCCTCTGGCAAAAAGTTTCCTGTTGCTCTGTCTCCATGTGTGACGTCGCTAATGCTGAGTGTGCGTTGGTGACGCATCGCCCAGAACGAACTGCACAAAGTTTCCGTAAGTCAGTCGCAAATTGCTCAGCTGTTGATCGTTAATGTTGATGACAGCTCTTGATAGGCCCGCCGTATAGGTAAGACACGAATTGATCGTTAATGTTGATGATATCTCTTGATAGCTCCGCCGTATTGGTAAGACACGAATAAACTTAGACCGCCTAGGCATCTTACATGACAGTCAAAATCTCGTGCAAAGCGGGGTTTTCGAAGGTAAGAGGCTGATTTTGGACCACTTATTACGTGCAATTCTCCGTATAAAAATTATGCACATGTTCTTTGTTTACGCTCTTTTTTGTACATGGGCCCTATGAAGGACATCCGAAAGCAAAGTCGCAATATACGACGACTACTTCTACTACTACTATTACTATTACTACTACTACTACTACTACTACAACTACTACTACTGCTGTATTTTTGTTATTATTATTATTATATTACTATTATTATTAGCAGTAGTAGTAGTAGTAGTAGAAGCAATAGCAGTAGTAGTAGTAACAAATTTCTTTGGTGCCGCCCACCACTGACCTGTCGTCAAAGCCCCCCCCCCCCCCCTTCCCCTCATATGACCCAATGGTCATTGAGACGCAAAAATAAATTGAATATATACCTACGTCACCAATCAAAACAGCATATACATAGAACAAACGGGGACCAATAATTCATTAACTTTAGGTGACAGAAACAGACAAACCTACCAGCGATTTTGCCACCTTACTCCGCCGCGGTGCCGCTAGGCGCCAGGCGCGAACTTTCCGGTTCAAGTCCTCGCCGCGAAGGCAACAAACGATAACAACGCCTGTGTGCGCAAGGCTACGGCGAACGTTCACCACCATCGCCATGCGATCATCCTTTATATTCACCGGACGGTGAAGGCTTCTCTTATTGCCTTCCAACTGCTCCAATATGCTGCCCTGTCCCAATAGGTCCATTACCACCAGATTTGCTAATCTCGTTCCTCCATCCAGTTCTCGGTCTTCTGGTGCCAAGATACTGTTGCTCGGCAAGGACACGCATATTTACAACTTTTTACAAGGCAGGGAAGCGTTGAGGTAACCAGCAGCGTGAGTTCGAAGCCGAGCGCCGTCGTTATCGTCCTCTTTCACCAGTGGCACAGCGCCGATCGTATGTTTATCACTATACAGGGATCGCCCCGTCACAATACTCCGAGATACCCCGCCAAGATACTCAGCGTAGTGTGAATCAGTACTTTCCCCCACTGCGGCGCCAATCGTGCGCCACGGGCGCAGCTTCGGCGCTTACGAAACCTTAGTTTTCATTTCGCCCATTACGCGTGCTACGTGTCGGGGCGGCATGAACAGCAGTCGTCGCCTCGCGCGCCACATGACCGGGCAAACACGCGTCATGCGTTTGCTTCTCTCGGAAGGGGCGCCAAACGAAAAACACGTTCGCTTCTCGGAGGCAAGGTAAGGCCGCTTGCAGGCAGCCAGAGGACACCGCAAAAAGAACATGCAGAGAGAGGGGGAGACGCGCTTCTCGATGGCGCCGTTCGAGTTTCCTTCCTTGTCGCCCTCATACAGCGCGTGCGTGCGGCCTCTGCATGCGCCCGAGTCAATCTGCTTCTCTCTCTCTCTCTCTCTCTCTCGCTACGGCCATCCGACATGCATGACGGTTTCCCAATACCCTCTAATCCACGTCCGAGGCCGAAACGGGTGGGCTAAAGTGAAGCGCTGTAACCTAGATCTCGTATTCCGGTGCGTGCTAGACAAAGCGCCCGGCTGGTACTGTGTGAACAACGCGCTCCAGAACATTTCTGCACCTCTGCTTCATAGCGACAGACTGGGACGACCAGTGATCGCGATCACACGAACCAAGTGGGTCAGTGACGAGGCCTAGCGCGTAGATTTAGATGGGAAAACTGGGAGCCTACTGCATGGGTGACACCCCACGATGCGAGCATGACGCGTGACGTCACAGCGCACATCGATTTTTTTCCGATCAAGTCGTATGCTGGGCCTCATTATTAGTGAAAATCGCACCTTTGGAAGCAGCGATCGGTGAGAACGGTGCAGTGTGGTGAAGCAGTCCCGAACAATGTTCTTTTTAATCCATGTAGGTACAGCACGGTTGCCCATTCGGCGTATGTAATGATGCCCAACGCACGATTTAACTCGAAATTGTGATCAGCTTTGTGACATCAGCACATGCAACACGTGACGATTTCATTGAGCGATGTCCGACCGTATACCAAGGTTTTTTAACGTCTAATCGTGCGCAGGGTTATTGGCAGCGTATAACACCCCCCAAAAATATTTATGGCTACGCCACTGCTGCATTTGTCTTTGTTTGTGGCTTAGCGCTGTCGATCGTTTTCGCTATGGACCCACTTCGCTCATCGTATCCCAACGACGTGTGTCATTGTTATGAAGCAGACGTACTGAGCTCTGAAGAGTGAGGGAGTGTCCGTTATTCCTTCTGGACTTAAAGGGACATTATAATATTTTCAAGCACCAAATATTTAGACAGGGGGCGAAAAGTACAGAGACATGCACTTGGCTATGTCCTTTTCGTCCTCTGTCTAAATATTTGGCGCTTGAAAATATTATATAGGAGTACCGACTAGCAGGAACCCACAAGTTGTTTCAAATTGACATTCACGTGAGCTGTAAACGTCTTATTACCATACCAAACTGGAGTTTCGAATGTGTCGGCCATGTCATGAGTATTTTTTGCGGGATTTACCCTGACTTTTTTAGCAAGAAAAAAAAAGGGCACTACACATTGCAATTTCCCTCTTACCATCTTTCCAGCCTATTTGCTGACGTCTACTATGCCGACGCACTGGACAATTTAACTGATTCCTGGCACGTTTCAACTGCGCAGCCGGTTCGTTACGAAGTATTTAGCCTGAAAGTAAAGGAAATAATCGGGAATTTCGATGACTGAGAACGCATGAAAAACAGATTGCACAGCAGTGTGACGTCATTACGGGGGTTGGCGCCGCGGCTGCGAATGGCGCAGTGCTTTTTTCTCTTCGGTCGCCTTTCAGAGACAGACTGAGGCTTTAAAGGGACCACGAAGACAAAATACAGCCTTGCTATGTCTGAAAGAACGAGCCTCTTGCAACTCAATGAGCTCCATTTCAGCAACGAAACACGTGCGTTAATCAAAAAAAAAAAAAAACGTTCAAATTTCGCGCTAGAGTGACGTAACCTGGGCAGGAGTGGCGCAGTAGCGGCCCGCGCTGAAAACACAGTTATCAGTGCGTTCACTGCACGTGCGGAACTAGAGGCCCCATTGCAATCGCCCAGCCATGTTTTTGGCGGTGGCTCAAGGCGGCGGCCACCAATCACAAAAAGAAGGTTCTGTGACGTCGTAGAGACGACGCCGGAAAGTGGTTAGGAATTCGCCCTTACGTCATCGGCGTTCCTCAATATGTCCATTATTTGTTCGAACTTTGCGACAAAACTGGCATCCCACTATAGCGCCAAAGCAGTCACTTCAACGAAGCAAACTTTTATTTTGGACTTCATTTCCCCTTTAAAACCCCACTATTCAGCCAAAATAATGGACCACCCACCGCAGTGGCTCAGTGGCTAAGGCGTTGTGCTGCTGAGCACGACGTCGCGGGTTCGATTCCCGGCCGCGGCGGCCGCTTTTCTGGTGGAGGCGAAAAGAAAAAAAACGCCCGTGTGCGCGAGATTTCGGCGCGCGTTAAAGATCCCCGGGTGGTCAAAATGAATCCGGAGCCCTCCACTACGGTGCGCCTCATTGCCAGCGCTGCGTCGGCGCGTTAAACCCTACAATCAATCGATCAATCAAAATAATGGACCACATGGGTTGGATTGCACAATACAGCCATGCATAAATAAGAGTCGGACTCACTTCAGTTGAAGACTCACAGAGATGAAGTAATTCAGACAGTTGTTTTTCGTGACCCGTGGCTAACCAGCCTATTGTATCATTCCCTGCGGCGCTTTCGCGCTGTCGTTACCTTATACATGATACGGGTCCCATCGTTTTGCTCGGCGGCCTTTACTTGGGTATAGGGCCTGATGTACATGAAACTTATACGCGCAGTTTTTTTTTTTTTTCTATTTAGACGTGGTATAGTACAGATTTGTCAGAGGTCAATAAGAGTAACAATATTTCTTCTCGGCGGTGTAGTGTCATCAAATTCGACGGTTTTTAATTGATCCGAAAGAGTCCGAAAAACACTAGTCGTTAGAGAGCTCGGGTTTCTGAGCCTCATCATTAGTCTAATTAAATCCACTGCAAGAATAATCGCCCATAATCTCTAACAGCTACTGCCCTGCGCTGCCTAGATGCAGCTGCTGAACTCTAAGGTCTAAGAGTTGGGTTTGATTATGATGAAGTTGTGGCATCGTGCCATAGGTGGCCAGAAATTCTGCACGCACCCATCACACGTATAGAAGAACAGGATGAAATTGTGCGTAGCAGACAATTTCAGCGTCACTTTACTCGAGTTTCGGCTGCCCTTCAATGCCGCCCCTGTGGTCCAGGTCGGGAGTACAACCCTTGTGTGAGCTGAAAGACGGTGAAAGAACCCCTGTGTGAACGTCGCGACATCCGCTCTATTAACAACGAACTCCCTGCACATCTGCAGTGCGCTGCCCTGCAATGATTGGTTGAGTGGCGCGCGGAAAACGGGGGGTCCAGCCAAGACCAACGGCAATACCTGTCCGCATGAATGGTTTGCTCACGGCGCTCCGGCAGCCACGTTACGGTTTCAAGAAGCGTTCCTAGTGGATTGGAACCAAAGGGCGTGCACCTGTGGAAGTAGTTCTCGGTATACGTGCGGTGTACTCAAATTCTGGGAGAATTTACAGTGTCTCCACGCGCGTTTTCATAACTGGGACAGACTCAAGAGAGGCACCGAAGCCTAGTTCTTTCAAATGAAACGAAGTTGTTTTTTGGTTTTCATGGACCCTGTGGGCGGGGAGTTCATTGATTAAGGAATTGCCTCTAAACTTGGTCGCAATTAGTGGTCTGCGAAAAAGAAATCCAGATGGGACAAAACCAAAAGGCACAAAAATCTCCGAACCAAAAGGAACGAGAACTCCGACCTCCTTAGCGTTAAAGAATAACAGGCAACCCCAAACAAATACCTCCCGTTAACAACAAATGAATAATTAAAAATATCATGAGCCATTACACTCTTTGAAAGTGTGTGACCAGCGAAGCTGCGTTGAAAACGACACAGAGGGGACGGAGAATTTAAAACAGAGGTAAGGAGACCTTCATTGTGAACGAATTGTACCATGTACATGAAACTTGGCGTGATGATAGGGTTGTCTTGGCGGCCAACAGTCATGTAATGGTTGTAGTGAAAGTTTCGATAAAGCAAGTGATGCAACCGTTTGCTGTAAACGTACTCCTACCGCAAATGCCTGAGTACTGACAGCAGACAAAAATTGCGTGACGTTTACAACTACACTGTGAACTAAATAGTCAAAGTAAATTAAACTCGCAGTTATGATAGAGTGAGTAGTTTTAGCGGACAATTGTTATTTAATGGTTTCTGGGAAAGTTTTGACAAAACAAGAGTTACAACCGATTTCTTCTGAACATGCGAGAATAAGTTGGCTTTTCCGCAAGGTTGCTCACGCACATGAAAAACGCACGGGATCCTCGCCATCTTTGGCTGTGTCAATACGGACTCTCCGTAATGCGACAGGGGCGCATGGTAAACGGGAAAACGAACCGCTAACGTAGATATCGAGCTGAACGCGCACACTGCGGGATATTTATCGATGAACGTCCTCCCTAGGAAACCACTGCTCTTTCAGAATAAATGCTGTAGCTAAGCAACCACGCTCAGTTCCAGGGAACGAGGTGTTGTTAAGTGTTGGGGGATCCGGTTCGTATTTCCGCGATCGCGCTTGATCCCCCCCTTCCCCTTGTGCGTAGCCTCGGATCCTCTGATGGATGCACGTTTATTTTTTCTCCCTCGCACGCGCGGCCGAGGGCTTCACCAGTCGCGAAGCCACGCGGACAGCGCGCGCGTCACTACTTTCCCCGTGGGAGGCCGCTAATTGATTTCAAATGCGCCCTTTGCGAGGGTTAACACGCGCGCTTCTGATTTCTTTCCTCCCGCTTCACCGCAAAACAACATCTGCTTTCGGCCAGTTTAAAGAGCGTGCCCGTTCGCTCGAAACGTAACGAACAGGGGCATTGGACGGCTCGTATTTTCTTCTTTTTTTTTTTTCCCCCCTTTTTTTGTCCTCGAACCCGCGCGCTGCTGCATCCGTCGACGGCATCGTGCGCCGCGCCGCCTTGAAGAAGAAAAAAAAAATGCAGAGTGCGGTAAGCTCCGGTCGTTCGTGCATCGTGAATACCGCGGCGATTGAGGAAGTGGTGCGGATAAAGCCCCCAGTGCGGAGGGCCCGGAGCGTCACAGAGCGGCGCGTGTGTCCGCCGGCGATCCGCTCGTCACCGGCGACTTTCGCCTTCTCGCTTCTTTCTCACTGCCGCGCAAGCTCTGGACGAAAGCCAGAAAACGGTCCACACCGCGCTCCAAGGACATAGCGACCGATAGGTCCCCGGTTGGGACGCGCACGGGAAATTTGTCCCCCTTTTTGTTTCGTTGTCCGCAGCAGTAATGAGCGTTCACCGCCTACGTGCCGTGTGACATGCGCGATCGGCTCGATCATTACTGTCGCCGAATGATCTTCACTTCTCTGGCGAGGACGCCAGGGAAAAAAAGTTGCGTTTGCGAAAGACTCCGTCGCTCTTTGTTAGCTGAGAGGTCCGCTAACTCGCATCGGTCCAGATCCGCCACTGACTCCATGGCGGGTAACAGCGCCAACTGGACGAAAACACGAAAAGGAAGAGACGCAAACAGCGCCATGGAACAGTACCAACTAGCCAAGCTTACAACACTCCTCCACCACTGACTGTTCGAGACTTCATCGCATCGCTACCGATTCGAAGCAGAGCCGCCCTATAGCTTTCTGCTAGCAGTTATCGCGTTAACTGCCTCGCCCCCTACCCCCGGCTGTGTAATTTATCGCAATTAGAATGCTTCGCGCTCTATCCTCAGCTGGGACTATGAATGAGAGCGTGATTAGATCTGTACCCGAGATTTGCGGGCACGGGATATGCCGCCTCGTCGGCCCTATCGCGTGGATTTTCAGCCGTTACGAAATGAGCGGGTGAATTAGTGATGCAATCAGTGCGCCCTTTCGCCAGCGGCGAGCGTTGGACGTAGATTTTCACAACCGATAAATGCGTCCGTGCAGCTTGGCTGCACCACCGCTTTCCCTCCCAGTGTCCTCTATACTTTCTTCTCTTATTTTATTCGTTCAGTCAGCATGAATAGGTGTTGCCAGTTCCCCTTTCAGAACGACTTGCCGGATTTAGTGTGCAAGAGGACGGGACGTAATGGCGGCAAAATAAGTAAAACAATTAAAAAGGTGAATGTAGCTGAATCAAACAAAACCGGGACTGCAGCAGGCATGCATAGCCAGGCGTGAGAATCTGCACATCCACCGCATTGTAATGAAAACGCATGGGCCGTTGTGACTGGCCTGGTGGTCGCCTCGTGTATCGGCCACACACACACACACACACACTATAGTTCATCTCACAACCTACATGCAGCACTGTGGAGGCTACATTGTTGTCCCCCTCAGGCCGCCTAACTCACCGCGAAGGAAGCGACAAAAGGCGCCGGGGCCGTGCGGTGCCACTTGCCGAGAGGGGAGAAGGGAGTGTCCTTTCAGGACCCCCTTCACGGCGGATTAGGCGCCCTCAGTGGGCGCACTATTGATAACAATGTAGCCTCCACAGTGCTGCATGTAGCTTATGAGATGAACTATATATATATATATATATATATATATATATATATATATATATATATATATATATATATATATATATATATATATATATATATATATATATATATATATATATATATATAGTGTGTGTGTGTGTGCGTGCGTGCGTGCGTGTATATATATGTATATATGAGGAGCAGTATTTTTGTCATTTTGTTCGTTGTTATCTGTTTCAAAACTACTCGAAACTACTATAGGGAAAAAGGGGGCTGGGAATTTCCGTCTTCAAACAGCACAGCGAGCTGGGAAGGGCAGCGTCATTACTGTTAGCGCTCCGAAGTGTAACAAACGGCAAACCTTCCCCGAATTTTATGTCAATGTCTTTTGGAGGCACATTAGTGGTTAGTGTCCATTGCTCCGCCCGCGCTTGCGCATTGCGCGACCTCTACTCCCGCCTGGTCAGACAGTTTAGGGGCCTCGTCATCCATCTTCAGCTCTGGAAAAAAGGACATGGAAGCGCTCTCTTCCGCTTGCTTTTCGGGGCCAATTCATCGCACGTTTCTCCCATTGTTCTTCGAAACCATTGTTTCGGGATTCCATAAAACAAATAGGTTTTCTTCGAGAATGGGAAACAGAAAAGTGCTGCGCGAGAGAGGTCGTATCGTTAATTCGTCCCCAATTGTAAACACGAACAAAAAAATGATGGTGGTCGACCTTTCCCCGACAAAGTCGTCGTCGAGAGCATTAAATGCAAAACTGGGGCTGCAGGAGACATTCACACGTGGTTGCAAGCAGGCGGCCGGGATTACATCCCTCACAGCCACGCGCTTGCAGTGTTGCCGAGGTTAACGATACCACCGTGTTCTGCAGCGTTTCAAAAAAAAGAGCCTGTTGCAAACGCATCCGCGCGTACATACTTGCCACATTGAATTGCCGCCGATGTCAATGACAAATAAGAATGCGTCCATCTATTCGTACGGATGGTTCAGCAGCGAAGCTGTAAAATGCAGTTGGGGTGTATTACTCCTTAATTAGCTAATTAACGCCTTCTTTCATTGCACGATGCGTGCTTGCGGGGTTTTATTTCGTTCCCGTTCGTGCTCGCGGCGTCTCTGACCCTAAGCTCCTCGGAGGCACGCATGGCGCGTGGCCGAAGCAACGTGTGGCTGGTGTTCGCCATTACCACATTGACGCTTCCCTGCCCGAACCACCGTTCACCCCTGCCCGACGTTGTCGCGCGCCGTTGTCGCAGCTCGCTGTGCGCCCTCTCTGCTACGAGTGAGACAAACCCTGCCGCACTCTGTACCCTTGCGACGGCCTCCTCTCCAACGTACTTTTTCACGCATGCCTATCGGGTTGCGAAAAAAGAGTTTTCTGCGTACGAAGGACCGCTTTCGCCCAACCATATAAAGGTTCTATTTTAAAGTGCGACAGCCAACGGGGCACTGGTGCCCATACAACCGAAAGTAGGATGCCACTTACTGCCCAGAGCCAAGCCCTTCTCATCAATGCACAGACGGCTCGACTCACGTGGTCGCATGCGCTCTGTGCCGTGGAAGAGCCGCGACTTGAATTTCGAAGCTGCTGTATGATCATTGACTCCACATGGCCCGGCCGCGGATAGTTCGCACGGCCGAGGAAGAGGCCGCGCTTCGAGAGGCTCGGCGTGCAAAGCCTCCGCTAGAGACGATAAGTCGCGCTTGCAGAGTTGCGTATGCGAAAACGTTGACCAGAGCTCGCTCTCGCCTTGCTCAACATAAATTCGTTGAAATTCTCTGCTTCCGGCGACCACGACGCCTAAACCTCAACTTTGTGTCCGTCAGTGATCACCTACAACAGCTACGCCATTCAAGTTTTGCGCGTGAGTGCAAGCTTGCTGATTTTTTATTTGCTTATGGGATGCGGGCCTGTTCATTAACTTCTTTTTCGAGCTAGCAGTAAGATTTCCTTTAAATGCGAATGTTTAGACAGAGTCCCGCAGCTCTTGGGGAGCGCGTGCGTTCAACCTATATAAACTGTGCTAAAGCAAGCAAATATATCAGAAATAAAAAGTTTGGAGGGAATTAAACGCCTGAAGACCAAGTTAGCCAAAAAAATAACCTTGTAGACCATTGTGACGTCACCGTTGCAGCCTGAGAGGTGGCCTCTTTTTTTGCCGGGTGCGCTTTCTCCGCTTTCAGGAGTTAGCGGTTAACTAAGGCTGTAGACGTACGCTGAAATATAAAATGAATTGGTTGAGTACAGCTCATCATCGTCATCGTCAGTCTGATTGTGCCCACTGAAGAATTAATGCCTCACCCGAAGATTTCCAGCCACGTCTATCGCGTGCCAGCCGAGTCCATTCTTTACCTCGAATTTCGGTAGTTCATACTGCCATCGAGCCCTAGGCCTGCATCTATTTCATTTACAGTCCATTGGCAGCCACTCCGTTAAACGGATGGCCCAACAGTGGTCCCTCATACGCATGACAAGTGTAAAGCCCAAGCCCACACCCTAGGTGTAATTTGAACTAGAATGTCATCCACACAAGTCTGTTCCCAAAATATTAACTGTAGCCAGATACTGATGACTGAGTTTTCGTGGCCTTACAAAAGATACCAGGCGTAAATTGCGCCACGCATTTTTGTCCCCCGTGTGCTGTAAAAAGCAGCTCTCTCTCTCTCTCTCTCTCTCTGTTTTTGTTTCCCCTTGTTTTGTGTATGCGAAAATATTAAAAGCATGCTAAAAATGCCGGCATGCGGCTAACACTGGCAAGACAACACACCAGGCCACCGCAAGAGGCCACCTGTCGCTGCAGCCAATATGACCACCTCACAAAAAATTATGCCATTCCAGCCAGTGCGCGATAGCTAACACATTTGCATTAGCAAAACTGGGAATGTGTTTTAACAAAGGAGCGGAGTTGTTTGGTCCTGAAGCGTAGCGAGTGCACAGCATGGGTGCCGTGCTTTCACTCAACGGTTCTCAGAAACCAAGAAAAAAATTGCCTGCGGGGCCGAGTACCGCTGGCGCTGTCCAATGGGCCGTAAACGTGGAGGAAAGACTGCTTTCCTTTCCTCCATGGCCGTAAACAATTGGAGGGAAGCGTCACGGTCACTGTGGCGCCATCGTGTGCGTAAGAGTTACAAATTTCCCGCCCTTTCTCTTACTTTCTCAAATTTCCCGCCCTTTCTTCCCTGTCCTTCGACGTCAAAGCAGGCAAAGAGCCAAGCGCTCCTCGATCGCCGGGAAAAGCGTGCCATCTAGCGAGTTGGTGCTCAACTAGAGGCCAGCGTCGGATGACGGAAAGTGGTGTGCCTTTACAAACAAACAAACGCCTGCGCACCGTGCCAAGGTTGGTAATTAATGTATTGCGCAGTCTAGGCGATCGCGCAGAAAAGTCTGTGATAACTAATTAAATTACACATGTGAGCGCCAGGCAACTTAGCGCGGGCGGAGAGGGAAATTAGTTCTCTGTTTGACTTCCTGTGAGCTTGTAAGTTCGTCTGAAAGAGGATTATTGTGTCAATGTTCGGAGGATCAATTTAGTGCAAGATTTCCGCCAAGAACGAGTTATTTTATTTTCTTCCGTGCTAATCTCGCCACAGGCAGTGCGCGTTCCCGCAGGTATGTATGTATGTATGTATATATGTATGTATGTATGTATATGTGTATATATATATATATATATATATATATATATATATATATATATATATATATATATATATATATATATATATATATTTGGCCGAGTGGTCGCATCTCTGAAAAATATAACATGTCTAACGTAATAACATATTATAACTGCGCCAAACATTTTCCGCTCTATTCTTGCATCGGGAAAAAGTGTGAGTTGCTGATCTTAATTCGAAGCCCACGGGGGAGAATATTAGCGCATCCATTCTGGCAAAACAGAATCCTGGGAGTCTGCTTTGCCGCGGTGCACTTGCACGACCAATCAGTGCTTCGAAGGGGAGAATTTGACGAAAAATAATGCCACACGGACTATTTAACTGGAAAATACCGATGTGGGCTGTGACATATCACGCCACAACAAACATCATGCTCGCATTACGTAATGTGCGTCAATGCGAAGACTACAGTTGAGAGATAAAATCGTACGCTGTGCCCCATCATTAGCCTACTTATGTCGCGTGATCGCAACAATGCGATAAAGGGGTGTGTGGTAGAGCCGGTTTACGGAGATTTTCGAGAGCTTTTAAGTTCCTATAGCACAGGTGAAAAAAAAAATGCAGCCTTAAAAGGCAAAAAGCCCAGATTGGAGTTTCACGCTCCCAAACTACGCCTGGGCTGCACGGCGTGCAGTAGTGGAGGGCTGCGGTTTAGTTTAGACGGACGCTTGGGATCTTCGACGTGCGCTTGCGACTAGTGCACATTGGTCTTTTATTTTTTGTTCTTCTTTGCCACGTGTACGATAGCAAACTAGGCCATGGCCAGGTTAACATTCCTCCCCTGCTTTATCTTATACCTTCCTTCCTTCTCTCTCATAAGAAAAAAGAACAGCCTGCCGCGATCTGGAATCGTATTCGCAACATTGTAGTTATTTGTGCAACGCCCCGGCCACCTAAGGAAATCTTTCTGAAGTTTGGCCAAGAAGCTTGCTGACTTTTTATAAGGCAGCCGCTCTTGGTTAAAAAAGAAACAAGGAAGAACACGCACTCTGAGACATTTTTGTCCCTCCACTGGTAGGCAGCTTTTCCCATCGCTCGTAAACGTCCTTCTAACGGAATTCGTGCTTTCTATTGTTGTCTTCTTGTAGTGATTACGACGTTTAACGAGCCGACGCTACACAGGCGATGAGGCGCGCGGTAGTGGAGGGCTCCGGATTAATTTTGACCACCTGGGGATATTTAACGTGCGCCGAAATCTCGTACACACGGGCGTTTTTGCTTTTCGCCTCCATCTGAAAAGCGGCCTCCGCGGCCGGGAATCGAACTCGCGACTTCTTGCATACTGTTCTCCGGCTTCACTACTAAAGTAACAGCGCGCACAGACGGAAGACGAGGAAAGAAATTCCGCCACATCGACGGCATCGTTGGTGACCGCCTCATCGTTTAACTGGCCGGCGACAACAGCGCCATCATCAGTAGCGACGCAGTTAGCAAGCGGAACTTCGGAGGGGAGCAGATCAACGAATGTCTCACCGTCGTCCGCAGCTTCTTTTGCAGTACCCCGCCGGCTGTCTACTGGCCCCAGTGTACGCTCGCATCCTCCCCGCCGCAAGGGGGAAGGAGCGGGTCAGCGAAGGACGGTGCGTTGCGGCCTGACGTTTCGCGAAAAGGCGTTTGTCCGAATTAAGCGGTGCGCGAATAAATTTGCGCCGAAATAACGGAGGTCCGGGCCATACGGCAATGTACACCCTTTGTCAAAATATTCAGGCCAATGCTAAGCCTTTTGGAGCACAAAGAAGTCAAAGAATAAGCTTTACCTTTAAAAGTGGCAAAAATTATTTAATAACAGTGAGAAAGAAAGGTGTTTGCTCTAGCTTTCCGGCATAAAACTTTTCAGCCCTGTCCGTACGTAAGCCTTTGTATTGAATTTCTTGCTGCCTGCGCCCTTTCGGATTGGCCTAGAAAATTTTGACAAAGACTGTACATTTCTGAAGGGCGGAAGTAGGAACGCCGAATCATCCAAATTTCCGAATTAACGGGGGTCGAATTAACGAGGTTTTTCTATACTCGCAGTGTGGGATTGGCCAACCAAAGAATCCATCACGAGAAAGCTTAGTGTTCAACCACTGTCGTCGTTAAACGGAGGGGTGCATGATTTTTTGTGTGTGTTTACTTCTGCCATGTCCCTGGGGACATTTTCAAGTGCCAGGGAGATAGACAAGAGAATGCAGGCGCCCTTAGCTCCTTTGCCCGCTTCCCCACACCCTGACGTGACCTTGATTCCTCCTGCTTCAGAATAAAGAATGATCATCCCCATTCCTTAGCACGTGCTGCGGTACGCGCCGCAGCGTTGTGGTTGCTCCGGACACGCGCACTATGGATCGCGCCTCAGTTAATGGCAGTTCATAAACCGTATTAGCAATAAGCAATTGCTAATACAGTCTAATTGCTACAGCAATTATAATTGCTGTATCAGCAAGCAATTCATGCTTTCGCGTTAATGCAACAACGACCGTGTGTCGATTTCAGCGCTGATTGAAGATATATATATATATATATATATATATATATATATATATATATATATATATATATATATATATATATATATATATATATATATATATATATATATATATATATATATATATATATTGTCTTAACAGCATGCTAAGACAATGAACCCTCTAAAAATCGCCGCAGGTGGGCTGCACCACGACGCTCCAGGGCGACTAACCAGCTTGATCAAATGTGCAAATAAGGCGTGCATGTGCGCTGTTGTCCACGCTCCCATTCGCCAAATTCTCACAATTGGTCACACTGATTGGTCGTTCCAGAGCGTCGTTGTGAAGGCCCCCTGCGGCTATTCCTTAGAGTGGAGCTTCTCTATACACGCAGACACACGCAAGAGGCACGCCAGGACTCCGCTGACCAGGCGTTACGAATCACATGTCGCAACACAACGCACAAAGCGCAGTCGGTTGCCACGCCGTTGGCATCGGGACAGGTTACGAAAAGACAATGCGGAAGTTTTGGCGGGTTTCTGTTGCAAAATTTGACGAGGCATCAATCTGCCTTAAACGGGCAAACAAGAAAAATAGCCAACACCTTGTGATGCCTTCGGGCGCCTGCGCGAGGTTGGTGTTGCGGATGTATCGGTTCTCAGCACAGGCGTCAAGTGGGCGTGTTTCCAAGAGAATTTCTTGTTCTCGTCAACTTCTAGTATTCCCTGCCTAAATTGTTTCCTCGATTTTCGATAGCTTGCTGCAGGATATATTCTCGATCATGGCGCCGTTGTTGAATCTCCGGCCGCTATCTTCCACGATTTTATACGTTTTCGGGCTAAGGGTATCTCCGAATTCCACTTTCACTGGGAAACTACACCCTTATAAGTTACTACACAGATTCGCTGGGTGCAGTGGTACTTATATGCAGCCAGGTGAGCCAATCGCGTCTGCTGATCGGAGTGAGCACGGCGATGGAGTGATAAAATTAATAGAGGCAGTTTATCAGGTGAGGGGCTACTTCGGATGCGTACGTGTAGCCTCTTACGGCTTGCCCTAAGCCGGCACGGATCGGAAAAAAGGCAGCACTTTCAGGGGTGCCAGCAGGCTCTCGTTTCGGGTATCCGGAAGTGCTTGCTTTTGGCCCCGTTTACATTTAGAGCCGGACTGCCCGTAGCTGTACTCTTTTCGTGCTCTTGTCCTCGTAAACCGTACACCTCGAATATCGCGGAATTCTTTATTTTAAGATTTCACATCACCCCCCTTAAATACACCTAATGCTAGCGGGAAAGGTGGCAACTTAATTGTCATACACGAACGAGCGGTGGAAACTGTTACTTAAAAAAAACAGCATCTTTTTGATACACCAGAGATGAAATATTTTAAATATTTTTACAATTTCTATTTTATTTATTTTTTTTAAATTAGAAGTGGTATTTAAAAGAACGCGTCAGGCGTTAACAGTTGGTCCGTGGAACAGCACGGAATCGAAGAGGCTGCGAACATGACGTGCCAGCAACAACAAAACACTTGCTGTTGGGCCTGTACACTCAGAGAAATGCTGTAGTTCGGCTTTACCGCAATGTATTCAATTGATCTATCCATGCAGCCAACAAAGAAACTTCGTCCGGTAACTATGTCAAGCATACGATTTGGCTCAAAAGTTCGGCCTGCGGTGTGGCATCACGCAATGCAAGCGTGGCGCGTCTGAGCATTACGCTCTGCCACAGCGCAGATAGTCTTTTTGAGTCACGTGGTACGTGCGTGGCTGTCATTCGCCAAATTCGCTTGGTTGGCGGCATGGATTGGTCACTGAAGCGCATCGGGGTGAAGCCGAACCACGATATATCCTCAGAGTGTAGCAACTATCACCGAGAACCTTTATGGCTTCACCAAGATTTGTGGCTGCCCAAAAATTGGTCCCGTCTCAAAGCAGTCCAACACCCTCTTAAACCATTTTTTTTTTTTGAGCATCTGAAATGCCTCTGGAACATCCAGAGGCATTCAGAGCGTCTAGTCCTTCGGCTAGGTGACCACAAAATACCTGCAGGCCAAGCACTGTACTGCCGTTCGCACATCACACAACTCATCAACTCGCTCAGAATATTTTTCCCTCTTTCTAGGTGTTCATCGAAACCCGGAAAGCACGCCCGACATCTGCTGTGTTTCTTTACACTCTTAATACGGTGATGTACGTCCGGGATCTTCGTTGCCAAAAGCCGCCGTTCAGCCCAGCGTAAAGCAAAACTTTTCCTCAAACAGTTTCCTATTATTTTTTTTACACTATTCAACTTTTAGTTGGCAACTAACCACACCGTTTAGTATTATCGGGTCAGGCCAGTGATCTCCACCATTTGTTCTTTTTTTCTGCCCAAACACCGGCTGAAGTGACGTGCAACACAGGACACTCGTTACCCTGGCAAGTGTTTTTTTTTTTTTTTTTTTTTTTTTTTTTAAGGCATTCCGTGACGCGGCCACTCGGCTGTGCCATCAGTGCCTCGTCAATGCCGTCGTTAATGCCGTCCGTTCGCGGCCTCCCGCCGGACACTCCCACCCTGTGATTTGCACGCACTATTAGTTCTCGTTACGCTATGCTTCTTCCATTTTCTCAATCGCCGTATCGATTCCATGCCACGCGCGCGGTTTGTTCTTGACTCAGGTAATTAGGCAAATCACCCAAGAAGGAGGAAGTTTGTTCGGATACGCTCTTCTTTTTTTCATGCCCGTTGGAAACAAGGCGAACGTTTTCCTCTTTCTGACTTCAGGTTGAGCCACTGAATAAGAGGTCAACCCGTAGCAGGAAGTATCGTCCAATCGGTACGCAGAAATGCAGGAAAAGCATTATACGAGTCCTTGAATGCGAGGTGAGCACGGGTACCTGAAGCTCTCTTTCTGCACGCCGCCTAAAAACGGTACGCGCGTAAGGCACACTTTTTTTTTTTTTTTCAACGCGCGGTTTCGATGCAGGACGGCACATGAAAAGTTACCGGCGCAGGATGTCAAGGTTGGGCGCGGGCGGAAGATGAGCATGTAACGCATGGCCGGTAAAGTGCGCAAGTATGTCGTTACATC
Organism: Haemaphysalis longicornis; assembly: GCF_048455015.1. NCBI lineage: Eukaryota > Metazoa > Arthropoda > Arachnida > Ixodida > Ixodidae > Haemaphysalis > Haemaphysalis longicornis. The sequence continues at coordinate 161,347,006 of NW_027526203.1, forward strand.
CCCAGCGGAGCCATCTGCGGACCATCCTGAGCCCGAATCTTGTTGTTTACCGGTGGTTTACAACAGCAGGTCCCCTGCCCTGTGTACGTCACACTGAGAATAGAGAGTTTTAGTACTACGTACAATCCGACTGTTCCGCTCGTACCGTGTTGACCGGGACCAGATTGGGCACTTGCGCATTCGTTTCGGTATGAGGGATTGGTACCCTCGCCATACCCGTGCATTCGTCACGGTGGGGTGCGCCTTCCTCGCCGTGCCTGCGCGCGCAGGCGCAGTCAGGTCCCAGTCATCACGGTAACCACGGTAACCACGTCCACCGCGGCCCGAAAGTTTCAAATGCCCAATTTCTTGGGCAGCGGCAATTCGTAATTTTCCGTCATAACGGAAAATTTACAATAAGACGTGTAGAGGTTTTCGCTGTTTCGCTTCGCACTCAACGCTACTTTAAGAGGCGGAACCCGTTACGACATTTCCGACCGCAGAAATTTTCCGGCCAACCTGAGTTGAAGATGTCCGTCTCGGAGACCGATCGGAGCGCTACAACCAACATTATAGCTGCCAATGTCATCAAGCTCACCTGGGCGTTTGATATAGAAGACACCAGCGTGCACCTTAGAACCAAAATATGGCCGCCTCTTCAAGTTCTCGTTTTGCGAACGGTGGCCCATATATTTGAAACAAACAGGGCTTGGCGGTAAAAATGGTGCGTTTGTTCGCGTCTTGTGAAACTCGGATTGAGTTCCGAAACGTTCAAGAGCGCCACTCTATCCTGGAAATGGACATGGTTTCAACGCAGCCCTGCAGCCTTAGAGCATTGACAGATTTACAGAAGTGTTTGTCGAAGATATCAAACCGGCTAGTTTTGTGAGTTTAACAAGCGCCGACAATTTTTCTGATCGGGCAAATTTTTTTGAAAATCATTGAAAACACCGCAGAAAAAAATATTTTTTCCAGTCAGATTTAGCGACACCAGTTTCGCTCAGGGCCCCCGAGAAAATACGTTGCAGCGCGGGGGAAAGCAAGAAATGTCTACAAACGCTACCAACCGGTTAAAATAACCTCATTTTATTTTAGGTGCTTAATTAGTGGAAAGCAAGGACCTGACCAGAACTTGTTTAATTATTTCACAGAATTTTCTTCAAACTCATTCTACACTTGAGGAAATATATTTTGTTCTGTACTGTAATGCATGTTTTATTATGGGATAACGGAAATTTTGCACAAAAAATTCAGACGATTACTCTACCCACAGCAAAGAGAGAAGAAAAATTACGGTGTTTTATTTTGTCTACTACTTTACTTTGTCCCGAACAAAATTGGCATCACGAGTTTGTCGTTGCAAAGGGGGGCATTCGCACATTATCTAAGCACTTGTACCGAGTGCATATCGTGAGAATGGACAGCGTCCACCCCGGGATCACGTATCCAAATTGTGCATCGGAAGCGCAGGTCGCCTTTAATAAAGCCGCACCTCCACAGCGTGAGATTTGTTACTTAAAGGGTGTGTAAAGCGAGAGAAATATATCCGAGAGCGTACGCAGACACCCATTATATGAACGGTGCCACGCCGAAACCACCAAAGGTGCGTACTAGGTGCACATTTCCGAAGGTTCGCTTCGCCAAGGTGCACCAGGACAACAAATCGCTGCTTTCAAGGGAGCTATTTTGGGCGAGTGAGTTTGATCTGCGCTGTGATGTTATGAAACGCAAATGAAAAAGCCTTCGTGGCCCTGCTGCGCGACGCCAAAGAGCAGACCGCATTTATAGGGTGAAATTGTATTGATCGATTGATTGATTATGAGGTTTAACGCGCCGACGCTGCACAGGCGATGAGGCGCGCCGTAGTGGAGGGCTCCGGATTAATTTTGACCACCTGGGGACCTTTAACGTGCGCCGAAATCTCGAACACACGGGCGTTTTCGCTTTCCGCCTTCACCAGAAAAGCGGCCGCTGCGGTCGGGAATCGAACCCGCGTCCTTGGGCTGAGCAGCCCCATGTCTTAGCCACTTAGCCACCGCGGCGGGTGGTGAAGTTGTATGCTGGCCCTTGTCGTTAGAGCACTTTACTCATGTGATCGCATTAACGGGCCAGTCTGGTGCATTGTAGCGAAGCCGGCGGGTGAGTGAGTGCACGATTCGGAATTAACAGTTGGGACCGTACTGGCTTTTACTCTTAGAACTCCTGGAAGAAAATCGTTTTTGCCTTTTTCAAGGGGCTTGCCGAGGCTGAAACCGCACTTTAAAGAAATAGTGTCGCCACTCAGCGTTTGGAAACCACTTACGCAGACGCAGCGGGGGGAAAAAAATGTCGGTAAGAACATGACACCGCTGTGGCGTAAAAATTGTCGCGCTAAATGAGGGAGGGAGGTGTTGGGAATTAGTGTTCAACAGTACGGGGTCCTCGCAGACAAACTGAAGCTTTATGGTGTCTCAGCGCGTCGCCTTTGCTGCGAAACGCCCATGGATCCATCGTGGACTCGGCCAGGGATCGTTAGGCGACCGCGCCGTCAACATAACGACCCAGCCGCTGCCGTGTAAAGGCTAGAAACTGTTTACCGACACGTGCGGTGATGATTTATTCGGGGGATTGTCGTTACAATGAGGAAATTATTCGCGTTGCTTCAGTGAGACGGTGGGAAGACGGAGACTGTGAGATGCACGGTACACGTTAAGCAGCCGAAGGCCAAGCGTTCGACAGCACCACGACTGTCTCTAGGGTCACTCAGAAGATGTGCTTCGGGAGCAGATCTGCGACTGGCCTCCGTGCGCGGTGAAACGCCTATGACGGGACCGGATTAGAAAGACTGCGATGGGCATTTTTTAAATAGAAGTATACAGTGCGGTGTTAAAAGATGACGAATCACTAGAGGAGCGAGCCTCGGATGATTGGATGACCGATGATAGAGAGTTGAGAAGGCGGGGTATTCCAGAAAGTACGTTTAGGAAGCTCTCTTTCGTTGAAATCGGCTCCAGGTTGAGTGTTTGCTGTCATTTGCTCGCTACATTTTCTACGTGCAGTTGCTTCGCTGAAAATTTGCAAACGGCCTTCACGAGCTAATTCCTTCCGAGTACGACAGCGCTGAGTCAGTGCTCCGCTAGTATATCGCGTCAAAATAGCGTGAAGGCGATCCTTGTTGGCGTTTATCCCTTACTTTTAGTGTTTAAAAAGTCTCTTAGTTACTCATATTCACCCTCAACCTATCTACTCGGCACTGTTCTGCCCCCGATTTTCTTTTTAACTTGCAAGAGGTGGAGCGAAAATAGGCACTTACTGGCACGTGAATCCGCAAAATTATACAAGGGAATCAGCGAAGAAAAGAAGCGTATGAAATTCCTAAATGCTGACGACGAAATCGATGCGGTTGTGCTGTACGTAGACCACGCATAATGCCTCGTGAGGTCCGCGTTTCACCATTCTTTGGCATCAGCGTTGGCTTCACCAGCCAACTGATCATTTACGTATATGTGTACGCCTAACCAGGAAATGTGATCACCTCGTAAAAGCCTAGTAAATTACGAAAGCCCCGTAAACCCCGAAAATAAATGACGCCTTGGGTCACTCCTTGTCATCGCCTACACGACAGACACAACGAGATTGGGATGCACAGTTTACGCTGCCTGGGTGATTTTGAGCTGGTTCACAGTTAGGGCTCCGCGCGCCATGTTACGCATCCTATTCGAATATTCGAAGAAGGCCTTGCGTGTGAACACTTGTGAGCCCTACTATGGATCTTGCGCTAACGGCGAGTAACTATATGCTCGCCAATTTGGTTCCAACGCATATCCGTTAACGGACAAAAACTTAGCTGATCTTCTGCTGCCTTTTTTTTTTTTGAGCAATACTGAACACTCGGCTACCTTATACAGCTGTGAAGGGTAAAGTAACCGATTGGAACGTATTTTCAGCGACGGGCAAGCCAAGCGAGACTCACGACTGGAAGAAAAAAAGCAGTCAGAAACGAGGAAGACGGAGTTCAGACGGACCCAGGACAAGCGCTTGTACTGTGTCCTTCTTTAACTCCGTCGACGTTGTTTCGCCCGTTTTCTTTTCTTCTTCAAATCACGAACTTCGACCAACTCTCCCTACTGTAAACTTTATTATATGAGACTCGGAATCAGTCATTACCTGCCAACGTGGCTCGGTCAGTTGTCACGTTGCGAGGTCACGACTCTAAACGCGCCGACCGCTTTAATTGCAGAAAAAGGGTTGGAGCAAGCCTGTCATCATCTGTCAGTGTCTGCTAATTGATACTAGCATCTACTCTACCCGCACGAGCCGACCCTTGTGTGGGGGAACACATTTCCCTAAACGCCGATCCGTTTACGATTTGTGTTGCGAACATACAAACCGACTTTCGCACAGCCGCGGGTATGTGCCGGGAAACGCGGAGACCTCTTTTGATGCCTCATACGGCGGCAATATCGAAGGCGCAGGCAGTGGCGTTTCCCCATCGCAGCCAGCCTGGCTCTAGTCCGCATGTATATACTGCGGTTCAGCTATACATTCAATTTGATTCCCGGCCGCGACGGCCGCTTTTCTGATGGAGGCGAAAAGCAAAAACGCTCGTGTGTACGAGATTTCGGCGCACGTTAAAGATCCCCAGGTGGTCAAAATTAATCCGGAGCCCTCCACTACGGCACGCCTCATCGCCTGCGTTGCGTCGGCGCGTTAAACCCTACAATCAACCATCAATCTATACATTCAATTTATCGATGCAGTCATTTAAAAGATGCTAATAAACGCAGATAGTTTAGAAAGCCCAATACAGGCTTGGAATATCCCTCTGGGAAATGGAAGTGATCGGGATACACCGTTGTCGCCGCCTAAACCAATTGCACACGAATGTACGCAGCCACTTAAGTCCCACCGCCTCGTTGTAGGTTGCTGCTGGATTCCTTACCGACATCTTCGCAAGGGAGATCGTTCTGAGCGGCGACAGGAGTAGGCTCCTCGAGGGACTGGTCAGTGGCTGGTCAGTAGTGTCGGTCAGGCGGCGCGTATAGTCCGAGAGAGTGGCGGTCGATCGGATGTCCGCTGCCGTATCTAGGCGGCGTGCGGCGTCGTCACGAGTAGAGAGCACTGTGCGCCACGCCAACTGTCGATGCAAGTTAACATATTTGGCCGATGCCTTTTAATTGAGGAAAAATAGGAAACGCGCCGGCACACAAACACGCCCGTACCAGCGCTCACCCGGCGTACCCCCTCGCCCCTCATTTCGATACGTCTCGAACGCCGTCGCGTCCACGTAGATTTGTTGGCAAGGGTGCATTAGGATGGGGCGAATACTTGTGCCGGGGCGAGAAAGAGGAATGGGGGGAGGAGTGGGTTGTAACTCGTGGTGACTGGAAGATTGAAGAGGGAAATGGAAGAAAGACATTAACGCACGGGGCGAGAGTGAGAGAGAGAGATAGAGAGAAGGAATGGAAGCGACGAGAGGGCCACGTGTTCCCGCCAGCAAATTTATTCACTCCCCTCAGAGGCCCGCAAATACGCGCTTGCTGCGGGCAATTCGAGCGGAATCACCGCGCTTCTAGCCAGTGGCGCGTAATTGCGCTTCTGAGCCAATACAGCACCGCTTACGTACGGGCAGTGGTGACGCGTGGCGTTAGCACCTGTGCAAATAGCCCTGAGCGAGGGCACACGAGCGTCCCTGCGTTTTCAGAGCACTGAGAAGGGAGGGTAGTTTCTCTCTCCCTTCCACTCGTGCTGATATGAAGAGAAATCGCTCGTACGATTAATGCGGATCCATCGTTGTATCACCGGGACGCCACTCTATTTTTGTCATGACTTGAGCGATGGAATATAACCTCTTATGCTGTTTAACTTAGTACCCGGGGGGAGTTTATTTCCCGCGTCGTACAGAAATCGAAGCGACAGCGGTTTTACCGCCGGGTCCTATAGACTAACTTCCGACGAAAAATAGGTTCCTCCTGGGTGGTGAATCTTGGATCCCAGGAAGGCAGTGTTACGAAAAAAAAAAAAATAGAAGAATCCAGCTACAATTTCGGAGGGTGTTCGGGCGTTATTTTCCCCCCTCTTGAAGACCTACAAGGCCGCTACGAGTGTTCTGCAGCCTCCGCGTATGCCAGGGCACCGTTTGTTCACTCCTGACCGTGTACTGAATACATGAATGGCTCGCGACTACCGGTCTTTTCTAGCGCTCTTTTTACACGCGCGTGTATTTTTATTTTACCTGCATGCATGAATCTTGTAATACGAACATTTCCAAATAAATGTAAGCAATGAAACCCCTCGTTCTCCCCCGCACGTGATCGCGCCAGAGAGGCCTCCTCCTCTCCCTTTATCCGCTACATTTCGCGAATCCCACTAGCCCCCAGGGAAAGCGCACAATCCTCGTTATCCGCACGCGGTCGTCCGAAGCGTGCATGTGTCATCCGCAACACTCGACCATGACCGCAATGCGAGCCCCGTACAACGCAGCGGGCCGTAGCGGCGGCCGACGTCAGTCACCTGCGGTCCGTCGCAGCCCGTGCGTCGATCGCCGATTATTCCCAAATAGTGGACGTCCGCGGGACGCAACACTGGGAGGAAGGAATTTAGCGAGGTCGGCATGAAGGGAAACGGCGCGCAGTTTGCCGAGGAACGAAGTGCTCGATTCGTTTTCGACTAGCGCGATTCGAGCTCGCTGCCAAAGCATTCTGCTCTCCGGGACACCCCGTCCGTGCTACGAAATGTTTTTTTTTTTTTTTCCTGTAACGCGCATGACCACGCGTGCGCGAGTTGAGGAGACCGAATGGCAACAGTCCGCACTCGTCGTTTCGCCGGCTAGCAGCGGGCAGAACTTCCTTTTACTCGCCGCTGCTCGTGGCGACCGAGCCGAGGTGTATCACCTCGTCGGCGGCGCCAGGGACACGCGAACGACGCGTGGATGCACTTGGCGCTTCTTCGTCGGCGCCCGGAGCGATGAGATACGGCCTTGCCGGCCGGGCAGCAGCCGCACGACGCGCGATCCGCGCACGCTGAGGAAGAGGAGAGGCGAACCTCTCGGCGTCACCGTGCACTCGCGCACGCCAGCTGGCTCGCGCCACCGACACCGCTTGCTGTTCGTTACGTTAGCCGAGCGAAACGGAAGAAAACACGTGCGCGCAGCGTGACGTCATTACGAAGGACCCGGGCAACGCACGGACCGATAACGGATCGGGAGCACTCCGCGCCTGTCTGCCCCGGTGAAATTGAAAGGCATTCAAGGCTTGCCGTTCGAGCAAAACACGTTTGCTCAAACAAGCCTTTGAACAGCGTGTGATCACGAGCTGCTAGTAATCGTGACAGTTCTTTCATGCGCCACTGTTGCGCAACCAAAGCGACTGCAAGATCCGGGTGCACTAATGAGCTCAGCACCTGCCTGGCGTCGTGGGCTTATTAAAGTGTGCGCGGGTGTTCGATTGACTGCCGGCACTGACACAAACAAAGTGCGGCGCAATGCCTACGATGTATGCTGGTGCTGCGCAGTGTCCACGAACTTTGACTGCCGGCACTGGTGGCGTACTCCGGTTAGAATCGAAACAGAGACACGCCGCTTCACCCGAGGTTACGGTATATACGTTGAGACAATCCGGTACCTAAATTATAGCGGAGACCAACTACGGCGTCCACCGAAAAACGTGCCTCCTTCTTGGTCGCTTTATTCCTTTTTGGGGGAGAATCTCGTCCAACGGCGCATGTGAGCTTCAGGAGTACCGTGTCATTAATTCTCTCCATAGCTGCTTACCGCGCGAACAGTGGACGCCCTTATTTTCTTAGTCAAGTGCGTCGGGCGAGGCCTTATCGAGGGACACTAGGGCGAGACAGTTGTCGAAACTGGCTCCTTCAAGTGAGATGGCCGGTACGCAATAATATCTTGAGGCGTTATGGTGACAACGCGCTTTTCGAAGCTCCACCCTGGTCGGGAGGGAAGTTGATCACGCCTTTATACACGGCGAAAAAAAAAAAAAAGTAAGCTAATCCTTTACGCCTTACCGCTAGCACAAGCGGCAAGTCAGTCAGGCTAGTTCTTCAGCGTTTCCTCGACGACTTGATGGACGGTAGCCGCCAAGGGCGTGCCGAATTAGTGCCACATGCTGCACGCACGCCTAGTCGCAGATGTCAGCGATATCATTGTAGGGCTCGAAAACAAATAAAGGAAAAAGAGTACGAACACACCGACAGACACGAGCGGGCGCCCCACGGCAAGTAATTCCTTACGCTTTGGTTCTTTGTTCCAGCGAAAGCATAGGCGCACGCTCGTGGCTCGCGTGCGTGGCCTTGAATTCGGATCTGAGTTCATCGAGATTTGGACGCGAGGACAACGGAGGCGGCAGGAAAGGGAGGGGCAGCCTGCACCGAGGGAAAGCACTGCATGCGCAGCCTCGGACAATGAAGGCATGAGGAGGGAGGAAAGACAATCACGGTGAATTCATTGTCTGCCAGGAAGCGCGCGTGCCGCTTCGTACCAGCCTTTTTGTCCCGAGCTTTTCAGCTTCGTATCGAATCTGCGGGCCTTTGTTTTCCAGAACTGCGGCAAATCTGCATACAGGCGCGTACTTTGTATACCGTCTTGTATAACCCCTATTGCCTCATTTTTTTTTTTCTTCACCACACTCTACCTGCTCACGCAGCCGGCACGCTGACGAATTCATGGGTGTAGCGCGCAGTGGCGCTTAGTTTAATCCTCAACTTCGCCAGCTTCGCTTCGCTTGCAGTGTGATCTGCGACTGGTGGCACAGAAAAACGTAGCGGCAGTACCAATCAGTGCCTGTCGTGCTGAATAGCACATACACCGTACTGGTTGGTCCAGATCCGGCTATTAGCTATACAAAAAAACCTCAACGTATGCAAGTAAACAAACCACACTAGTACCATGTCGGTCTCTGCGACAATCATATCTCATTATGAGCATTTCCGTTCGTCCACACTTTTAATACATAAAACTTGTAAAACATTTCTAGGTGTATGACCTTTTCCCCCGGGAGCTCTGTCTGTCCAGCTGCAAAATGTTACAGGAAGGGCGCCATGAATTTGCTGGCAAGCAGCTCCAACAGGGCCATGTTGTGTTTTTAGGCCCACCATCTTTGCACGAAAACTGAGAATTTTGTCACTTTGTTTGCCAGCGAAGGAAGAACTGGAGACGCGCATTTCTTCGACTAGGACGGAAGCTACTCTTGTAGCAGCTGTCAAAGGGTGGCTTGCAAGACAAGCCCAACAAATGGCAAAGTTGGGTATGACATCACACCCCTATCGACGTCCACGATGAGGTCGGTAGCTACCTTCGGAATATCCGCTTGGCCCAGTGCTCGCCTACAGCGGTGCGCAACAATACCAAAAAAAAAAACACTTTATTTAAACATGCATGCGAGTCCACGCCATGTGTGCATCCCCCCCCCTTCCCCCTGTTAATCGGCCAAGTTCACCGAAATGAAAAAAAACAATGAAGCAACTCGGGCAAACTGAGGAGGTGCGCACAGCGCACGCATTGCAGAAAAAAAGCCTCTCAGCGTGTTTGGCTTTTTTCTTTTTTAATTTCTCGACATCTCCACTGCATTGACTAGCGCTGTACCTGATTGCCACCTATAAAAAAAAACAGAAGCGGAGTGCAGGGGTCGCCGAGCAGCACGGGGAGGTCGGTGTTCCGCCAAAGGTGGAATTAGGAGGGCGTTTACTCAAGGCGATATTGAGCTCAGCCCCGCACATGCCAACATTCACTCGCCTTCGTGAAAGCACTGACAATGGCAGTGGAGAATTTCCTGCCTGGCCTAGTATAATAATGTAAAAGCTTCCCCCGTCTGTTGTAAAACACGTCAGTATTTATTTATTTATTTATTTATTTTTCCATCGGAATTTTGTACCGCTGATAGCTCTGCGAATGCTGCAGTACATCCCTTATTAAAGGCGAAGCTGCAAAAGACCCATTTTACTATAGCACCGTGAATTATCAATATACGGTGTTTCGTATACAAGTTTGATGTAAACTTTTCATTTGAAAATCTAATTCTTGTGGTTTTACGCGCCTAACCTATGCCTGGACTATGAGGCGCGCCTTTGTGGAGGGCTTCGTTATTAATCTAGGTAACCTGGGGCCAAATTCTCTAAAACACGGGCGTCGCTTTGAAACAACGGGGTAGCGCCATGCAAATGCATGTGTTCTGGGGTTGGGGCCGTCGCTTTGACAAATAGGGGCAAGGAGTGTGAGCCGCAGAAAAGCGCTGTGGCAAGGGCGCGAAGCGACAAGTGAAACGATGGGGGGCAGTGGGTGTCGCTTCGCGCCCTTGCCACAGCGCTTTCCTGCGGCTCACACTCCTCGAACCTATTTGTCAAAGCGACGGCCCCAACCCCAGAACACATGCATTTGCATGGCGCTACCCCGTCGTTTCAAAGCGACGTCCCGTCGTTTTAGAGAATTCGGCCGAAAGCGAAAAACGTCGACCGAAAAACGGAAGCGAAAAACGTCGACCGAAGCGCGGGGCTGCTTCTATGCAGCGTCGAGAAAGACACCCTTGTCTTGGCTATTCCACAGTTTATCGGCTTCTTTAAAAATAATTTAGAACCATTATACCGTGTAGGCGACTACACTGTATTAAAAAGGTAAAATAACGCACTAAAGACAGTACTTTACATTACTTGAGTGGCCAAATTCCAATTCGTATCTTTACTTTGCGATGACGTTTTGGTTTGCCCACGCACAGGGCACGACCAGTGACCGGAATCATTCCCCGTCGAGGGAGATACGGTTATCGCTAACCAAGGCCTTTCTGCCGCTGACGCTGCGGTTGTGCTTAGCAGGCCGTCGGGAGCATAGCGGAGCGTCAAAAACGGTCAGCTAAAACTCTCTAATGAATGAAGCTTCACTGGGCAGGAACTAGTCAGCAAGCATGGTTTGCAGAGGGGAAAAAATGTTTGATCAAGGCGTGTGTCGGGGTTTAGACATTCAAAGTCGCTGTGAACAACGCATAAACGATATGGCCAAACGTGCGTACTTGATATTTGCGCTGGTTAGCTGTGGAAACTCCTGCTACACTTCAAAAGCTCATCAATGACACTGCCGCCTTTCAGTGCCGCCTGAATAAGGGCTGCGCTTATTAGGTTCATATAATGCAGTGCTGGTAATGTAAACACGCACTGCTGGGGTCGAGGCAGAGGCCTCGAAGACCCGCTGCTAGAACGCCGCATCCTTGGCCCTCATGTGGCCGTCAAGAAATAGCTCAACTTCCACCACACTTGTTGCAACAGCTGGATACCTCTCCTGAGCTTCTCTCTCATCCGCGCTGGAGATGTAGGGCCGTACCGAATCACTCCTTTCGTGCGTCGCCGAAGGTCGCTCGCGGAAATTCATTCCGAGTTGGCTTCCTCGTCATTAGAATAAGTGTGTCCGGCAGCGCGGAGGGCCAAGGCTTTTCCAGTCGCTGTTTGTTGGCTTGTTTGTTTGTTCGTTTGTTTGTTGATGCCTATTTCGCTGGTCGAGTTCACGCGAAATGAGAACTTAGATTAAGGCGGGCTCGCCTATGTGGGAATAAAAGCTGCCCAAAGCAAAGTTTGTGGACGATTGCACAAATAACGGGAAAGCAAGCGTACTTATTCTGCGCAACAACAACAACAACAAGAAAAAAAAAACACGGTGAAAATCGATCGCTTTAAAAGTGGGTGTAAGGGTATCAACGGCCTCGCGAAATAGTTTTTGCTGCTGTACAGTACATCGTCGACCCCGCTGAATAATGTTCGCATTAATATTGTCCGCAGTGCGAACAAAGCACGTAGTGCGAGTTGAATGCAAACGAACTGCTTTTAACCGCGCCGGTGTTGTGTTTCACGTGTTCTCAGCCTTTCATGCACCGTGGCTACTTCTTTTTATGCGAAAGTATTGAAGAGCATTGTTTTTATGCGAGAGCAATAAATGGCCCAGTGGGAGAAAAAGCCCGCGCCGTGTCGCACCTCCGCACGTCTTGAGGAGCGGATGAGGTGGCACTGCTACTCTCGACTGCAGGGATTCTGGTTCCTCACCCCAAGAGGAGAGGAGGAATAGCGTTGTGTCCATATGATGTGCATCAGTGTGGCAGGTTCGGAAAGTGGCGCGCCCACTGGCTGCGACGCGTTCTATTGCGCGGGGACATTCAGCGGCTGAGTGGGACAGTCTCTCAAGCAGCGAAACGGCTCCCAAAGCTCCCATTGGCTACGACACATTCCCTCGTTGGTGTATTCGCCAGCGCCCAACGCCGTTCTTCGTCTTACCAATGATGTGATGATGGCACAGCGCAAAACTCGAAGAAGCACTCAGCTGAGTAAATTTAGACATTGATGATATCGCACTGACAACTCAAGAAGAGGTGCTGGTGTCCTCGAAGTTTTTTATGTTTTGTTTTGTGTAGCGCATCTATTTTAAGCCATGTAAGCCAGGTGTCATCCTTTTCCTGTCATAAGAACGATACGTGGACAGCTGAGACCGTAGTCATCTGGACTTTGCATTGAAGCGAACAAAAGACGTCAACATTGGGTTCCGAATGGTTCAGCATGAAAAAAATTCGGGGTTTTCACGACACACTTTTTCCTTCGAGGAAAAAAAAAAAAAAAGAAAGCGGGCGGGTGGGGGCGCGGTGACAAGACGGGAAAGAAAAGCGAAATTCCATGCGAAGTGGGGAGAGGGGAAATTGGCGTCCCTAATAAGCCTTGAAAAGCGCAATGCGTCACCCCCTTTCAGCCACGACCACCGCGCAAGCAGCGGCGAATTCCGACCGCCATTTTCCTCCTTCCTGTTGTCATAAATCCGGTATTTTTTTTCCCCTACGGTGGTGACAACTTCCTGGAGATCAGACGCCATCGACAACCACGAGCTGCTACCAAGCTACGGAGGCACACGCCATAGGATGCCTACAGTGATGGGAGAGTGATGGCGCACGCGAGCGGGTCAGACGGCGCTCGGCGTTCGCTCTCGCCCCCCCCCCCCCCTTGTTTTATTTCGCGTTTTCTGCCTTAATCGCCCCAAGGCCGCACCGTTATGTTGGCCGGACCATAGTGGGGCGAACCAATCACGCGAACAAGGAAGCAGCTACAATAGCAAAAAGGGAACAGTCGAAGGACAAAGGACGGGACCCTTGCAGGCCTGTCAAGGCTGCCGGGTGTAAACACCTCAAGAGGCCGGACACTTCCGGGCCTCCAGGCACGAGGACATATGGGGGCTATACTTGCGGCTCTTTTCATTGGATTTGTGGAAGCTATCGATCCAAGTAAACTGGCAACCTAAATTACATTTCAAAGACACCTGTATAATATGCAATTTAGGGATCGGCGCCTATTTTGTATTGTCATCCGCGTCATAGCTCTAACATGCAACGAATTACACTTTCCGGGCCGGAAACAAAAGTTATCGGTACAGTGTTGGCGATGGCTACTGTCCCGCGGGAATAGTCAAAGAGCATCAGCGTTCTTTAGGCTGCATGGCGGTATTTAGTGCGCTCAGCAATTACGCCCACCAGGGACGGAGCCGCGCTCATAGCTTTCCTACATTCTCAGTTGAACATGAAAGGAATGGTGACTTTGGAGGAACCACGAGGAAGACAGAAAAGACACCTTAGTCATTCCTTGCGACTTGTCAGTGCGATGGCATTAAGGTTCAATTGGACGCCGCTAAGCGCTCCTTGGAGTGTTGCGCTGCACTGCAGGCGTTTCGTCCTCATGCCGCTTGAGACGCTTTGCTTTCGTTTCGCCTGTGCTGCCGCGCAGAGCATCTTGTCTCGCTGGTGACTGTCGCCAGGAGAATGTAGAGCACGCGCTATGGAATGTGTCGCTGCCAATGCGCGTGGCCAGGCGTTGCCCAACAGTCCCTCTTTGTGCCGTCTGTGGGGTTCGGCGTTGGCCAGTAGACCTTTGCGGGTATGTGCTACGCCTCGGGGGCTGAATCGCGGCCTAGGTATGCGAGAACGTCGCTTCATGACCTTGACATCGCATCTAAATAATTGGCGAATCTTGCGTAAGCTTCCGACGACAGCGGTCACCGTCATTGGCAAAGCCTCGTTCAGGTGTAACCGAAAGGGGAACGGGTGAAATGGCTGTTTGTTGCTAATGGCTGTTTGTTGCTCCTGACAGCAGCTTTCATCGTCACTAGCCAATTCACCTAAGTGGGTTATGTGCTGTGCCTATACTATTCCCATTTACCGTGTGGTTCTTTAATGCCAAGCATAAATGTTCGTATACGGACGTGCCAAGCGACGTAAAAATTGTTGCCCATCGACTTGCGTGTGCCGCCTGTCGACGTTTTCTAACTCCAAGTCCTCAGCGCACGCATCAGGGTCCACCTTGGGTAACCTACAGGCACCGAGTAAAGTTAGCGTAGTGGATGCGTGCTCAACTGGCACTCCGATGGCCTGTGTTCGGTTGCCACCCAGGCCCAAATTTACGGCATTTTCTTTTCGACACGAGATCTTTTTACTTTCTTCCACTTTGCGCCGCCGGCCATTTTAGGAGCCATTCCGCTGCTACAGACACAGACGCCGGACGTCGCTTTGCCGCTCAGTGGGCTATCTAATGCCTTAGAAATGATACAACTTGCTCATTCGAGAGACTGCAAGGTAAGAATGGCAATCATGCCCATTGTACCGCAAGCTTCAAACATGTAAGCTACACAACAATGAAAGTAGATGGACAGGCAGTTTATCGCACTGCCAATGTGACGTCACAGGGACTAGCGCGTGCATGACAAAAGGAGCGCGAAAACAAGCGAAAGAAGGACGACAGCGGTGCCGGTGTTGTCACCTCTTCTTGCGTGTCCTCGCTTGGCTTCGCGCCGCTTTTGCTGTGCGCTGCTACTACCAAATCGCCCCAACTCGCCACCTTGCTAGTATGGCAATCGGCAGCCCTCCAGCGAAAGCTGCCACCAGTTAACATGATTCGTAGAGTGCAATGGTGCATCTGGTTCCGTTTGGCCGCACCGCGCTTGAACGCGGTGCGGCCAAGTCTCGCTTTACAAGTCTCGGCTTACCGGCCCGCACTCTGTGGGTGGAACAGGGATCCTCCATGCCAAAGAAATATGTGTGAAAAACGAATGCCAGTTTGCGTCTCGGGGACGTTTGGTAGCGCAAAGTTTGAATGTTCGTTAATGTGCGTTTTTTTTTTTTGAAAATACGTATTTTGAGACCGAAATAGAGGGGAGCAAGTCGTCGGAGGCTAATTGTTTTGAACAAAACCAGGGTGTATGTTTTCTCTGTGGTCTCTTTAAAACGTAAATATCAGATGCGCGCACTCAGACAAAAAACTTAACCGGGGTCGCAACAAAAAGCACTTCCTTTCGTATCACATCTCCTTATTTATACAGAGCGTACATTTTAACTACGTTAGACAGCATTCAGACAACTTGAGCTTAAAATGCAATCGCGCATGAATACATTGGGGACATCATATGAGGAGTGGGGACGGACGATGAGTAGTTGTTTTCAAAGCCGAAAAATAGGCCATTTACCTCATGGTTCATTCATTTCACACCGGCTAACTCCTTGGTCGTAGCTAGCTTGTTTGTGTCGTCGTCCGTCAGCAGAAAAGGTTTTGCGGCAAGACCAACTTTCTCGCGAGTGCTTGTAGCTCTCAGTCTAATGCACATGTCTGGGAAAACTCATCGTCGAATTAGCCGCAAAAAAACGATTCCCATATCACTATGGAGTTGTAAACAATGAAAATCTCGCCTGATGTCAACACCCGAGCTTCTAGGGGAGGAGGTTGGTTCGAGTATCTGTCGTAACACGTCCTTTATCGGAACTATACCGGGACAAATTATATGGTTTTGGTCTGCTCAATTAACTACATAAACGTGCGGAGCTTTAGCACAGCAAGTATCATGTATTTATCAGTCGCAGCTTCAGTACAAATGCCATGAAGCCGCAGCTCCAAAGCCACTACAGCTGCATCGAAAAGCCGCCGTGTAACGGGCAGACCACGTTTGTCTGCTCGGATACCGGTGTTACCCTTTAAAATATCATTAGGCTAATGCTTTCAGCACAATGCTGTGTCGCAAATAAAGAACAATAGTGTTTTATTTTGTTTCTTGTCCTTATTGGAACGACGCCCTGATGAATATGCTCGGAAATAAAAGCAGCGAAAATTTCAATTCAAAGCGCATTTGTCATTCCTTGTGTAATGCCATTTTCATTGGTATTTTAAAGGCTTCGCTGCCCAATTATGTGACCAGGGATGAGTGTCAACCATCCTTTTAACGTAAATCAACGTTATGCCTGACATCTGACGCGCGGTCTGTCATCTACCTGCGTGTCCGTACGAAAGAGGATATAAAGATCTCCCTGTACATGTCCCTCAAAACACGGTTGATATAACGACATCGAGGAGCAGCCGGCCGTTAACTATCTCTTCAGTTGCGAGGCTGCCCCATAATCACGGTCTGGACATTGTTCAGTGTTTGGTTTACGCGACGGCCATTCTCGAATCTAAAGCGATTTCCGTAAAAGAACAGCGATTTAATGGCCAGATCTAGAGGCCACACAGCCAGAGGAGAGCGCAGTAGGTGAATCAAAAAAAAAAAAAAAAAGAGAGAAGGTACACTTTAAAAAATGTCCGCGAGTTTGCTTCCCTACAGCACACAGAGAAGGCCAATCACTGCGATGAAAGCGGTAAAATCGTTCAATGACGACGCCCAGCATAAGATTTGGCTCGGAAAAGGTGATCCGCCCGGTGACATGTCGCAGATCACATTTTTCAGTCAAATCACCAGTTGGGCCTCTTCATTCGCCACATTTGTTCCCTCGGATGCGGCGGTTTGTCATTGAGGTGCATAGTGGCAAAGCAGGACCACAGAGATTTTTTAAGGTATGCTATGCTATCCCACTTAAGTGGTGCAAGCTACAAGCCGGGCCATCGGCTGTGACCTACACTAGAGGTGGCCATCATTTCGAGACATCCGACGAAGAAAACACGTCCGAAATTCCCAGCTGGTCGTGGAGACGTCGGCGTTCACGAAAGCCAAGGCAACGCTGCATTTAATTGAGTGGAACGGCAGCGAGCGTCTCTGTATCAGCGCGTAAGCGCTCTTTGACGGGTCTGTCCGACTGTCCGAAATGGCGACACCATGCGTTCTATATGTGTACACTGGGCCGAGTGGAATATTCGACAATCGAGCCGTATGGCCTCCATGGCACACATACGACGAGTTGTACGTGTGGAGATGAGCCCCATGGACGGAATTCTCGCACGCAATCCGATAATCACTGCCAGGGAATTCCCACACATGTTAGCGTTCAAGAGCATACTAAACTGGTACCGTAAACGGCGTCGAAAAATGTTCTGTCCGAGCGCTGGCTTATTCAAGCTCCGATTTTACACCGCTTGAGCAACACCGGGCTCGGCAATGGCGCTCGTGTAGTTCGTTTCCAATTCCCGTAGCTTGCTTGCATAGAGAGGAGACGTTTGGTAACTCTTCCGCTAAAGAAGTAATTTTGCGGACTTGTTATTACGTGATGACTGTAGCCAAACGTAGCTTTATTAAAGCTCCGTGGGATAGTTTGTCGCGGATATATGCCTGGCGGTTCTTATACGGCCATGGTGTACATCCAGTGCCGTGCGAGAGACCGAGATAGAAACAAAGAAAGAGAGAGAGAGGGAGAAACAAAAGCAAATCACCCTAGACTATGTTAGACGTTGAATACCCTTTACCGTGGAAGGATGTGGCCTTCGACTGTGCACGCAAATGTAGCGGTTTAAGAGGAAAGATTGCGCCTGAGAAATTAGACATGCGTCTTGAATAGTATAGCAGGCAAGCGGCTGTGTAGCAAAGCTTTTCCCACGGGACACTTTCTCACACCGCGCCGAAGGAATGGTCCAGAGCAACAACTGGAGCGCGCAGTACGAGATGAGTGACGAAACGCGAAGTTGGAGCTAGACGACAAAATTTGCCCCCTTATGGTGCCAGGCACGACACAACGTGCATACGCATATATCTCTACGCTGGCGGCGTCACCGCGTGTATGCTTCAGGAACGACGGAGCGGGGAGGTTATTTTCCTCGGAGGAGTTCACTACGTAATATGGGTCAAGTTTGAGTACATATTACGCCATTTTCCTTTCCTCAGTTTTGTTTTCTTCAAACGTTCGCTTTTTTTCCCTCTTGTTTATCCTCCCCTCGTCGCCAACTGCCTGTTATTTATATAGTCGCGCGGAAGATACGCTTTTCCAATTTCAGCGCGACGCGGCCGCTTTCCACCTGGCCCGCTTCCCGATCCTATAAAGCACCAGTCATCTGACGACATTTCCGCCACGCGTCTTCGCCTTGTTTTTCAAATGCCCGGCGGTTCATTGCGGCGGAACGACCGAGCTACAAACATGGCTGCGCGCTTATTTGTAGTAAAGAAGTTTTTAAACCTAACCGCGAAAACAAAGAAGGTTGGAGAGGAATGTTCGCGTGGACAACAAAGAATAGGCCGGATTTCGCTATAATCCGACTTTAAAAGCCACTCGGGGCTCGAACGCGCGGTAAGAATATTGGAGGCACTGACTGTCAAGTGTAGGCCCGTAGAATGTGGGTAAGAAGTGTTCTCCCCTTTCTCTGCGAACGCGGAACTTCGAAGCTTAAGACTGCTTTCGTCTTGCCGCGACGTGAACGATATCGATGGAACCTCAAAAGAAACTCCGCACGTTGTACTCTCCACCTTAGTTGGCTGGCGCATTGCTGGATTGATTCAAACAGGGGCCGATAAGTAAGCATTTAAATGCTTCATCGTTACAATAAATAAAATGCGGATAAAAATGTTCGTGGCGTGTGCTGCGATAACAAACTTTTTGTTAGTTTTCCGGAAATAAACATCGCCTCGATCGTGAGGCTCCACAGACACTCCGACCCGGTCGCTTTGACGGCGCTGTCTATACTGGGACGTGGAATGAGTACGCTATAGCTACACTCTCTAAGGGATGCGTGGGTGTGTGCAGGTGTTTTAAAGGTTCAAGTAATCGACTGAGTCCTCGTGTAATATATTAGTGCTGGCGGGTCGTGAGGAAGCGTTGGGGGAAGCCGACTTTCAATTGGGAAACAAACATTTCTTCTAACTTCACGGGCTAATTATCCGAAACGTCGGCTGAAAGTTGTCCCCCAGTTCCCGCTGGCAGTTTTCGCAAGCTGTATAGTTATCCAATTAGTGAGCTAGTTGCAGTGCCGTGCGCGAGTAGCCCTGCCGGAATTACGTTAAAGAGAAAGCTTCGGGGGCAACTTTGTTTCTATGTCTTTTTCTTTCTCACGAAGAGTCAACAATTAGCTGCGATACGTGGAAACTCCTGGAAGGACCGCAAAAAAAAAGAAAAGAAAAGAAAGCCCCGGGCAAAAAACTCTTTTCAACAAGTGAGCTAGGACCCTATAACATTTTATATAACATTTTCTTCTATAACATTTCTATATCTATAATATTTCTATAACATTTCTTATAACACTTTCCACGCTCCGAATAAATAATTTCTGGGCTATGCCGCAGTTCCCCCCGTCGCTGAAGGCGCTCTCTATAGATGTGCGTTGTACAGAGCGAGGAATGGTACTCACTTCGTGGTCCAGCAGGTCCGCCTTGCTGAGCGAGACGTACTCGGTCTGCTTGATGAGGTCCATGGCGTCGATGAGGTCCAGGTCTCGCTTGCGCAGACCGGTGCCATTGCGCGGCAACAGGTCGGCCGCCGTGGTGGTGGTGGTGGTAACGGTGGTGGTGCCGTTCATCTCGGGCTTCGTCTCGCTGCTCATGGCGAAACTCTGCGTCGCCAAAGAAGAAATAAGAAAAGATGGGGAAGAAAAAAAGGTTAGCGGGTACGTGTAAAGCGAATAGGTGCAAGGCTCTGAAGCACGATATAGATAGCCTCACAAGGAGTCTGCAAAGACTGGAAGTTTGAGCGGCTTGCTAGCAGCACTTCTCGCAACAGCCGCACGGTTGATATGCTATGCGCTTTACGGGTGGCGCATACCATAATTTCCGATGCTGCGAGACGGTACCCTAAATTAACGACACTGATGGGTCATGCGGTCGCATTTATACTGTACCTGGGAAGCATCAGTTACGTACGTGTTAGATAATCACCAAACGCGTCCGTACTCAATCATTCCAGACGTGCGGGAATGCGTAAGTGCAAAATAACGGCAGCAGTGGCCGCAGTGATACGAACAAAGCTTTTTTTCTGAATCCGTACATCGCAGCTCGATTGACATGTAACCAGATATGACGTAGACCGCTTGTGAGGTGCGTCAAATAGCCGAGAAGGCACACTATGACACTCTTAGCCCTTCAAGGAGATTAATTTATCATGTCATGAGGCAAAACAAGAACCGATCGTAACTATTTTTGATTGAAATAGTAGAAAATCTTGTCGATATGAAATTTATCATAAGCAGTACTCGCTCATAGCAAGGAAATCACCGGGATCAATTCAGCTTATGAGCGGTGCGAAATACACCGAACCACAAAGTGTGTGTGTGTGTGTGGGGGGGGGGGGGGAGAAAAATATTCCCGATACAAAATATTTCTAATTAACTGTTGCAGCAGTACACGCTCGTTGCAACGAAATAACCAACGGACCAGGATTCCAAGCCTTGAGAAATACAGGGAACACAGTAGAAACATTTTGTCCGTTCACTCGACCAAAAAAAAAAAAAAGCGAACGAAATGCTGCAAACGCATCAAACTATTCCGGGCCGCAGCTTCGCGCTATCGGGCAGGAGCATTGAACGTACTTCACCTGGGGGCAAAGGAGGTCGATCCTGCAACTCGAGCCGAGACTCGGAACACCCACAGACACAGCGCACCGGACGCAGAGTAGCGCACAGCGTCACTAAAGCAGCTCCCGGCGTAAATGCGAGGCCACCGCGCAGCTGCTAGCGACCGACAGGCAGAACACGTCCGCTACGCGGGATCGCACGGATGGGCAGCAGTCATCGGCTTTTGGCCGCCGTCTTCATATCCGCCCCCCAACCGCTCTCTCTCGGCCGCCAGGTGCGGCCAACTCAAAACGCCCTCGCAGAACCTCCGGAGGCACCACTGAACCCTTTTTCTTCTTCTCTCTTTAGAGCGAGGTGGCCAACTCCTCGACGGAGGTGGAAGCGCTGGGGGAGGGAGTGAGGGCGACTTGTACTAGACGGAACACATTGAGCTTCCGCGGATTGGAGGAAGCAGAAAATGAAGATCTCGTTTGCCGGAGCGCTTCCCAAATGAGCGCACCCCCTTCCCCTCCCCCTTCCCGTAATAATCGGAGGCAGCCAAGCGAACCCCACCGACCGCGGGCGGTGTCTGTCAGGTGCGCGCACGACGTCCCCAGCGAACGCACAATGAGGGGCACGTCGTTTCGCCGCCGCGTAACACGTTCCTGTTGCGCGCGGGGCCAGGCAGCGCCGATACTCGGGGGCCAGCCCAAAAACAGGCAAGATTAATAGGAAACCTGCGCGTTCGTTTCCCGTCCCATTGTGGGACTGACAACAGTGCCAGGAAAGACAACTGACAGTATTTGGAGAGCGAAGGTCGCCCCAATCTTGTCGAACACTGGCGACGCTTAACGATGTCTCCACGTGCACATAGCATTATACGCATTTTTTGCTAGGAGAATTCGTCACAAGTGAACTCATCACAGCCAACTCGTCGTAGGTTTACTCGTCAAATTGGGCAAGTCGTCATAGGCCATCTCGCACTAGGAAAACTCGTAACCTAGGGCAACTGGACACTTACCCATCTCGTCCCAATTTACGTTTTTGGTCAATGATATTCAAGTGAAAACACACACACACACACACACAAGAATTCGTATATTTCCCTACTTATGCGTAAACATTCTTCCGCACCCCTCCTTCGATTCACCAACCCTACGTTTACTTGGTGTCCTTGGAGGAACACACAATACCAGACGGCGTATTTTGTTGGTTCTTTTGTGCTTTGTTGAGATAATCGCGTGAGGTCACAATATTAGTTTTTGTTTATTCATTTTCATTTTTTAATTTTGCAGTTTTATTTTTAGGTAATCCGGTGACGGTGCTCTATTTGGTAGATGTTCGGGACTTGGTTCTGCATTTCCTGTTTTTAGTATTTCGTTTTCATTCATTTTATTTCATTTCATTTTTTGTTTTTGTTTCTTCTGACCAACCATCATTGTCATCAGTAGCTCATTTGGGTAACTTTCGTTTCATTATTATTCTTATTGCAATGATCTATATATACACAGTTGCGGTAATTCAGTTTATTAGCAAATGCTAATCAGCATTTTTCCCGCTTACACTTTCTTTTTAAACAGGACATGGTGCTGCTGTTAGCTGTTCAAAGGCTCTGGAGCTCTGCTCCTAAACCCGTACCACATATCCCACAACGCTTTGGTCGTGCGCGCTCCCATGTGCTAACACAGTGTCAGCACTCCCAAACACGAATGTATCACTTCCTGAAGCTAGACTAGCTAGTGCTTCAAACGCTGAAGTTGTGTTTTTGCTAGACCCGGCCATGGTGTCTGAAGAACCTTCCGCAGGTTACGTAAAAATGAAGAAAACTGTTTTCCGTTCAAAAAGGGTGCATAACAAAAGCAGCGAAAGTGAAGATTGGGCCAAATAGTCCACCCCCCCCCCCCTCACCCAAGGTGTGACAAATACTTTTGGCAAGGGGAGAAGGATAAGAAAGGGAAAGCGAAACTTGTGTTAAACCCGAAGAGCCATTTTCAACTTTCTCTGCGAACAAACAAAAGGAGAGGCCAACCCACGAACTACGAAGAGGTCAACCTGGAGGCTGGAAGCAATTGTTAGGTTGAAGCCACCCAACTCACCCTTACCCACCCTCCCTCCTCTCTTCTCAACATCCGCCGAAAAGGGAACTGCGAGGCGAAATTTCCAAGAACAAGAAGGTCGGGGCTACCACTTTCCCTAGTAGGAAATCACCTAGAACCAGATGCCCGCTTTGACCAGCTTCCCTAGGACCAGTTTTCCTATGACGAGTTGGCTGCGGCGAGTGGGCCTGTACCCATTGTTTCCACCCCATGGCCGCAGTTTTCGCGGCCAGAGTGGACAAATAACTCGGGGGCCCATGGTGTCTTTTTCTTTTTTTCCTTCGCTCCCCGCCATGTTTCTGCAAAGAGCGAGAGAATGGTTTTCTTCATGGAGCGCTGGATTCGCGCTGCTTGGACGCAGTGCGGCGCCTCCCATTATGTGCACACGAAGCGGACTCCATAACTGCAGGGTCCGATTCTGAGAACTCGGCGCCTCCGTAGAAAAACGCCCAGTGCAGTGCCTGGTTTTTTGGGCGGCAAGTCTACTGATTACGCGGATAGGCATCTCCAGAATAGAGCTTCGCCGGTTTGATATCAAATACTCTCGCTCAACGAACGCGTTCGACATTTGAGTCAGTACACCCGACGCTCTAATCGCGTATGCGCATTGCTAGGTGTGTTGCACGCGCTTAAAAAAAGGTGAGCCCAGCACGGCTGCCTCCACGTGTTTTGTCCCGGGGACTGAATGCCGACTTCGCTATAAGCAGCACTTCATTAAAAGCGGACATTTTTGGCCCTTTTTTGCACTGCAGTTGGAATCGGGAAAAAGTTCCAAAAGGGGGAAATTTGAATAAAGGGATTTCGTTACAGCCAGGGCTACTGTACTTGAATTTTCGCGCGCCGTCCTCTACTTTGGCGAACATGTTTCTTTGAAAAAGACAGCAAATCAACGGTGCCGTTTATGAAAGCACCGAGAAAATCCCTGAGCCAACCTGCTAACCGTAATGGAGCGCTTTCTGAGAATTTGACTCCACAGGTAAATATCCTGGGGTGGTATAAATTAATCCGGAGCTTCCCACTACGGCATGCCTCACAGCCAAGGCGCAGCTTCGGCGCGTAAAAACCCCGGGCAATGAAATAAAAAAAAATAAGGTAGTGTGTCGCAGTGCCGTTGCCAGAAATATTTCTCGGGGGGTGTTGTGCCACTTCGGCAAAAACAAAAACCTAAAAGGAAAGATAGCCTGCGGGCAAATAGACTTTCATTTTCATTTCCCTATTTCTTTTCTTGCTTTGTTTTTACAAATTAATATACCTGTGCGAGTGTGAACAGCGTGGATGCAAAAAATGCGAAATGAGGAGGAGACAAGGGAGGGGGAGGGGGGTATGCACAGCACAGAAAATTTCGGGAATGTTCTGACCCCGAGACCCGCCTACGCCCCTGGTGTGTCGCATAAGAAAAACACCAGGGCGTGCGTGCGTTCGCGTCAAGAGAGCACCCTAAGGTGAAAGGGTCGTGGGCGTGACACAATTTTCAGCAGGGTTCGCCCTTCTTCCTGACTTTGTTGCCGAGTAAAAGCATTTGGTAACGAGCACAAGGTGCGACAGTGGCAGGTCCGTTTGGAGAGCACTGACACCGCGCAACAAAAGACGACCAGCCCACATTGATGGCATGTAGAAGAACAAACTTATTATTTTGCTTCAGAAACAAAAGCCGCAGCAAATGTATTCAAAGCACGGCCTCCACGACGCAGTGACATGTATCCAGGCTTCTGAAATGCGGCTGGTAATTAGGGCGGTCGGTGGCAGCCTGCTCCTACCTTATTTTTCTTCTCCTTTTTTTTTTTTTTTTGTTGTTGTTGTTACCTTATCTAAGGCTCCGCCATTTTCGACAGGCGTTTTCCACGCAGTATGCTGGCTTCCACATCGCTCTTCGCGGCTTCCGTTTCCAAAAGTACTGCTCCCTTCCGCATTGTTGACCCCAGCACGCACGTGAGCGAAGCAGAACAAGGAGCAGCAGCGAAAGAAAATAAAACGTGCACACCTGCTCGGCTGGGGCGAAGCGCGCGAGGCGCAAATACAACGAGTGACCCCAGCGGCCCTTGACGTCTGTATACGTTAGCTGCCGCCCGCGCCAGGACTTGAAGGCGTCTGCCTGCTCCCGCCCGCTGCCTGGGAATCAAGGGTGTGTCTCGGCAACCCAGTTTCGCTGTGGCGCCGAACCCCCGCTTTAGCGCATATATCGCCAGCAGGCAGCCGTAACGTCTGCATCTACACCTGGCTAGCTTCACGAAGAACACGGTGGCAGAACTGAGGCGGTGACGACTAACTGTTGCCACCGACCCAACTTTGAATGGCTGTGCGGCATACGGGAGAAACGCCCCGCCATGCTGTTTTGACATTTAGGGAGACTCCGATTTGCATTCCACTTGCCGGGCTGGCTCAGTGAGTGAGACATTGTGCGGCCTAGTCACGAGGGCGCGGGTTCGAACCCGGCCGCGCTGGGAGGCTGTTTTTCTGATGGAGGCGAAAAACGATGGCGGGGTTTCGCCACAGGTTACATGTTGTACCCCAGTTGCTCTCAATTAATCAGGAGCCCCCCACTGCGGCGCGCCTGGTTGCCCCGGTGTAGCTTCGGCGCGTGAAACACCCCAAATTTGAAATTTCTCGTAATTTTCAACCTGCCTGCGGCTCCGTCGTGGGAGGTGGACGTTTTAGTATACAATAGGAGTCCTTCCGATCGCTCTCGAGTTATCTATCGCTTTCGTTAGAATTAACGCACTGCGTGTATTTTACAAATACGGCTACATTTGAGAGCGGCGTAAGCGATGAACGATGTGAAACTCGTAGTTCTTTAGCCCACACATTGTATGGGAGTAGTAGCACAACTATTAGCGGGAGCAACTCCCGACAAAGGTTATAAATAATTCAGGCAGCCGTAACTTGTTAACATGTCGTGCTTGAAAGATTAACTGTTTTTAATGCGCAGAAAGGGCTGTCTGAGCTGTTTGGATTCATTTGTTTTTTTTTTTTTTGGGGGGGGGGGAGGGATTTTGTTGACTACTATTATTATAGGCGGGAAAGTGGATAACCACACAGGTGCGCAGGCGGGATTCAAAAAAAAAAAAAGCGAGCGAGTCGTCGTTGGGTTCGACACAAGAACAAGTGGTAATGGGCAGTGCAATCTTACAGAGGTTCAGCGTATACCCACAGGCAGCCATCATCTTTCTCAGTAATTAGACTCGAACCGGCCTTTATTTAACCATACCAGTAGAGTCGCGACCGACGACCGTTACACTTAAAAACGTTGAAGCTGGCAGTCATCGTTCCTGCGACACGCGTAGAACCAACCGCATGGGTTTTCCGGCGCTTTTCCTAATAAAGACCATTCTACATGGTGCGAATTTAGACTGCGAATTCGCAGCTGCGACGCCGCTCGTGCGGAAAAACGATCTGTTTTCCTATTTTCACTGCTGCGACAAATTTCCAAAGGCCAAGCGGCATTCATCGAAGAAGTTCGACTGTTCCAAACATTTGGAAATTTGCCACAGCAACGAGAATAGATCGTTTTGCCGCACGAGCAGCGGCGCAACAGCGAATTCTCAGGTGAATTCGTACCATGTAGAACGGGCTTTAGGCTGAGCAACCAACGTGCTTGCGCCGCAACGTTCATGCACCGGCGGCAAATTTTGTTGCGACAGATAAAATCCCTACTCGGCCCTTCGGTTCGCACGCACCAACTCAGTGCGATTAGCGCGGAAACTTCCTCCTCTAGTACAGGGCCACGCTTGTTCCTGCACAGGCATTGCCTGTAGGCTTCCCTGTGCGCGGCATTGACAGCGATGCGCGTATCGTAATGTCGGCCAGGCGGCCAGCACGTACGCATGCAGGGCCAGCCCCGTCAGAAGGCCGCTGGCCTCCTCCCCGACAGCTGCGCTAGTGGCCGCGCGAAACGGAGAGGAAAAACGAACATCATGCAAGCGGGTGATCGGGAGGTAAAGCCGAAACAAACAAGCTATTCTCCGTCATGTGCACTACCAAGGACGCAACGTATAAAAAAATCGTGGAGAAAGGCACCATATGAACCACACCAACGCGTATGCAAAACTAACTGAAGAGGGGGGGGGCACGTAGCCTGCGTAATCTGAGGTGCTGAATTGCGCAATGCCAGCAAACGTCGGGGACCAAATTTTTGCGCCAAATCGCGTTTTCTCGGCCCTGCCATGCGACGAATTCGTTCCGTTGACCGCGCGGAGTAGCCGGTAAAGTGCGCTGCGGCGAAGTAGACCCAATTGAGTGTTGCAGAGCGCAGAAAACCCGGAGAAGTGAGGGGCCCAAGTTGACCATTTGGTGAGCACAAGCCTAAAGCGCCTCCAGAGCGAAGAACTTAAGCAACGAAAAAGTAGTCGGGAGAGACACGAACAACCTTCGTAGTCTTGACCTTCTCAGTTTGTGCAATGGTCGATTTTTTCCTGTACTCCACCCGACGCGTGCTTTTCTTTTTTCTTTCCCGCATGCGGTACCCCCCGGCTCGTTAATCATGGAGCAACACAGCCCTTGCGTGTTCCAAGACAAACGAACATAATGGAAAGCTGTCTCCGAAGAAGACGCGCCTCACTACGCCTCGTTTGCCCCGCATGGCGCATGCGCGCCGGCCTTGGCCACGCTTCATCTTGCACGATGCACCCGTAAACGCGCGGACTGTATACACAAGCGACTGTATTGACGTCCCAGGGTGGGGCGTGCACGTACGAGTTCTCGGCGTCGCAAAACCCTGCTTGGGGGGACGGGCGGGACGACGTGACACACATGGCAGACACCGTGACCGAATCTGAGGACGCACGCGCACGCTCGATGAGCGGCTGCAGTCATAAGCCATGACCGTGTTGCATGCGCCATAGGGCGCCGTGTTCGCAACACATCCATCGATCGCATAACAAGGCTAGCGCGACGAGTATCGCTGCCGTTATCCCGGACCTTCCACTCCAAAACAAAACGCTCCCGCCCCAACTCCCCCCTCAGAAAAAAAAAAAAAAAAAAAGCCTTCTTCTGCACGAGTCGCGCTGTAGTACAGGACTTTCCTCCATTTCGAACCACCCACTGACATACGGGAAATGTAATCAGATTTTTTTTTTTTCAAGTTGTCTTCCTTCCTTACAGGCGCTGCAACGGCGGGTGAGAGTTGAACCCTTGTCGATGGCCGGATTACCAGAGAGCCTGACCAACTGTGCCACCACGGCAGTTGCTTTTCAGAACAAGCTGTGTAGGCTGAGCGTTCGTTAACAGGTGAAATGTTGAAGCCATGGAGCGGCGCTACGACCGCATGCGCCAAATGGCGCGTACCACTGTGGTCCGTCCTTACTGCTACTCTATTAAGTTTATTAGTTTGGTGTTTGGTTGAAACGGTGGTTTTCTTGTTTACGATGCAGCAGATGGACGCCTGACTCACACTAATACAAACGCCGAAGCGTGGTCTTCCCAAATTTGATCCCACAGCCGACGAGGATTGGCGTTGCATACATGTGTTCGATTACAGTCTTTCTCGTTGTCGCTTGTGCGGGGGACCCTGTACAAAGCAAAAAGGAGGTAGAACGACCCGCTCATGTGTCTGTTAAAGTACCGCACCCTTTCTGCACTGCAGGCCAGAGACATTCTTTCCCCGCGAAAGCCACCCAAGTTCGCGAGGCCTCATAGCGTTGCACTCTTAACAAGAAAGCTCGTAAAAGGGTAGTAACGGCTGTATTTACTAACTTTTTACGGAGTTTACTACCCCCAAATACGGTAGGTAGGTCCTACCACTAAGTGTGGAATCGTTACTAGTCTAGACCGTGCACTTAGTAACTGCTGCTGGTTTGATACTAGCATTACCTGAAGTAACAAATTATACAAAAATATTGAACATAATAACCACAGCTCTTTTTCCACACCAAATCACGAATAAAAAGTTTTTGCAAATCCACATGCTGTCTTGTATATGCTCACATTAAACTGCATAGTTCTAAAATTATCGCTATTATATTTGATTTTTATGACCAGCCCACCGACTCTCTCGGGAGCTTTCCGCTGCTGGCTATAAAAGCAAGAAGAGCAGATGTACTTCTAAGGTAACCAAGTAATATTCGCTCTCCTCGTGCATCCCGTTGGCTTTTTTGATCAATTCAGTTGTTGATTGTCCTCGTGTAATATGTGCGTGATGAATGCGTTTATGTCGCGCTGCGCACTCAGCAGATCCACATTGTTACTCGTATCTTTTTACTAGGTCATGCATGACCAGTTAGTAAAAGCAACTAAGTACCTAGTCAATACTGGGACAAGTAACTGGTTAGTGTTCTGTTAGTAAGTGCACCGACCTTTTTTTTAAGAGTGTGGACTGCCGCCGGAATTTCTCTCATCTGTTTCAAGTCAGCCCTGCCCCAACGCCTATTTGTCGTCAACGCGAGCTACTTTGAGACACGCTCCTCTTTGACAGCGCGTGCCTCCGGCTCTGCTCGCCGAAAGCCGCTCAATAGTCCGGCACGAAACCCAGACACACTCCGCGTACGGTTAACAGTGTTCTGCGACTGCGGCTTTTGAGGAACGCTGGCCGCACCGCTACCAGCGGAGAAACGCGGTTGGTATGCCCGCTGTGTTGAAACGGGGTCTCTCGGCGACGCCTGCGCGACAGTTGGGGCGGGTGTCAAACTGAGCGCACGTTGTCACGCCAGGGGCCACTCGTGGTCGGGTCCTTTGACGCCACCGCGCAGGGGTTATTCAAGCGCTGTCGACGCAGTGCTTAATTCTATGCAGTCACACTGATGGCAGCGCGTGACCACCTCCGCGTCGTGAAAGCGCACGCGAGCCGCCCACAACCAGCACGCGTTTCGGTGCGTGTTACGACACGGCTCGCCTCCCTCATAAGCGTGGCCCGCCTCAGCTGAGCGGTCGTTCACGTTGCCGTTGCGTAAAGCTGCGTGAGCCCGGCGACAGGGCTCCTCCGTCTACTCGGGCGTCTGGTCGGGCGTCCAAGAGGACAAGTTAGTTCCTCCTTTTTTTTTTCTTCTTTCTTCCGTTCACGCAGCGGTGCCTATCAGTTTTTCGTCACTTCGTCTCGCCCCTCGGTCTGCACTCCGCAGACAAAGCGACGTCGCGTCGCAAAAACGGGTTAGAGGGTTGCCGGGCAGTGAACTTTGTCCGCTTAGCTGCCGCCGGCGCGGAATAGGCTGATGAACGTCGCGAAGGTGGCAAAAAAAGCGGTTCCGTGATTAAAAACGTTTTTAAATGTACGAACCGTATTTTGCGCGAAATAAACTAAAGAAGAAACGTGTTGCAAAGCATTACGACATGTATAACTCCATGGAATCCTAAACCTTTATTTGTTTCTCTGGAATAACAATAACTTAAGATTCGCCTTTAGAAGTGGAGCGAGATAGCCGGTCAGGAACACACGTAGTGCGCCGTCCACACTTGTATACGACGACTCACAATAGCACCCCGCATTGGTAGACAGCACCGCATCCATGACGCACGCTCTACCGGCGGCCTTGCGGCGGCACACGACATACAGGAATGCGCAGAAATGAGGGCCTCTCCCCGGAGCACTGCACGCGTACTGAAGACTGAAACTTCTTGGGGGAATCCCGGAAGGTTTCGGCACACCTCAGCAGACGTAGATGGCACAATAGTGCCTGGAACAAAATGGACGAGACATGTTTACAGTGCAGCTCTCAAGAATGGGTGCTGAGCATATCGAAAGACGAATAGACGAGAAACCCGCTGACAAACAAAAAGATGAGCAAGCCCAAGCCCCCCTCGCATAACCGGAAGAAAAAGGTCTGCACGCCGCGTACAGGCTCCCTAAGCGAGCGCAAACAAACCTTGCGAAAACCGCGTGAAAAGCTTGTAATCCGAGACGCAAAGAATGTAACTGCAAGACACAAAGGAGTCGAGTTACAAGAAACGCGCTGCGCGCACGGACACGAGAAGAGATTGACGACTGCCACTTGCGCCAATCCCTCGTTCGGCGGCGTGTACCTTGACAGCCTGTGTCGACCAATGCGGATCGATATGACGAAAATGCGAGAAAGGAACACCTGAACACCTTGGGCCGCTTCGTTCCTGCGAAATAATCGGGTTCCCTGACCAAAAACAACAGCTCCACTCGAAAGAGGGCCTGCAACTACGCAAAATTTAAGTGCAAAACAAAGCTACGTCATCGGCATGGGCTAGAATTCTCCACTCTAATGACGATAACGTAAACCCAGGAATATCACCGTTCTTATGTACGCACACATAGCGCCTCCAGGTGAAGCAAAGCAGAAACGGCGACAAAAGACAAAAGACCTGCTTTCATCAGTTGGTCAAGAGTCTTTGACGAACTGATGACAGGTGTGTAGAGTCGGCTAACACATTGTTGGCTACCATTTCTGCAGAACCATTTCCGTACCAGATGTGGATGCCATCGGAAAGTCATGATCCTACGTTCACATGCTGTAGTGCACGAAACCGGAATTAGCGACTCGCTCGATCAAAAGCTTTTGCCAAATCCAGTTGCACTAGGGCTAGTTGGACCGAAGTTCCGGTACCACACTCAAGTATGGACCTTGCAATATCATTTTATTGTTTGAATGGAGCGCCCAATCAGTGGACCAATTATGGGCGCCGGTGTTGACGCTAACGACCCGTATCCGAGAGCCAGCAATTATGACAATATTTCCCCAAGTCCCATGACCAATTTAGTTGTAAAAATGTCCGTTGAGGTCAGTTCTACGCCTTATTTCAGTTATTAAGGCTGGTTTGATATCCCGGTTTAGATGGGGAGGGGGGGGGGGGAGGGGGCGTACATATCACCACGTCCAAGTAACCTGCTGCATCGCACAGGAACTGCACGGTCTGTACCTATCTCAGAACGAAATGTCGCCATCACAGAGCCGATGGTAGGCATGCTAGCGAGGAATGTTGTTGCTGCACCATGGAGCCGACCAGCTGGATAGCTTTATACGAGAGCCAAAAGGGCGTTTAAGCGCTAAACGTTTAAACGTGCCACGAGATGGCGCAACGTTTCGTTCCTTTCTGGAAGCTACTGCGATAAACATATCCCAAGCGAAATTTCTGGTGTGCATGCTGTTGTCACCGGTCAGTCCTTGCGATTTCCACGCGTGCAAGAGTAGTAGGCTTAGTTCATCATTCCTGGCTACACAGGGAAAGTAATTCAAAAACCGCGCCAAGAAACCGCGAGGTCGGAGAGTGCACAGGGCCGCATGACGCACCGCTGTGGTGAAACACGCACTTGGAGTGTGGCCTAGATTTCTACTTGGCCGAGGGTTACGGTAACAGCGCGCTACAAAACTGACAGCCAGAAAAGATAGACGTATTCGACTCCGCTAGCGCCTCTGCGTCGGCGTCGCATTTTCAAAAGTATTTACTTCGTACAACCTGTTCCTGCTTTACGGTCGCCTCTTCCGCGATTCGTTTGAAAGTTATTCCACCTTTTTTTTTTTTTTTTTTTTTTCCACCATGCCAAGCAATACGCCGTGCCCCGATCAGTGCTCTCCCTCCTAGCAACTGGGCGCTGGGGAGAGGCGGAATGGCAATCATACCCAGGGAGGACAACAAACGGACACCGGTCCGAGCAGAATGTTTTATAGGCGCTCTAACTCCAAAGAGACAAGGACGACAAGCCAGAATGACTGGTTCAAAGGCGCTCACGGCGCCGCTCGATGTGCAAAACTGCATGCACGTGCGTTGGGCTTAGACCAATCACTTATTTCTGCGTCGGCCAGCCTCCTACACCACGTTTCAAAAATTTCGGGGTTGAAGTCCCTGACAGCACAGATGCGGAGCCCTACGTGGTGCTGATTCTGACAGCAAGAGCACTCCCAAGCAGACGCAAAAAAATCGCGCCGCACTTTCGTGGCAGAGGCAGTAATTAGCGAGTACCTGCCGGACATATCTCCGAGTTTTTTTTAATATGATTATTATAATTGCGCCTTTTTTACACCTAAGATTTAAAATCGCGCTTCTATGAAGTAGCTACGTACCAGTTTTTTTTTTTTTTTACATTTCCGGTGAGATATCATCCCGCACTATCGGAAGAGTTCTGCTCCAATACGGCAAGTTGTCAACTGCTTTGTTTTTCAAGCGAGGGAACATTGCTAAAAGCGCGAGGTTGTAAAGGTGAAGTCTGCGGCGACTACCTACCACTCCACAGCGTAAAACTTCAGCGTCTTTGGCAATTGAACTAGTCCCAGCGATTCACGCTTGCACGTGAGGCCCAATACGAACCCGCCCGGTTAATTAGCTGATTAACAGTGACTGCGGTATCTACGGCTGACAGCGTATTTTACCCGCACGCAGGCCGCAAGCTATAGACTAATACCCTGTCAAACGTGCCTATTTAAGTGCACTTACGCCAAGTGCACTTGGGCGTCCCGAATTACACTTTGGCTGCGCGCTGTTAAACGACGAAGCAAAGTGCCCTTGGCCATGATGTCAGTGACGATCGGAGGCGTAAATATTACGCAAAATGTCTTGAAATTTTCTCTATTTATCACGTGAGCAACAATGTAAACATTACGTTGTCTTTGCACTGCTCAAAATCGCAATCGGCACCTCACAGAAGTCCACGAAAAAACGGAGTCGAGACGTCAACTGAACACCGGCGCTGATATCTTCGCTGTTATTCACTGCGCAATGAATCGCAGCAGCATTATAATTTGGGGGAAATTATCTGAAACGGGAACACAACCACAGGGCCAGAAGAAGCCACGTGCGAAAACGCCGCAGAGAACAGCTGCCATGGAGCAAAACCCCACCAGGCGGCGCTGGCACGTCGTTGAGAGCGACGTTATTTTCTTGTTTTTCGTCGCCGCTTCTCTTCTTGTAAAAATAATTGAACAACATATCTATAATTAACTTGTAACATTACTTATTATCATCTAAACGCTCGCTGTTTTATGTTATTTTTCCCTTAATTGATTGATTGTGGGGTTTAACGCGCCGACGCAACGCACGCGATGAGGCGCGCCGTAGTGGAAGGCTCCGGATTAATTTTGACCACCTGGGGATCTTTATCGTGCGCCGAAATCTCGTACACACGGGCGTTTTTGCTTTTCGCCTCCATCAGAAAAGCGGCCGCCGCGGCCGGGAATCGAACCCGCGACCTCGTGCTCAGCAGCGCAACGCCTTAGCCACTGAGCCACCGCGGCGGGTGTTATTTTTCCCTATTTTGACCCCTGCGGCCCAGACCACTCACTCGGCGAGCCGGCCCGGGTAAGGTGGGTCATTCGGCTTTGCAGTTTAGCCTGGTTTAGCTGCGCCTGAATGACATTTTAGCCGAGTGCACTCCGGTACTTGCTAAACCGACCGAAGATTGTTGATTTCTGAAATGTTAGAAATCAACTATTGCAACAATAATACGCATTCCATTATTTCTTTTTTTGTTTTCTTACAAGGGAAATGCAAATTGTATATTTAATATTAATGTTGTCCGCAAGAATTTTTAAATGTTGCATGTCTCAACGTTTTACAAGCTACCGCTTGTCACTTGTGGCCACTCTAAGCGAATTCACCGCTTCAGCCGAACCACCAGCGCGATACAAAATCGTCTGAGCGAAACATAAAACTAACATTGTGTTAAACGGGACATTATAATTAAGTCTGGAGACCAATCCTACACGCGGAGCGTAGAAAATGAACGGGCAGTAACTCCCTTATTTCTCCGCTGAACCGGTGACTACGCGCGCACCCCTCGGGCCAGAACACAGACGAACGCGCGCTACTTGTACCCCCTGGCAACCATCGTTTCTATAATAAACTGTTCTATTATTCAAGTTACGTTTATTCTAGTAACTTTGCTCCCAACAACGGTGGATGCATGCGGGCGGCGGCACGTCCAGTAGAGCTGCCGTTAGGCCCGATCGCGTGCGCACGGCTCGCGAGTTTTTCTCCATCGTCTTTTCGCGAAAGCCTCGCGGTCTCGTCACCCTACGGCCTACGAGTGGGCCTTCCGTTCAACAATGGCGGAGAAGACAGACATTCCGAGGACACCTTAGCACTTCAGCATTAAAGGAGCACTGACACCAATTTTCGGCGTTAATATTATTGCACAGTTCGCTTCCTTCACTCTACAGAATACCCTGGCTGAAATATGAGCGCCCTGCGACGCGAAGAACATAGTTCAATTGGATCTCATTTATCGCGCTGACGGAGCAGCGCGCGGAGCGGCACCAGGCGGCACTCGGCAGATGGACATCAGCGTGACATCACCCCGTGAAGCCAAAAGAAATGACGCGACAGGGCTCGTCAAAAACTCATGACGTCACTTCACGCGCGCGGCCCCACGAGCGGCGAGAGGGCGCAACACCCTCTCAAGCGGGCGCCGGTGACGTCCGTACAAAGCGGTGAGGTCAGGCCGGGATTCTGTCATATGTCATATGAAAGCGCGGGAATTCGAAACAAACGATTTTCAGGCCGTTCAATGTAATTACTATCGCGCGCTGAAGTATTTGAAGTGCTGTTTCAGGTTCGCCAGATCATTAAGCATCGATAAAAGCAATAAAAGTGTTACATAAAATTTTCGTGTCAGTGCTCGTTTAATGTCCAATCGACCGCCGCTGGGTGAGTTTTGCTGAGGGGAAATCCGTGGTGTACTGGCGTGACCGGCCACGTTTTCGCTGCCGCCCATAGCAGCCAGCGACGATGTAGATGTTTCAGATTCCACGGGTGTTCGGTACGTGCTGCCGCCCAGAGTGCTTTGCGTGTGGAACGCGTCCTATGGCTGCTACGCGCGACAGATGCCGGGCGCCGGCTTTTTGCCTTCATAGACCAGTTAATGCTTTCGCAAGCGTTGATTAATACACCTATGCGGGTATGTGCTGCTTTAAGCGTTAGCCAATACACCTCTGCCTACGCACAGCCGCATATGGGTTGTTTAGAAACCGTTTCGCTGCTACAGAAGCCGGCTTTTCTTTTTTTCTTTTTTGCTCGAAGGGCCACTTATTGCGTTTGCCTTAAAAACTAGTCGCTGAACTATGCAAGGAGTTTGTGATTGCTAAAAGAGAAAAGCTGTTGAAGAGGCAATACATAGGCCTTCCTTATATCTTGAGTTTTCTCTACTCCTGAATGGGAAGACCCTACCAAGGAGGAAAGCCTCTGGTTTTGCGCACAGATCCCGGATCCGCTCAGTGGCGTCCTCTCGCAAACGGGCATACCGCAATGGTCACGTACATTTTAAAGCGAAGCTTTCCATGCCCCTTTGATGGCGTTGACGTCCGAGTAAACCACTGCAGGGAAGCCAAC
Organism: Haemaphysalis longicornis; assembly: GCF_048455015.1. Lineage (NCBI taxonomy): Eukaryota > Metazoa > Arthropoda > Arachnida > Ixodida > Ixodidae > Haemaphysalis > Haemaphysalis longicornis. The sequence goes on from NW_027526203.1 coordinate 161,382,957, forward strand.
TTTCCATAATTGCTTTCACAAAGAGTACATCAATCATAAATCACATAACATGACACCGGGATGTCTTTGCACACCTAACGGACCTCTCGTAATAGGCTTTTTTTTTTGTGCGCGTATTTTTAAATGCCTCTAGAAAACGAAGCAACGCAGCCTCTATTCCCTCAGGGATCTTCTAACAAAAAATCAAGCTTTCGGAAGCAAGGTATAAAACAAGCCCCACACAATCACGGGGATCTTTTCTGCACATTTCCGTTTCTTGTTGCATGTGGTCCGGAAAATTTGTGAGTCATCATTATTTAATCTTGTGCCCCGTTTTATGTTTTTAATTCGCAAAAATTCCTCGCTGTTGTGGAGAGGCCGGCGAACAAAAGCTGCCAGTGTCGATCGGTCTCTTCGATGACCACCAGTTTCCCGATTTATTTACCGAGTTGTAAGCGACCCACCTTCCAGCCTACATTTTTTTTTATTGATGGTTTTAAATGGAATGCGCATGCGTTCAAAGAAAGAAAAAAAACCCGCGAGTCAGCGTTTGGTTTTCCCAACTGCTTTCTTTTGATTATCATCAGTATTCGCAACTCCTTCGTTCTTGTGTAAAACCACGAGCGTCTACAGCATGCAACGTGTCGAAGTGTTTGCGCAAAGGGCGCACGCTGGTTCCCGCGCTTTTTTGTTCTTTCCCCGGAGCTCCACTTCCTGCACTGGGTCACGAGACCAAGGCCGCGAGTGCGTGCACCGCTTTCTGTGCCCCGCCGCGGTGAAGGGCCCAAGTGGACGGCGCGCAGGGCTGCCGGGAGCATTGTTCGTCTCGATGACCCAGATGCCGAGACCGAGATCTGGCCATTACCGCCTTTCGCAGTGGGTTGGCCACACGAACTGATGTAACCAGCCCCTTGGCGACGAATAAATCGTGCTGCCAGCCGACACTGCGGTGATAGCTGCCGACGCGGTCTATATAGGGTGTGATAGTAGAGAGTTATAGCCGAGCGGAGAGCCGGCCCCGGTGCGGTACGCGGTACACCTGCGCTTTTCCGACACTGCAACGCGCAGTAGCGCTGGTCGCCTACCGTGCCGGGACCGGTTCTCCGCTCTTCTATAACTCTCTATTGACTCTAAAGTAGCAGAGCAGAGAATCGGTCCCGGTACCGTTCCCGCGAGTGCACGACCAGCTACCCTGCGCATGCGTAGAATCGGCATCGCCACCTGTGTTCTCACGCAGGGCGCGGGTCTACTACCATGTACTGTGCCAGGACCAGCTCTGTACTCTGCTACTTAAACTATATCTTATGCCCAAGTGTGGTGATGGACAAACAGTGGACGGGAGGAAAGGGATTGCAACTTCCTCCGGGGCCAAAGCTGTTTATTTCTTAAATAACAGAAAGCGGCGTCTGAGTACAGAGGTTTTGGAAGTGTTTTAGTGCTAGGGGAGCTCGAGATAATCGCTGGGGATGATCATGATGACGACAACGAACATGTTTTTGAGGCTCCATTTCCACTTTCCGCCTACCATGTGTTTAGGCGCGCCAATCTTTCGCGTTTTATTTTTGCATTTTGTGGTTATGCAAACCAAAGTGCGTTTTCTGTAGGCGCCTGCATAGTTTTTCAGAGTGGTCGGCCTTGGCGTATGAAACTGAATTTTTAATAAAAAACCATTTATTTCAAGCAGCAAGTTTTATCCTTTTGAAGCATTCTACATAATGCAGTAATTAAGGCTACATTTGTTCGGTTAGTAAAGAACAATTGTACCCTCTGCGGGGCGCTCGAAACGCACTTGCAAGCGCCTGCACGCTCGATAGAATCGACACCGTAAATAAAAATATGGAAAGGAAATCATTCACGCCTCCTTACAGGAACAGCAAAACACTAATGACAGCAGTGTCAGTAACAAGTCATAAGAAGAAAAGAAACAAGGTGAATGGGAATTAAATAACAATTACCCTTGGCAAAATGACTCGCTCGTATTGAGCCTCGCGTTTCGTGGGCCACTACGGCCAGTTTTGTTTTTTCGACCCATGATTTTCCTAATCGTGCCAAGGCCTGAAACAAAGAAAAAAAAGGGAGAGGGGGGGGTGGAGTCTGAGCTTTTTTTTTTTTTTTTTGCTGCGAGGAAACTAGAGCCTCTCCTGCCCCCTCCCACCCTCCCCTTTTTGGAGCCCCTGTCCGAGTTATTGATTTTAAATGGAAAAAACACACAGTAGGGTTATCCCGGGTCAGGCCGGTGGGACTTGCCTCGGCGTAGCTATATATGCCATGTTATTCGTCTGTGTAAAAACGGCGCCACGGTTCTGCAGATGCCCTAATACATTTGCCCCTTACGTGCGTATACCTGCCATCGCGATGCATCTTCGGCATCATGATTCGCTAATTGCCGAGGTGATGATGAGAGGAATGATTCTCCTCCTCCAGGTTCCCCTTTTCGCTAAGGAGTGTAACAAAGAGCGTCAATTGGCGGATGGGTAGAGAGGAGAGCAGAATGGTGGGCCAGTGTCTTGTAGCTGCGGTCCGAACCTGCAGCTCCTAATGATGGGGAGTGCAGAACTCAACCCGATCGCCTTTTAAACCGTTTAAAAACCCCATCGCTTTGTCATCATATTCTGGGCTCTTCAAAGTCCACCCAAAGAAGAATCCATCCCTAATTTTTCTCCCTCTTGCACTTGAAAGGTTCGCCAAAACTCAGCTAAACAAAGCGCACCGATCGAATCTCAGCTTCGCGAAACCTCGGAAATAAAACGAAGAGAAATGCCGACTGAAAGACGGCGGCGCCACCTAATTGTAAATTTCTCTGGACGCCGCAATTTGCCCTTTGCGAGCGGCTTACGTAACTGTGCGAAACGAACAGGCGCAGTTAGGGTATGTTTGATTAAGACGCATGATGCGCGCTCTGTCTCAATATTCGCTTGAAGCGCACGTGGACTACCGCGCAATAGTTTTCCTGCTCGGGAGGCACGAACTGGGTTTGCGGCTTTCATTTTGATCCTTTTGAAGTAGACAGGGACGAGCCGGCCCTTTCCTTGCTCTCTGCGTTAATATTCATGACAAGCATATGTTATTACGCAGCACGCACTAGGAAAGCGCCCACGGCGTCAATGAGATACTTTTCTAGTTTGGTAGGTGCCGTCGATTTTCTAATTCAGCGAACTGGGCTCGCGCCTGAGAAATAGATTTGAAGAATACTCATCCGGAAAGCGTTTCCCTTTTGCGCTGAGTTTTTGGCTCGCTCTCTATACGAGAGTCGTAAGCGAGCTTACAGGCTAATTTAGCTGAGTAGAGACTTTCAGTAATTAATTAATACAGCGCAGCTGTTAGCCTCTCGTTGGTTTGGAATATTTTGTGTCGTAAACAACAAAAAACCCACGCAAGACCCAGCAGTTCTTGCCCAAAACACCGAGTGTACGCGTCATAGCTAACCAGGCGTGCAGCATAGAGCTCAGTATTCGTGTAAAGAAAAAAAAAACCAGAAAACAAGCCTCAGAACCGCATAATGGTTGATAAGGCGCTGGTGAACAATGAGACCCCCCCCCCCTCCCCATGTGTTCTGGTAAAGATTAGTTTCCAGCTGTGCTGAGCACGAGGTCGCGGGTTCGATTCCCGGCCGCGGCGGGCGCTTTTCTGATGGAGGCGAAAAGCAAAAACGCCCGTGTGTACGAGATTTCGGCGCACGATAAAGATCCCCAGGTGGTCAAAATTAATCCGGAGCCCTCCACTACGGCGCGCCTCATCGCCAGCGTTGCGTCGGCGCGTTAAACCCTACAATCATCATCAGTTTCCAGCTGTTCTCGAAAGGGGAGGGGGGGACGTCATTCGAGGGCTAGCGCATGCGTCAGGCAGGACCCAGCATTTGCCCCCTGAGAAGCCGAGTGCAAGCGACCAGCCCGCCGAAACAAGGAACAGTTCATACCTTCCCCCGAAAGCATATGCAGGGGTTTAGAACAGCTGCACTGGACATCCACTTTCGCAGGGCCGGATGGCGACCATTTTTTATTCGTTTATTTATTTTCTTCTTATGGAACTGGTTGACTGGGTGATATATACTCTGCTAAATTAATTGAATTAATTAGCCATTTTATAAAACATTGTCCAGCAAAAGTCTGCTGGTATGTATTGTAGGTAGTTCGCACTGAGCTAGAGTTCGCACACTGATTTGTCGTGTTTGACTCGATTAGTGCTTGCGCGCTTAAAATGATCTAGGGCGCTTCCGGGTGTCTCGGAGATATCACCAGGAACGCTTCTCGGGAGCCCAAGTTTCCACTCCGCCCTTTGTTCCCCCGGGAGACCCAGCCGGCATAGAGACACTGAATAAGCGTAGCTAAACGTAGCTTATTTAGTGGCTCTAAGCCGCAGAGCCAGAGTGTTCAGGTGCATAACTGGACAGCAACCACTTTGCCCCTTCGCACACTCCGGTCACGCAGGCCTTTTTCCTCCTGGAACGCCCAGCGAGTACCAGGGTGTGACGTGACCCCGCATAAAAGTCATGGTGGCCGGTCGTTAGGTCATTAGACATTCAGTCTTGATAACGTGTTAGTTGTACATAAGGCCCCTCAATCCGGCTCTCGGCGTCCCCGGCTTCTACCCCCCCCCCTCTCTCTCTCTCTCTCTCTCTCTCTCTCTCTCTCTCTCTCTCTCTCTCTCTCTCTCTCTCTCTCTCTCTCTCTCTCTCTCTCTCCCCCCCCCCCCCAGTTCCGGTGAATGCGAGTTCATGCACTTTCGCCGACAACAGCATTCCCCGAAACTGTTTTCAGACACTTTCTTTCCCGTAGTTTTCTTCGCGCATTTACCGCTTTCTTTTCAACTTTCCCCCCAACTCAACTTTCCCCCGACAGCGCTCCTCCTGTCTCCCTCATGTCTTCGTCCTCGTTTTTCGCGCAGCTTTATTTCTCACTCATGAGCCAACTAGCCAGCAAACAACCCCTTTTACGACAGAATGCACTGTTTGTGACTCTTTCTGGCGCCGGAGGCCAAAGAGGGCCGTGACAATGGTGCTCCTTCCTGGCTCTTTCCGTCGCCAACGCGTTGGGCTAAACGCATTGACACGGAGGGGACGAACTTCCTAGAAAAAGTGCTTCATGTTCTTTTACACACACATAGGGTTCTTTAGTTAAAACAGGAGTGTAACTGCTGAGCTTGCCGACGTCAGCGCATACTTGGGATTGTAGCCGACTTCGCCTCCGCCCGTAATGAACCAACATCAAGACCATGTTGAAGACGCATTCACGTACAGCATTGCGAGATTCCCGTTTTGGAAGAAGGGGTCAAACTAGCAGCTCTCAACCCCCCCCCTTATCTCTCTCTCTCTCTCTCTCTCTCTCTCTCTCTCTCTCTCTCTCTCTCTCACACACACACACACACGCACACACACACGCACACGCACACACACACACACACACACGCACGCACACGCGCGCGCGATAGCAAGAACGCTGATACCACTTTTGGGCCCTCCAGAAGTTTACCGCTCAATGTCGTCCCCGCTCAAGCTCACATCTCAACTCACGCGCTGCAAATCGTGCACATTCCTGCGCCTCCATCGGTTAAGCTGATCGACGACGTCGGTAGGTTACAGCAGTTCCGTCATTTTCGCAAGTATTGCTCAATATTCGGTTTGGGACATATTTACATCGGCTTAAAATACATCACTGGCTGCATAGAACTTTCCGCGTGCGTCGTGGAATATCAGGCAAGACAGCCGAATAACTATGGAATTCCTGACGGGCGCTAACTTCCAACTTGCAAGTCAGCGCCCGTTTATGTTCTTATGTGTCTAAGTCTCGCGCTGTTGGAAGTCGTTTCAAGATCATGAACCAAGTAACGCAAACCAGAGTCCTGCAAAATCAAGCGGTGAGCCAATAAAAGAGTACCTTTGAGGTCCGGGCTTCCCCACGAGGCAGGAAGTAAGAACGTGCGATGAACATGACGCTAATTTCATGTATGTCATGCCACGTGACCCAGTATATACGTTACGTAGAGGGTCCTTTAAAAATGGCAGCTTCTCCACTCCGTGCATGATGGCTAGGGTGCGGAGAACGGGGACTCGAAATGACATCCAAGTTGCGCCCTGAGTGACATCCGATTTGCGCCCCGACCGTCATTCAATTTGAGCCGTGAGGTGCCCCTTGATTATTCTCTAAATGAAACCGCAACTCACGGCTCAAATCGAATTGCGCTTGATTTTGGCGTGATGGTGATGTGCTCGCGAATGGACGCAGACGGACATTGGGAGGTCCTAAGGTACTGCGCACCGTTACAGTAGAGGGAGTAAGCCGTTTGACTATCGGGTAAGACGACTGACACTAACTCTTTCTGGTCTGCCAGGCAAGGCACAGGCTCGAATCCTGCCGGTGCCTGTGTGATTTTTTGCGATTCGGACATTGTGCGGTCCTAAGGTGCTCCGTACTTAAAAGGGACGTGCCTCGTACTAAAATTTATTCGGCTCGAACCAATCTTGACCCGACGATATCGCGTTTCGGAGGCATTAAAAATATATATTAGCCGGATGAAGCTGGATTCAAGCTGCGTTTCTTGAAACAAGGTTTTTTGTCCATCGTTTTCGAAAACCTTCGCTTGGGGATGGCCCTTGGTCAGAATAGTCGGAGACAGCATTATTTTGGGCATGTAATTAAGAAGGCATGGTGACGCTCCTTGGCGGAGGCGCAAGACAACTCTGCTAAATATTATTGCAGGGCAGCAGCGGCGATTGAGTAACTCATCAGCTGAAGGGGAAGAGCTCTTCGCGCCAGACTGATTGAACAAACCAAAGAACAAAGGCGCAAACCAACGAATGAGTGGGCAGACTGGATGCAATCAATCCCGCATAAGTGGCATATAGGACACATGCGGTGTTGTAGTGCAAACACTGCACTCCATCGGATATGAATACCATTTTATATGGATTTCTCAAGGCCTGCCAGCAGCCGCAGTAAAAGTCACCACATGCGCAGAAAATGGCAAGCTTTTACGGGTTCCACTCATGAGCCGCGAAGGGGGGGGGGGGGCAAAGGGACACTTCCCCCACCTTCTCCCTCTCCCCTCGCAATGCAACGGGTTTGCCCCTTTGGGCCCAATATCCTGCGACCCCCACTGATCAGCCTTATGAATTCCTGCGCCAAACGTTTGACGTTCCTTCCTTTCAGGGGCTGGGGATGTGGCGTCTCCTGCCGTCGTCGTCGTCGTATTCATCGTCTCATGTAGTCACGGTACTAGAGCACCGGGGAACTCGTTTACGCCTCGCGCTAGAACGTAACGCGTGCTAAGAAAACACCGGGGCACTCGTTTATGCCTCGCGATGGAGTGCCTATCGCGTACTAAAAATAAAAAAAAAAAAAAAACACCGGGACACCCGTTTAGGCCTCGTGCTAGAGAGCTCCATGCTCCAAAGACGAGAGACGTTTACAGCAAAGCTGTACACCTCTATCCCGAAACGGTTTCAGCTCCGTTGTCAAAAACGCCAAGGCGCCAATACTACACTTATACACTGCAAGCTTCACCCCTCCCCAGGTTTCACGTTTGTGAAGATGGTACGGGATTTTTTAATACTTGCGATGCCTAGTACTGTTTTTGTTGTTGTTATGCGTGAATGTTGTTAGCTTTTTTATTGGGCTTTCCCGTGGGCTTTCCCGCACAAGCTACGGACTATGGTTGCGTGCGGACTGTTGGCTTAGAGCAAGGATGCCCAGAGCACTGTGGCTAAACGCATAAAGGCGTCAAGGAAAGAGGAAAAAGACGTGTGCAGTATAATCAATATTCCGACACACACCTCATCACCCTTGCAGGGAATGCGAGCTTCGAGTGATCCGGGGCTGTTCCCACGCGCGCGGCCGTGGAACATCCGAAGGCGCAACTGCCCTCACAAGCACAAGGAAAATTCTGCGTAAATTAAGAGGAAAACAGAGAAAATAAAGTCGCCTCGTGTTTACAGATAACGCCTGTGTGGCGCGTTTGTTGCTTGCTTTCTTTTTTTCTCTTTCACCCCTTGCAGCACGTTTGTTAGAAATCATGCTCTTCTTGGGCGTTCGCGGCGTTTCGTACTCAACGTTGTAATGCCGTTTTTTAACGAAGATTGTATTTCTTCGGCTACTTAAACGCGAAAATTTTGGTCTGTATGTCTGTCCGTCTGCCCTACGATTGAGTCGGCCGGCCAAAAGTTGAAACAGTCCCTGGACGAGACGTTTGTAGAGGCAAAACATTTCTAATCTACTAAATCTGGTGGCAATGGTCATACTTGTCAACATTGTTAAGCAAACAGAAAGCAGTAGGCATGCTTGGGGCAAGACATCAATAAATAAGTGACATTTGCAGTGTTCTGTTAGTTAAAAATACAGGGCTGCTTGATTTATGCAATGGCAAATGAAAAAACATGCCTTGCACGAAAATGTTTTCACCTCAAATTACAAACCGCGCTCGCGGCGCCGCTCATGGCAGTGTTCCAAGTTCTAAAAGGGCAAAAGGTTCCAAGAGATAGTGCGAGAAGTGGAGCGCGGCAAAACTGAATTGACTTTAAGAAGCCTCCCCTGTGTTTATCGTGGGAGAAGGGAAACGAGAGGGGGGGGGGGGGAGAGCGTGGCAGAGAAGACAGGCATTTACGTGGCAGAGGCGGCCGACGATTTTCGACATTTCGATGACAGGGGGGAGATACGTGCCCAGTTTTTTTAACATCGACCGCAGTAGTAGCGCGCCCTTGTCGCTTTCATTGGGCCGTCAATATCTCAGCCACAGCAGCTGAAATAGACGCATAAACAGCGCAGCGGCGGTACAGGAGGAACAAATACACTGCGTACGCTCTCATTCGCGGAACGGCTGAGACCCCAACTTTGTACTCCGGTCCCAGAGGGGGTGAAGGGCCGACGAAAGGGTGTCCCGAGCGGCGCCCATTCTGGCCGGCGTGGCAACGTACGAGCGGCCCCGTTACGACCGTGACCGTGTTGGAAGCCCGACGTCACGTCCGGCTCTCGGCGTTACGATCGAGTAAACCCGGTACGCCGGCAAGGAATCCCCCCGGCAGCGGCCGAACGTACGCAGGCGGGAGAGAATGAGCGGCGGCGTCTGCTCGTATCGAGGTCGAGTTCAGGGTAGCCGCTCCCCCCTCCTCCCTCCGCTCCTCTTCCTGCTCCGCAAGCGCACTTCGCCCAGTTTGTGCCGGATGACTTTGACGCCGCCTCCCGTTGCGGCAAAAGTAGCTGCCAGATGCCGACGTGCTTTTACTCACGCACCAGGCTAGTACCACAACGCCTAACTTCCTTTTTTTTTCTAAAGTCAGCGTTATTCGTAAAATGATAATCAATTGCAGACACCGAACCGCTTTTCTTTTTAAAGCTCTAAAGCTAAGCTTTACATGACTAGGCGAAATGAAAATCCAGCCGTACTGTGTACGCAGAAAACTCCTCGGAACCCCGATAAGAATGCGTGAAAAAAGAAAAAAAAAAATAACGCGGGAAAGTAGTTTGAAGGAAGAGAGAGTGTGGCAGGGTGTATCTCTCACGCTGCAGGGCTCGCGTGAGCAGCCAGCTGTTGCGTGAAGTACAGATCAAGCGATTTTGTCTGGCAAATTGGAAGCAACGTCTAGTTGTAATCTTGCGAGTTGACGGTGTTTCCGTGTAAGAAATTTTCGACATGACTTTCCTTTTTGGAACACTTCGCCAGCGCGGCCCATTTTTAGAATGAAAATTCGAGAGGGGCGAGGGTGAGCTAGGCGTACAAGAAGATGGCCGACAGCAGGGCGCGCAAAAAGGTCCGAGTCCGGCTACGTAGGAATGCGACGGTGTTCTCGGGAGGATCCGGACATTTCGGTGCGCCGACATTTCGGTGCACGGACTTTCCGGTGCACGGACTTTTCGGTGCCGCATGTCTACAAGCGGACCGAATTGGTGCACGAAATGTGCCAAGAATTCTTTTAACATATAAGCTTTAATATTTTAATTTCGTCAGACGATATGACTTTAACGTTCGAGAGTTGTGTGCCTTTCAAATTTTACTTTCGTTCAACCTTTTTAAAACATTATTATACAAATGAACAGCCCCAATCCTTTATCCTCAGTGTTACTGTAGCGCTTTGATTTCAATTGATGCGTTTGCCCATTTTGAACTCTACTACCCGACCCTCAACCGTCACGAAGAAATGAAAAGGAAAGACACCAAGCTGGCTTTTAATAAAAGCACGTGTGCATTCGCCTTTCACGATTTTCTCTATAACCCCCGTCGTCGTTGCATCCGGTGTAGGTTCTACTTAAAAATAATCAGCGATCGCACTTACAGTGGCATTGCTAAGGGGATTGGCCGGGGGGGGGGGGGGGGGCGCATTTGTGCCTTTCCAATGTGCAAAGTGGGCGCCGACAGCTGGTAGACGACTGTTGTAGCTCTCACCACGCCAGCGGATTAAACTTTTCTTCCTCTTTCAATGGAAAAAGGCCAGGAGACGCCTGCATCCAACAATGTACGGCGTGTTAATATACCGGACTTGAAGAGTTAATTGCCGATGGGGCCACCGGGGCGAAGAAGGAGCGATTCCTGGGAGGGGCACGGTCCCTTACGTATGACAGCGACGCGCGGAAGGGTGCAGAGAGCAAGCTTGTTTCTCGAGGGGGCGACACTGCGGCCAACGAGACCGGTCATTGTGTCTTCGGGGGCTTCTTCGGTGGCTTTTTATTGCGCACAAAAGAGATTGGGTTAGCTCATGGTGCATTTATAGCCAGGCATCCGGCCACAGAACTGACTTCGTTGGGATGGCCATCGTCGAGAACGAAACAAAACTGGAGGAAGAGGCTTCTACTTGAGTGGTGAAACCTTCAGCGAACTTCGCAATACCTTAATCGCTACATTGGAACTCTCATCTTTGTGTACACGCACGGGCTGCGCTTCGCAGAGAGGTGCTTTGTGAGATACTTAACGCATTGAAAGGCTACCAGACGCCGCAGCATCCTGACCCCAGTCATACCTGAGGTTGTGAAACGTCGGTTTCTCCGTTTATTGTACAGTTGTTTGCAATGTAATTATAGCTTTTCATTTGCAACCTCGCAACCAGACAGATCGCCGCCAAATTTTTACCTTCATTGTAATGTGTGTGAGTCCTACTTATAATAAATTCGGCCAACACAATTACCCATTGGTTCCGCTGAATGACGATCATACTAATTTGCGACACCACAAGCATGTGCATATGCACTTTTACAGATATTCTAAGGCCCCTCATCCCACGGCACACACACACACACACACACACAAAAAAAAAAAAACTGACATAGCTTGGAAAACTGCGGACCCTTTCCTTCGCGTTTTCTGTGCTTGGGATTAAAGGCAAGTGACATCGCGCTTTTGCTGAAGACGGGAGTGACTGGTATTTCTACGCACAATGCATACACGCTTTAGCAGAATTTAAGAGAGATAGAAGCTCCAGCTGTCTTCTAAAGGCCCATTCTTCTTCCACAACGACATTCTAGACTTCTCCGTATGAAAAAGCTGCCGACAACACTATTTGCAAGTTTGTTTCAGCGTCATAGCACTGCCCACATGAAACACTTCATAAGATTGTCTGCATTTTCGGGGGCAACAGAATTTTTTGTAAAGCTGCTTTCTTGCGATAACGGAAGTGTGCCTTTTATTTAGAGAAAAGTACTTGCCAAATACAATGTAAACACCGGCTGATTTCCTTAGCTGATGTGCACGCGGCAAAAAAGTGCGAAATCACATTATTAAGTCTTTTAAACAAAAACGTCTGCAAAAGCATTTAATTAGTTGGCTGCACACCAGGTGTTTTCTGAACGGGGTGTTAAACAGGAATAAAGAAATTCTCTACAATCGAAGAGCCCCATTACGCATCCATTTTTACGAATCGATGTCGACAGCTGATTAGGCGACGACCGGGACACACCAGTGACGTAGAGCACCGCTAAAATCCCCAACACAGCTTCCGTGGCGATTCGGCAAGAAAACAGAGAACGGACACAGATGGAGCACACGGTGCACGTGACGTTTGCTCCTCTGTAGTGAATAAGTAAAACTAGTAATAAAGCCTCTGCTGAAAGTAAAAAAGAAAAAAAAAAAAAAAAGACGGCCTGCGTTGCAACCCCCTTTCTACGAAACAGCGGCCGCGGGGGGGTGAAGGGTCTATACAAACAGGCGCGCAAAATCGGACGCTGCCCCTTTTTGTTAACTCTCTCTTGAATGACACACAGCGAGAAAGAGGGGACGTCTCATTGTGTGGCCCGGCTCCAACAGCTCCGCACGCTGAGCAGAACTTGTTTTCAGGTGTGCATGGTTAGTGAATAGGCAACTCGCGCAAACATGTTTTTGGTGGGACAGAGCGTTCGAGCCCCGCTGGTATAAACTATAGTTCCCGGACGGAGCTGCAGTCCGGTTTCAAACAGGAAAAAGCTAATACGCAAGGCACGCGCTTTTACTACACAACGCTGGAACCCCTGTGCCGCTGTTTCTTCTTTTCAAAGTTTTTGTCTTACAGGGGAATTGTTTATTCACTCTGCACGCGTGTGCATATTTATTAAAAATGACTCCGTGCGGCAGCTTGCGGAGAAGAATGGCAGGAAGTTAAGCGGCGCTTTGCTTTGTGACAAATTCCAAACAGCTTTTTGTCTTATTTTTTTTCTCCCAAAAGAAAAATCCGTACTCGACTTTTTCCTTTCGGAGCAAGACAACCTGCTCCAAGGCGGTCATCGGAAGTCGCCATTTGGCGAAACATAGTCAAATACATAGTAAGCAAAATCAATGCAGCGATGTATTCAGGAGGCGAAATGATTTACACCCAAAAGCGTGCCCGAAAACGGGATAAATATCTGAATACTGGCTTGTAGGAGAGAGAGAGAGAGAGAGAGAGAGAGAGAGAGAGAGAGAGAGAGAGAGAGAGAGAGAGAGAGAGAGAGAGAGAACTTTATTGTGTGCCCGGTATGAGGTCCAGGGAAAAGGAAGAGGTTGGAGATCCCCTTTCGAAGCCTATGTCGCCTCCTTTGTTTTCCCTCGATTCAGGTGCGTATTCGCGACGCTAGCAGGGACATTCTGGACGTCCTTACCATAAAATGTCTTACAAAAATGTACTAGAGAGTGAACTAACGCTGCCGCCATGTACCATCATGGTAATTGTATAAAGAATGCAGATCAGCATTAGCTTCGTAATTGGCTCGCCTTCAAACATTTTATAGAGTGCAAAAACACATATGTATGGATTAAAAAAAAAAAAAAAACTCTTCAGCAGTCAAAAAGTGAAAAGCGCATCTTTTGGTTCTGCAGCGCAAGAGGTGAGCGCGAACATTTTTTGCCTGCGATTAATGGCGCCATATATACTGACGGGTCTTGCCAGCCGTTAGAAAGGCCCTTAATCTTTGGCAGTACCACACGAAAATACACTTTAACAGTTTCCCCATTATTTTGAAAGAATCAATTCAGAGAACAGAGCGCGAAAGTTGTATAGGTACGAAAAAACACCAGCACTGTAGGTTATCTATGTACGCACTTTCGTAATAGCGTATGAACTGCGTCGGTGTGGTTGACGCCAAATTGAACGACGCTGTGTCGTTGGCGGCGTCCTGCATAGCCGTAAAACCGTTTTGGCCGTACCGCCCAGCCAACGCTTATATCAAAAGACGTCGGTAAGACTTTTATTCAAAGCAGTAACGAGCCGCCTTTTTTACGCTGCCGCACAAGCGGATCCTTTTCACGCCCAGCATAATTATTCTGGAAGTGCTGCTATTTCATTCACCGACTCGGATGGTGTGCATGCAAGCGAGCCACCTTTGACAGCTATTTATGCAGATGACAATGAAACGTTTAGCTCATCCACGGCGACAATTTCCCTCGTTTTATTCTAGAAACCCTAAAAACTAGCTTTGATATTTCTTAGCATTGCTGTCGCAACATTTGCAAAGGGCCATTCTTGCAGGGGGATGATAGAAGCTCTCTCCCTCCCCTTCGCAGATACCTATTTAGTCTATGTTGCTCGCTTGACGTCGCATAAGCACAAACAGCAGAAGAACGCGGGAAGGAGAATTTTTTTTTTTAGCGACACGCGTAATTATACACCAACTTTCCCAAATCACCGCCTTGGGCATGAAACCCGCAGTAACACCGTTAACGCCGCAGTGACATTTTGATTCGTACACTTCGTGGCCACTTAGTCTAAATACTTGACGTGCTGATTAACCAGATGGGAAAACTGGTTGAGATGGTGGAAAAAAAATCGCATCCCCTTTCTTAATAGAAAGATGGTTCAAACGGGAAGCTGCTGCGACCGCGTCGAAATGGCGTTATCAGATAGACATCGGACACATAACACAGGGACCCAGGTTGGATGCCGAACACGGGAAGGAGTTTTTTTTTCTTGAGGCAGTTGATGCGTCTTAGCTCATCATCATCGTTGTTTTGTGAAACCTATTCTATAAATTTGGCTTTCCTGCAGTGGGTTTTTACGTGGACGACCCACGCCATCAGTAAGGCATAGGAAGCTTCTCTTAAAAAAAACGTATAAACATATTCACGCGAACTTTACGTTCAGCTGCATAGCTCCGTCCATTGGCTCACTGCAGCTATCAAAATCTCACCAATCGCTTCCAACCAAGAGCGTACAAAGTACAACCACCCTCGGTTCCTGCCACCGCTCTTTTCCGATCATCGTTTTTTTTTTTTTTTTACAGCGAAGCTGTTAGCCTCTCATTGGTCGGGAAATTTCGTGTCGTAAACCAAAAACCCCGGCAGGACTAAGCAGTTCTCGCTCAAGACGCCGAGCGCACGCGTTAGGCTAATCAGGCGTGCAGCATAGGGCTCAGTATTCGTGTAAAGAAAAAGAATGAACGACATCCCGCCCTGCGAAAGTGGATGTCCAGCGAAGGCGTTGGAAACCACTACACATCCTGTTGGGGAAGGGTATGAAATGTTCCTCTTTGTCTCGGCGGGCTGGTCGCTTGCACTCGGCTACTGTGGCGGCAAATGCTGGGTCGTGACGCATGGCGTCTTGGGCGAGAACTGCTGGGTCCTGCCTAGACTGACGCATGCGCTAGACCTCGAATGACGTCAACCGCCCTCCCCTTTCGAGCACAGCTGCAAACCTAATCTTTCCGGAACACATGAGGGGGTTCCCATTGTTCACCGGCGTCTTATCATCCATCATACGGTTTCGATGCGCGCTTTGTAGTTTTTTTCTTTACACGAACACTGAGATATATGCTGCACGCCTGATGCGCTCGGCATCTTGGGAGAGAACTGCTGGGTCCTGCCTGGGTTTCTTCTTTACGACACGAAATTTTCCGACCAACGAAAGGCTACCAGCTTCGCTGTAAAAAACCAGAAAACATGCATCGAAACCGCATGATGGATGATAAGGCGCCGGTGAACAATGGGAATCCCGCCCCCCCACACACACACTTATCCCCATGTGTCCTGGAAAAGATTAGGTCGGCAGCTGCTCTCGAAAGGGGAGGTGGGTTTACATCATTCGAGGGTTAGCGCATGCGTCAGGCTAGGGAGGACCCTCAGAAGGGAAAATGTTTGGGCTGTTGGTTCATAGTCACACAGAAAACAAGCGCTTTAAAAAAAAAAAACACAGGACGAGGCGAGGACCCATCAGTTCTCGCCTAGGACGCCAAGCGCGTGCGTCAGGAGCAAGCATTTACCGTCAGAGAAGCCGAGTGCAAGCGACAAGCCTGCTGCCGGGACAACGAGGAACATTTGATACCCTCGCCATAAGCATGTGTAGTGTTTTACAACAGCTACGCTGGACACTTTCGCATGGTGGGATGGCGTCCATTTTTTAGGTGTCTCAGGTACTATATGCTTTCTGAAATTAAGCGCTGCAAGACCCGTACACGAGCGATTTGAGGTCTCCCCAGTTGCCTCAGGCGACACGCGGTCGTTTTGAAACCTTCCACGTACTTAGTACGCATCCAGAATAATTCTTTGGACATTGAGCAGCGCGCCGTTTTCCTTGGTAGTCCGTTCCCAGAAAAACGATCCGCTGGCAAGTTCGCGTATTGAGAATCAGATTTGCGGCGTATATACACGCAGATCTAATCATAACCTTACGCCTTGTGCGGCGTTACTGGTCGCGAAGCAGACGCACTCGGTATGCTGCTGGCAACTTGAAAGCGGAAGCAAGCGTCCATTTAACGTCACAGACATGCGCAAAACAGGGACAAAGCCTTTCTTTATGAAAACTTAGGATTACTCTACTTCTACGTACTCGTTCGTCTGACTTTCATGAGGCCGGGTTCAGACTGTTGCCGCAACTGCCGTAATAAAGCTAAAGAATGACGTCACTTCACGTCTCAGCCAATCGAACTGCGTGCGTGACACGCCGTTTTTTTTTTACGTTCGTAGATCACGATATGGCTTTTACGTAGATAGTCTGAGCATGGCCTAACGGACAAGATGCATCCATTGAGATAACATTGCCTTTAGTGCATCACGATGCATTGTATGTCCCTCTTGGCTGCGCCAGGATACAAACGTGGACATTGTATTTGCGCTAACTGTTTCTTAAGGGAGATTCACACCACGAAAGTATGCGCAGACGGATTAGTGACGTCACAAAACCTCAGCGGACGGTCCAATTCGAATACGTGTTCACACGGTGAATAAACGGACTAAAGTGCCGACGGGCCAATGAGAGAGAGAGAGAATCATTTTAATGGTGAAGGCATAGACTTTGGCAATGAAGTTTGTCACTGCACTTGGTCTAGACCTCTGTTACGCAGGAACACCAAAACAGCTTTAGCCCGCAAGGCCTGGCATGGGCCTGACCAAGGACGCAAAACTGGCCTCAGTTCAAGATCGACGCCATGCGGCACGCACAGAGATGTTACGAGCGCCTGCCTTGGCCCCGTGAATATTGAGCATATGCTGCATACGACAAGCTCTATCCGTTATGTCACATGTAGAACAAAGCGGTGAAGAGGCCCACTTAATTTCGAAGAGGAAATAAATGAACCACGTTCAGCCGCAGTCAATGTAGGAGGGATGCCTTTGTGTGGCGTTGATGGCCGTATTCGAGCCACATTTTTTTTAGGGACCTTCGGCTACGCATAGTTCAAATTTTCTTAGAGCTAAAAAGTGCGCACTGCTTTGCGTTGCACGCCGGCCGTGGCGAGAAACTTCCGGCTGGCCGTGACAGCTACCTGTTAATTTTCGGCAGATTTTATTTCGTACAACACACCTTATCGGAGGTCACGGTTACTTTTACGCAGCACGCGCAAATGCGAAATGCGCGCTTCGGTCAATATCATGAGCAAGAGAAATGCGTGGGATGCAACAAGCGTCGAAAAATTTATATTCACTGAACATCTCCGGCGGCGGCAAGTTTCGCCAACGAAGTTGTTTTGTTTCAAAACCTACGTCTCAAGGACTCTTTTGCTGTTGTCGTTCGGTCTCTGCCGCAGCGCGCGATGCTTTCAGGATTAGGCGACAGGTTCCGCTCTATTCCAGAACTAATACCCCTGTCACACGGGCACTTTCAATCGCGATTGAGTCGATCCGGATCGAGCTCAATCCGGATCGGGCACCTGCTACACGGCAGTTTCAATCGCGATCGAGCTCGATCCCGCTCGAACTCAATCCTGGTTTCTCAAGCGCGATCGAGGCTTCCAAGCGCGATCGAACGAAAGCGGCGATACTCTCGTCCCCGCTCAGTAATGGCACCGAATGTGACAACTTCAACTAACGCCACAAATGGTGTCAAATAACTTGACCCAAATAAGCGCGAGGTAATATTTACATAGTTACGTATACCTACGACCGCGCGAAGTTACCAAACGCCGGCCGCAAGTACATGGTTAGCGCCATCTGGCGAACACGAGCGCAACCCGTGCAACTTCTCAATCGCGATTGAAATGTGCCGTGTAGCAGCGGCAGTACGCCGAGCGCGCTCGAAAACTCGATCGCGATTCACTTCAATCGCGATTGAAAGTGCCCGTGTGACAGGGGTATAAGCTCACTAGAATGCGCGCCACGCCGTGGCAACGGTCGGAAGAAATCAACGCGCTGTGCATCGGTCCCCTTCGCTCTCGAACTGTCGAACCTGGATACAATCACTAGCGTACGCGAATGGTTAGTCGGGCGGCTACGGGAAAAGAGTGGCCGGGGGGAATTCGGTGTTGTCGCGCCTGTTGTGGCACGTGATGACGATGACTTCGCACCTTTCTGCAAGCATATGTACATATAGCCTAAATAAACGCTAATTGTTCGTTACACCGCGCTCAATACTGACTCGAGAACACAACTGGCGGGAAAAAAGCGGGAGCAGCAAAGACGAGCTGTGATATCCGCACACCACAAACACGGTTCTGCTACGAATAAGGAACGATTCTGATTCCAGCAACAATGCGGGCAATTTGCAACTATCGGATGGCACGCTCACGTATCGAAGTTGTTCGTTCTATTCTGTATCACTTTTCTGTGGTGTTTCTAGTGACAAGCCGCTAGTGACCTCGGCTTTTTGAGGAGACTGGGCGTCGTAGCGCTGGTCTCCTCACAGCCTGCGTATCGCAGTATGCAACTGCAACGCAACTAGGGGCTTTTAAGTAATAGATGCCAGACAGCGAGTCGCAGATTTATAATTATAAGCATTAACAAGAAAGGAGAAACGAATATGGATATCGCGGACAAATAATCTAAACATTTCACGGAGCAATGCCATTCCAATTTCAATACATGTTTGGGGATGTTTTGAAACCAGCTTTGTCACAAAACCACAACGGAATCACACAAGTCGCGCTATACGCTGGCGGCTTGGTTTCGATCTTGCAAGCAGAGGCAAACATCTGTGGCGTGAAGTTTTCGCGACTCGAAAATGATTTCCAGTGCAACTTCCCATGCAATTGGGAACGTCTTCAGCGACTCACCAATGCGACGTCGTTAGCCATCATCACTGACATTGACGCCGCACGCGGGGCAACCCGATTCGCTTTCGCGATTGCGATGCCCCGCGGTTGGTCGACATTTCTTCCACACCCGCGTCAACCTTGCACCCGCCATCAGCGTGACATTGTCTCGCCTGTGGTCGATCCTCGGCGCCGCTTACCTCTTTCGGTATCCGACTTTCTGGATGGCGATGACGACTCGCAGTACCAACGGCGTCCGGGCGGCGGAGTTATTCCTTCTACCACCTTACGCGTCGCTCTCTCTCCTTCAGGGTCGCGGTCGCGCAACAGTAGATAACGAGGAGGGTCCACCGAGAGACGTGGAGGAAGGCGGCCGAAACTCAACTTCTGGGGATTCGCAATGCACTTTTCAATATATACTCGCACTTTAAGAGGAAACGCGCGCCTCCTCCTCGCACCCCGGCAAAATTGAGGAGGGGCGCAAAATTTCCGATTTCCCCTCCTCTCCCAGCCTTCGGAGATGGCGCGGCTGCAGTGCCGTCGCCCTGTGAATGCGTCGTGGGAAATCAGTGCCGGCACGAGCGTCGCCCAGAGAGGGGGACGCGCGCCTTCCCCTCTTCGTTGCTTGTTAGCTCACTCCAGCGCCTCTTACCCTCTCCTCCCAAAAAGCACTTATTCTCCGACAAGAACTTCTTGCTGGGCTAGTTGGTGAATAGATGGCACGATTTGAAGCGCAACAAAAACACACGGCAACAAAATCTACTCTGTTCTTCGTCCATGGGTTTTTGTTGCGCTTCAAATCATGGCAGCGCTTATTCGGCGGGTGACGGCAAGCCCGGAGGGTTGGTCATTGTAAGCGGCACTTAAGCGCGGGCCGCGGGGAATATTGGAGTTCGACGAAACGAACGCGGGGGGCAGAGGTGTCGTGAAAAGAGAACAGAAGAAAAACCTGCCCGTATTCATTCTTCGCCCTCAGTGTGCAGCGAGACACGTCGCGTTTTTCGCGTGCACGGGCGCTGTTTTCTATAAACTGATTTCACAGCAAAAACAGAGGGGAACGAGAAGGCACGCTTGGCTTTGACTCAGTCAGCGCACCCACGCCGCTGGGGCACACTGGGCCCTACCAGAAGAGTCCTTCAAAAGCAATGATGGACTCTGGGGCTACTGAGGACCGGTAAAAAGCGCAAAGGCTCATGGGTACGTCGTCTGCTACCGCCACTTCCGGTTCGAGATCTCTCCTTCCCTCCTGTACGCCTGCGTGCGTCGGCGGCTGTCAGGCGCGTGTGTGCCTGTAGTTTACTTGTCACAGGGTGCTTACCTGTCAGATAAACCCATAGTAGGGTCAATCGTTGTTATTTATGGAATTCCCGATGCATGAACGTTTTTTTCCCCGGTGGAAACCGATAAACAACAAGCACACACGCGCGTGAAAGCCGACGGCGTACGGGAGGCCAGGAGAGCTCCCAAACCGGAAGTGGCGGCTCTCCGCGGGAGAAAACAATGCACCCATGAGCCTTTGCGCTTTTTACCGGTCACATATTGGAGACTTGTAGCATGCGATTTTGACAATATCTAGCGCGTTAGCACGGGTCACATCTACTGCCTTATTGTCTTGTTTGTTTGTTCATATCGATGATACTGAAGGAACAAGCAGAGGTGCGAAAAATGGTTACAGTGCATATAGGCTAATGCGTAATTATACCATATTGAGCCTTCGGAAGAGGAACCACAAGAGGGAAAATAGATCAACTTTGAACATGATCAATTCATGCATTCAAATTTTGAGACTTGAATGTGGCCGCTCGATAACTGTTCCGATTGGATGTCGTCCGAGGGAGTAACGATTATTTATAAACATTCGTCCGGCAGCACGAGGGGTTAAATTTAAGAGTGGTGCTACCTGGCACGTCGCGATGAAAAAGATGTAAGATATGTCGACGGGTCGAGGCGCAGTTTGTGGTTGCAAGGATCGGCAATCAAATGTAAGCTATTGCTTTTCTTTCGAGATTCCGGCTTTGCGGTTTTGTTAACCTACTTTACGGTGGTCGGGGAGTTGAGCCTTTGATAGCGATTGTAGATAAACCGAACCGGGCTCTACACCTGGTTGAACTCCCGGCCTTTCCTTTCTTTTTTCTTCTTCTCTAGATAAACCGAACAGATTGCCTTGGCATTTGCTCGAGTCTGTTAATACCATTCAATATAATTGCGTACCAGCCCACTGAAATGAACCCAATACGCGACCTCATTAGAGTGTTGCAAGGCAACAATATGATGTTGGGCGGGGATCGTTTAAATTTTTGTTTTAACAGCTCCGGTTTCTTCGGGGCGAACTGCGAATGTTATCAATATGGAGCGATCAGTTTGATGCCATGGAAGAGTAAATAAAAACAACTCTACAGATATTTTGCTTCGGAGGAAGTGTCACCAGTCACAATCTCACGAATTCTGCTGTTCTTTCCTGTAGACGAGAAGCTTGATATGACTCAAGAGTTAAAAAAAAAAAAAAAAAAAACACCGTTGACAGTCCAAATTGGATGAAATTTGAAGGGGTCATGAAAAAGACACACAGCTTTGTTCGGTTGGAAAGTACTAGGCTTTTGTCACTCAATCAGCTCCATTCCAGCCTCTAAATAAGTTTGCTAGCCATAAAAACGCAAGAAATGTTTAAAAGCTGTCAAATTTCGCGCCACCGGCACGCAATATGGGCAGGAGGGATTTAATGTGGGCCACCAGTATACAACCATCGCTATCGTTGTGTTAACCCTACGTTAGCATCCGAGGGATACGATCAGACAGAACTAGAGGCTTCGTGCAATCGCCCCCAGAGTTGTTTCTTGGCGGTGGCTTTGGTGAGCGGCCGCCAAACGCACAAACAAGATTCCGTGACGTCATGGAAAAATTGCCCCAAACTGGCTGGGTAGCCGCCACTGCTTCGCATGGTTTCCTCGATATCTCCACTACTTCTTTTTTTTTTTTGTGAAGTTTGCGATATAATTGGTGTAAGTGATAATGGGATAAATACGTCTGTAAAATGACACAAACGTTCATTTCGTTTTCATGGCCCCTTTAAAAAATTCGCGCAGCGCAGCGCGTGGGGAGAAGACGCGACGGAACGGGAGAAGAGGATGGGGCGCCATTGTTCAGGGGTGGTAGTGATGCGAAATGTCGGCAGTCTGTCTGTCGGTCCCGTGTCTCGTGTCACAGATTCTCAGTTTGTCACTGTGAAGCTCCGAATAGACCCCGGTCTGGCAACCAATGAAGACATAGACGAAAACACTATGTAGCACTAAACATGTCTTTCATAAATATCTCCATGAGAACTCTTAATTATTTAGCCTTCAGAGCACGTAAGCAGACCTAAATGTCGCGCAGAATGTTTTTCCCCCGAGGATTTAGGCAAATTTACCAGACAAGCGCATGCGTCGTCTCTATTTCTTTGCGAAGCTCGGTGTTAGCTCGTATGGTACATGTGCTGGAATGTTTCGATGCGGAGAATTCATAACAATATAAAACAAGAAAAAAAAAAAACACGTGGCAGGCCATTAGCATCCAAACTGCAGTGTTAACTTTTCGCGTAGGGGCCAGACAAGTAAGGCATGCTGGAAGGCCAGTCGAGATTGCGTGTAGTTACAACGCCGGTGGCGAATGAAAACTGGCAATACTTGTCAGACATATTGCATCTTGTCAACTTGTCTTCGATCCTCCGTGCTTTGCACGAAAATACGTTCCATCAAGCCATCAGTGAGTGTCACGGGGCTTTTTCAATTGCAAGAACGGTGTTCACCATAAAACATGCTGTGCAGTTGCACCTGCAGTTACGGTGTCGCATAGCCCGTCGTTGTGAGCAAGGATTGACAGTTACACGTGAAGCCCACGAACGTCTTTTACTGCGTAACTACAACACAATTGTGCACACACAACCTCCTCCGTAATCCCAAGGAGGCAGCAGTCCTTGCTCCATGCCTCTTCCCTCGGCAGAATTGCTCGAGAAGGATGCAGAAGGAAACTCACAGCCTATATATAAGCATAAACGCCAGCTGCGGTGGCGACGACATTGCGCAACTGATCACGATGTGGCGGGTTCGATTCCCTGCCACGGTGCCTGCTTTCTTGCCGGACGGGAAAAATAAAACGGTTCGAGGTTTTCGCACGCGTCGAAGAAGGCGTGGTGGCCATGCCTTCCACTATGGTATGACTCTCATCGCCAAGCTAATACCCCGGCTACAATAGGGTCCGAATGTCATTTGACTCAAATGTGGTGCTTCGAATGCCATTCAGAATCCGCCATGCTACACTACAATTTCGATTGCATTTGAAAGCTTTCACAATTGCTCGCCGTGCTGTACTGGCGTCGTTGTCACCCCGTTTCGTTTTCTTACAATAATACAACAATAAAATTTAGGAGCAGTCTAAGGCAGTAAAATAATATCAAATTAGGAGAGATACCAGTTTTGACTCTACTGTAGTGGCTGTCTGCGTAGCTTTTTTTTTTTTTGCAACTGACCCACTGGTTTTGAGAGTATAAAAATTAAATATGTTGATTTCATATTTTAAGTAAATGAACAGTGAACAAAGTTCCACAAACAAAAATATTTTGTTTGTTTTACGCACTGAAGTATTATATTTTTTATTTCCGATCGAAGATGCTGCTTGCGAGAGTGCTAGAAATGGCATTTGAAATCCCAAATGTCTCTCTCGGTGCTCATTTGGCTCGAATGTCATTTGAGTCGAATGGTATTTTAAAACATAGTTTAGCAGCACAACTTGGCATTTGAGTCAAATGACATTTGGTTCAAATGACATTCGGACGCCAGTGTAGCAGGGGTATAAGTCGCAACCATGGGCTATCGCAGAGTAGTTCTTGTAAAAACATTACGGCAGCCATAAGTATACGGACAAGGAACGTACACAAATGGGACGGCGCCCGCAACGAGAAGAAAAGAAGGGCACGAGGAGTGTGACGATGCGGTGAAACAAGAAGAGTCACGGGCTGCGCTGAAAGAAAATGATTTGTACATGATGCCGTGCCCTTAGTTTCTGTTTATGGTTCGTGCCACAGTGTCCCCGTCTTCTGGTATCCTCATCAGGATATACAAGCCACTACGGCAGGGACGGCGTGGTATTTACGTTGGTGGTGCACAGCCTGAAAAACATGCCCTTGCTGGCGAGAATGTTGCGTGCCTAACTGCTATCCGCCCCCTCGTTTGAAAAAGTGGGAAAGAAATGCCTTCGCCGTAGACTAAAACCGTGAGTGACGGTAAATAACACCAGATAATACGACCATGATGCGCATGAAGCTTGCGACGACTGTTGGACAGCATATTTTGCATAGCTGAGTCAAGTAGCTGCAGTTCTTCTTCCAATACAACACAGCTGTCGTCGTCGCCTGTGGCGTCACAAAGGAAGTGCGCTGTCCCCGCTATATCAGCGCATGCGGCTTAGACGAGTTGTAAACAGTGCGCCTTGACGAAATACCGGCCAAAATGCTGCATTGTTTGCTACAGTACAGGATTGCAAAAGGCTAAAGTAGAGCCCGACGCACCAGTATAGCGTAGTATCGAGATGAGGCCCCCAGGAATCATAAAGCATACCATAGAGGCGAAAAGGTATACATCCTTCCGGTTTGTCGCTAGTCATCGCCACCATGTATCGGCGCGGTGCCAAATTGGACATTTTTTGTGCTACCTACGTAGGAGCGTGGATACCGCTTTCGGGGTACACTTTGCACGATGCATTTCTGTGACGCTCCGTCTCCCGTGAGCGTTGCACGGTACCGATTGGCTTTGAGTCGTGGTTGGCAATACAGCTAAATCAAAGGTGAACCAAGCGAAACCAAGACTGAACCAGACTAAGCCAAGCTTTTGCTTTGCATATCCAAGTTTAGCTGAGCTAAGCCGCAGCCATTTTTAGTGCTACCTACGTAGGAGTGTGGATACAACTTTCGAGGTACACTTTGCACGATGCATTTCTGTGACGCTCCGTTTCCCGTGAGCGTTGCATGGTACCGATTGGCTTTGAGTCGTGGTTGGCAATACAGCTAAATCAAAGGTTAACCAAGCGAAACCAAGACTGAACCAGACTAAGCCAAGCTTTTGCTTTGCATATCCAAGTTTAGCTGAGCTAAGCCGCAGCCATTTTTAGTGCTACCTACGTAGGAGTGTGGATACAACTTTCGAGGTACACTTTGCACGATGCATTTCTGTGACGCTCCGTTTCCCGTGAGCGTTGCACGGTACCGATTGGCTTTGAGTCGTGGTTGGCAATACAGCTAAATCAAAGGTGAACCAAGCGAAACCAAGACTGAACCAGACTAAGCCAAGCTTTTGCTTTGCATATCCAAGTTTAGCTGAGCTAAGCCGCAGCCATTTTTAGTGCTACCTACGTAGGAGTGTGGATACAACTTTCGAGGTACACTTTGCACGATGCATTTCTGTGACGCTCCGTCTCCCGTGAGCGTTGCACGGTACCGATTGGCTTTGAGTCGTGGTTGGCAATACAGCTAAATCAAAGGTGAACCAAGCGAAACCAAGACTGAACCAGACTAAGCCAAGCTTTTGCTTTGCATATCCAAGTTTAGCTGAGCTAAGCCACAGCTATTTTTTAGTGCTGCCTGCGTAGGAGTGTGGATACAACTTTCGAGGTACACTTTGCACGATGAATTTCTTCCCGCCCCGTCTGCCGTCTCCGGTGGATATCCACTCAAGACTAGGAACTGAAACCACGAAAGTTTGCTGCAGCCCGAAAGCCTGCTGCAGCTCAAGGAGGCAGCGGAATATACCACGAACTCCAACCACAAATACACACAGTGCAACAACATTTAGCCCTCATCCTGAGACATCCAGTCCGCACTGAGGTAAGGTGCGGACCACACACATTGCATTGTCCCCAGCGAAGAAAGAGAGGGATCGTGGTTCTTCCCATCATGCGGCTGGATGACGCGTTTCCAAACGAGGAATCAGGACAGCGGCCATCGAGAGGTCCGCGTGGTACTCGTACTCAAGCACGTCTGCCCGAGTGTCGGTTACCTATTCGACTGAAAATGACGCCCGGCGTAATACCAGACTCAAAAGCGGGATCGCGCACTTTTACATATGTCACAGCGTGAGAAAAAATACATATTCCGACTGCCTACTTTGAAAGCGAAGATCACTTTTATATGAGCCATGCGGGGTCGTTTTGCCCATTTGAGCGCAACGATGCTCCGATAAGCGCCCACGTATGTCTCGCATTCGTACCTCCTCTTGGCCCTGGTTCTCGCTAGACTGGATTGTCACCTGAAAAACAACGGCCTATTGCGGCGTGCAGTGGTCGGATTCGGAAAGCCCGTGAGCACACATGAAGTTGCCGAGCGCATTCGTACGAATTCATTAAAATGTTTACGCACAGCCCAATGCAGCTCAAACACGCACCATCGTAGGGGTAGGTGCAAAAAAGTCCTTCGACAATGTGCTGCATGACGCCATACCCCTTAGCCTGAAGGAAACCGCGTCAGGGATCCGTATTTTCAATCACATTGAACATTTTTAAACAGACCGACCATCTCGCCCTTACCCACTTCATAGAGGCACACGACAAGGATCCGAATTATCGCCTGGTAATGAAGAATCTTCCCACCAAGCTGAAGGCCGTCCCAAATCTTCAACACGGAATGTAAGATGACGACGTCACACTCTGATGTATGCACAAGAGGTAGCCCTGGCGAGCAGGAATACACATTTCAACAGGGTCTCGATATACTAAGCGGCCACGCCCACGCCGTCGGACTCACACGCTCGAACGAGAAATCGGAATACATGTCATGTATTACCATTGGACAACAGCACTAGAGAATTCAATCACTATCGCAACCTCATTATTCGGACAGTAAGTAATTTACCCATACCTCGGCATAGTCACATCAAGTTCTTGGGCCTCATCCTCCAACAAGATGCTGAAAGCGCACAATGAGTCAAATCCATCATTGCACAAATTTACCAGTTCCACCAAATGCCCCGCCGCGTGACGCGCCACCACAAAGTGCTCAAAAACACAAATTTCGCGAAGTAGTTTAAGCCTTGGTGTACTCACGCGTGATGCACTCATACCCCTTTCAGCGCCTTACCAAGACACAAGCCAAGAAAATAGAAGCGGCCATCAGAAAATACATCCGTACAGAAAAGAAACTATCTCTCTAGGCCCCCACGGTATTAATCAATAACGCTACACTCCACAACACTCTTGAGGAAGAAGCCTCAGAGCATCATGAAGCTCAGCACCCCCGCCTGACAATTTCAATGCAAGGGCGGGAAATTCTCCGCACCCTCGGTTACCCCGCCTCCCACTTCCCACCAATTATACCCCCCGCCACCACCCTGCGAAAGAATACCAAGAATCAAAGTGCTACCCATAAAAAACACATGAGTTCAGCCACAGATCAAAAACGCATAACACCTCGCGCTCAACATCTACCGGAACCCACCTATTACACCTACTACACGGACGCCCGCTTCGTGGAGCATATATATACCACGACGACAGCAGCTGTTGGCCCTCGCGCAGCTCACGTACGGCATCAGGCCAATGTCCCCTCGCTCACAGCTGCAGAGACTCAAGCTAACGCAGACAACAAACTAATGCTACTCCACCAGCATTGCACCGACCACATTACAGTCCGCACGGACAGCCAGGGAGAACTACGAAGCGTCGCCACGAGTGACATTACAGCCCCTGTGCACACGAGCCTGACAACGTACATGCGGGGTGATCAACGCGCTCACGCTCTCGTCCGCGACACTCGTTCCCCGGGCAGCCTTCAGCCGTGGCCTGCAGATTATATTCCAAGGGAGGGTAGTGCGATGCATCGTAAAGAGTGCCGCAAAAATCTCTGTAGCCTCCGGACAGCAAGATCGCTAGTTCCCTCCCCATCGAAATTCATGTCACACAGACACGCTACATGCACTAGATAGGCGCAGACATTGTCTCTCCCCTGTGATCTCTTTCTCCATTACATACACAAGTATACAGGCCGTCCGCACTGTCAGGTATGCGGTGGCTATACAGATAATGGACACACATTTTGGCGATGTGTACGGGCCACCTCGTCTCCCACATTTTTTCCACCAACCGTTTCCCCCGTGACACAGACACTGTCCGTCCCCTTCGATCTCTTTCTCCATTACATACACAAGTATACAAGCCGTCCGCATTGTCAAGTATGCGGTGGCTATACAGATAATGAACACACATATCGGCGGTGTGTACGGGCCACCTCGTCTCCCACATTTTTTTCCACCGACCGTTTCCCCCGTGACATTCTCTTTTTTTTTACTTCGTGTTTTTGCCATGCGGCGCAAGAAAGGTGTAAAAATGGCAAGCGCGAAGAAAGTAGGAAAGCAAGAGAAAGATAAGGAAGTTGGAAGGCAAGAGAGAGAAGGGGTGCAAAAATTTCAGGTAGTCGGGAAATCGATAACAGTGGTCAAGTCTACAGGTAGGCATGCAGTCCGGTTTCTTGCGGAAAGTTCACCAGCGACCTGCAGTAGCGGTCTTCTTGCACCTGTGGTTGAAGTCACACCCGGTTTATCCCACCGAATACCGACCCTTTCGAGCGCGTTGTCCCGAGCTCTCCTTGTTCCCGTGCACATCCACTAGAGATGCTTGACATCAGCTTCAGCCGCCGGAGCCAAACACATGGGACATGTTTCTGTATATCTTCTGGTGCAAGTCCCCAAATCCAGGTGTCTGAAGGTGTCAGGATTACCCCAGCTCGAAGCCTGCTGAGAGAAACTTACTCCCACCGGGAAAGATTAGGGAGGATGGAGCAGACACACGGGGGAATTAAAGCTCGAGTGTCCCTTCTCAGAAGAGATTTCCTGGCTAAAAGACGGGAGCGAGGATGACAAGTAAGAAGGCTGGAGGTGGATTCAGATTCAGGTTGGGAAGGAGAGTGCGAAAGATTGTCGGATAATTGGTTTAAAAAAATCAGACCGTGCTCGTCTACCCAATGTGCGTGTATGAGTAGCCGTGGTGTCTTGTGGAGGCTGTGAATCTGCTGGCAGATCAGAGGAGTCCTTTCCATTTGCTCCATGTGCTTCACAGCACTGAGCGAGCCTGTGTATATGTATATGCGCCTCCGTGATGTTAGATATTCGTATACTTGGTCAAGCTGGGCCGTTCCCCCCAAGAAAATACGGGCCGCCCTGTGGAGGATACCCTGTTGGCTGCCCACATTGAAACCCTCTGTGCACCTCCGCCAAACCCGCCACCAGCGGGGGACCGTGGAACACCCACTCTTCTCCGAGGACTGATAATAACGCCGCGGCTCGGACTTGAGTTGATAAATAAAGCTTGCTCTCTCTCTCTCTCTCTCTCTCTCTCTCTCTCTCTCTCTCTCTCTCTCTCTCTCTCTCTCTCTCTCTCTCTCTCTCTCTCTCTCTCTCTCTCTCGCATTGCAGTTATTTTTTTCTACGCTCGTAAAAGTGCGTTCTGGGAAAGCACATGTCTGCAGTTAAGTGGCACGTTAACGTAGTATTAAGAAACATATCTAATGTGTCATAATTTTAATAGTCCAAGTTTTTTTCTGTTGTTGTTGTTGCTGTTCTTTCGTATTGGTGCATGGTCCATTTACTCCACGGATTTAAAACCGAAACTGCATCACGCTAAGACGACCCCGTATTTAAGCTTGACCACAAGGTGGTCAGGTGACCAATGCGTGTAGCCAACAATGAAATTTCGCTGAATGGCGATGTCGAGCGTGTACTATTTGACTGAAAAGTTCCTTCTGCGCTGCGGCATAACGCAATGCACGCATGCATGACGTTCTGCTTGGCACAAGGCTGCAACGCAGATCCTAGGTCTCCGTGCGGCACACAATTTCATGACGCGTCCTGTCGTCCGCGCTTTCTGCATATCGCAAGGAAATTTGTCCCCGAGGAGAACCAGAAAGAAGAGTGTAATAAGAAAATTACAAATAAATTTCCGAATTCGCTAAAACCAAACCCCAACAACCCGCCATAAATTGCAGCGCTATCCGATATGAGACCCACTCAGATAATAGGTTTTAAATCCACTGAAGATAACGGAAAAGTAAGAACAATTGCAAAACTCAGCGCTACATTGTCGCCTGGCATCGAGCACGAAACCCACTAAAGCACGCCCGACTTGCCTTGTCGCGGAGGCGCAAACAGAGGATTGCGACGAGGCCGGCCGCCTCTCGCGCGTGGCCCGATTCCTGGTACACATTCGATTTCCCAATCTCGCGCTTCGCGGATGGCTATCGTATAGCCCAGACTGGTGTGCGTGCTTTTGCGAAACCTTCGCGCGCGCAACGAGTTCGCGAATGGATGTGGCGAAACGCCGTATTATGAAAGAAGCACATTCGACCCACTCAGCTGACCGGCGCTGGTAGGGTGGAGTTTGCTGGCAGACGCGGGATAATGCACGGCACAAGACGAGCTGTCGTCATGGGCACGCGTCTGAGTGTACGGGCGCGGTTCTCTTTAACTGATTTGCGGTTCTCTTAAGCTGATTTCTATTAATTGAAATAGAGAGACATCCACGGACTACCGGTTAACGTGTAGGAATTCTGTGGGACTTATAACACAAACAGCGCTTTTCGTGGGAAGAAGTCAAGGAAACAAAACTCGTGCTTCATCCCGTTGAATTCGCTGCATTAAAATTTATAAACCGTGCACCAACTAGCCCGCCTCCTTCGCTTAGTTAACGTTAGGCGACTATGATTGCCGAAAAAACGGAATTTAGTATTTACTATCTTTTGCAGGGAACCGGTAAGGAGGTGAAATGTGATGACAGGTGTACGCAGAAACACGCAACCACCAACTCACGCACGCGCCTTCTCATCATGGAATGCGTGAAATGACACTGCTCCCCTCGGGGCGGCGGGGTGCCGCTTCTTCCGCTTCAGAACAGGGATCTCGCTGCTCGGGGGTAGGGGTGCAGATGGCATTGTCTACTATCTGTCACAGTCCGTCACGCGGAGCGCAGTCACAGTGCAGAGCACGTTTATCGGGTCCAACTGCATGCTTGGCCTCGGCCTACTTTGCTGGTTTGATCGCAGTCTCGCCGCTGCACGCTGGCAGACCACACGAGCGGGGATTTTCAAACGCGTAAGTTGGCCTAAACCCAGCCGACAAACGAAAACACGTTCCAGGGCCATTCGTGCACGTGCAGAAACTGTGGTTATGGAGGCAGCACGACCTCAGGCTTCACGTTAAATTAAAGGGGTCAGGGTCATTCCCGTAAGAAGCCGGGAATATCGACCGCTCAATGGACAGCACTGCTAATACGCGGCGTTACCACCGATGCAGCCTATGGTTGCTGAAGCACCCCTCCGGATAAATCCAGCGACCACGGTGGCCTTAACAGTTTATTACTATGGAACGCTGCAATGCGCCTACACGCGGTACTGCAAGCGTGACTACACTGCAACCAGCATGACTCTCATTGGCGATTTTCTCTTTATGGTTCAGGTTAGCAAGCACTGCGCAAAATGCTATCGAACTGGTGATGTGTTTGCTGGGGTGGCGCCGTAACCACCGCAAATATGGTGGTCTGTTGGCAATCGTACTATTTCTCTTGAACCGGCGCGCGGTAGCTCAGTGGCTGAGGCATTGTGCCACTAAGCCTAAGGACGCGGGTTTGATTCCGGCGGTGGCGGCTGCTTTTAAGATGGAGGGAAAACGTGAAAACATCTGCGTTTCGAGTTTTTTCGGTGCACGCTAAAGATGCTCAGGCGGTCAAAGTTAATCCGGAGCCCTCCACCGCCTATGGCGCACCATGTAGCCCGGGTGTAGCTCCCACGTGTTAAGCGTCGCCCCCTCCCCATTTCCTTCAAAAAAGTCTTTTTGCTTTGTAACGATCGCTCTTGCTGTGATCTGGAGAGGTAGAAATCAACCCGGGAGTGAGTATAGAGAGAAATTGTGACTCAGATTTTTCAGAAATTGACGTGCCCATCCGGACCCTGCGAAAGTGGATATACAGCGGAGCTGGTGCAAAACCACTACACCTGCTGTTGGGGGAATGTAGCGCTTGATTCCTTCGGAGTAATAGAAGTGACTGTCGCTTTTTGACATGACGCAAATCCGAACACTACCTTTGTCGTGTGGTTAGATGATTGAGGTCGAGTCTATAGCTTTCTAAGGCTAAAGCCAGGGAGCACTCTTCCGTGTAGTGCTTCGCAAAATCAACATTATAACCACTTAGTTTGGTATCTCTCGTTCTCGCCCCAGCCATGCGGAGTGCTTATGCGTGTAGGTGTGTGTGTTTTTTTTTGCATCTTCCTGAATTGCGCTAGCTGTAAGCTATGTAGAATTAGCATTCGGTCATCGGTGTTTACATCGCAGGCATCCGCACATCTCAGTGGCATCAGTCTCTGGCTGCAGTATCTGCGAGTATATCTGCTAAGTGCTGTGTTGGTCGCAATGCGTGAGGTTTCGCATTCACGCGATGTGCGAAATCCCAGGAAAGCGTTGGCGAATACACCTGGGGGCGGTGCTGTGTGGGTTTGCAGCACTCTGTGCTCTTTGGTACTAACAACCGGATGGAAACGTTGGCAGGTACACTTCAGCGGGCATGTGCTATGACCCTTGTCAGGCTTAAGGTTACGTAGCCCCAACGTTAAGCCTAACAACGTGCCAAGCAACGTAGAACACATTGTACGCCAGGCTGCGGCACCTTTTAAGTTAGTTGGACCTGAAAGCGTAATGCTAATCCTAACGTCAGAAAAATTCCTAGTGAAGGCGTCAGCCAGTACACCTTTCCGTGTATGGCTGCTCTGGGGGTGTGTAGCACTGTGGGAGTTTCCGCAGACACACGGGCACAGAATTTCCGCCTAGGGACTATCGGTATCGCTGTAAAATTGCTGCACAATGAGACCAAAGGGGCTAAAAAGTTAACGAACCCCTTCCCTCCAGAAAGAAAGGTGCACGCGAAGCTCGACCTTAGTGAAAACGAAAACAGCCAGAATTAAAACGCAATGACTGCATAGCGAAAACGAAAACAATTCTCTCAAAATAAAAACCCAATGACCTAAATGAAAATGCAAAACTATCGATCACCTGAAACGAAACCCTTTGATTTCGCTGAGCTTTATCCGAATGCAAGTGTTTGGTAGACGTTGTCGTAGATCATTGTTCAGCGATTATCGGGAACGTTTACGTTCTCCAATGGCTGGCCGCCCTTCCACGGATCGAACAACGCACGGCCTACCCATGCCGCGCTAACAGGTGAACTGCCCGGTGAGAGCGTGAAACCGCACCTGCGAGGTGGCGTGATGCCAGCGACGACACTGATTAGCTCCCATTATGGCGTTATATAGCGCGACAATTGTGCGCGCGCGCCCATGCCGACTGCGGACGACGAGCTGCAACAATCTATCTATAAGCTCCAACGGGAACACAGTCAGCACTTTATCGCCGGCCCAGCCACCCGAGTGGGTACATGCCAAACACTTCAAGTGCATCATCATCATCGTCGTCGTCGTCGTCGTCGTCATCATCATCGGCGGCGGCGGCGGTGGCGTGATCATTCGAGCACGTGACTAAAGTTGGCTCTGCCACAGGACGTTTCGGTGTACGCCGCCACCACTGACGGCGCAAATCGGCTAATACCGTTCAGCCTATACAATTACAAACACCTAATGAGCTTCGAAATATCCGTCACAGAGTAATCCTGATATTTCGCTTCCTAATTTCGAAATATCGCGGCATTTCGCTTCTGTAGAAATACAGCCTGAGTTGTCGATAACTGAACCCTCGATGCCGTTTGTGACTGCACAATTCACCACAGTTTCTAGACAAGACGGGGATATTTTAGGCATAGAATTGACCGACAAGAAAGAACCATGAGTAACATATATCGCGACAGCTTGGCGAAGGGGCAACAGAGGTAGACAGAGGATTGAACATAATCATGCGTGGCATTGATGTAGAAAAGGATCAGGCGAAAACAAAATATCAGGCGAACTCATCAAAGGTAAGCGTACGTCATCCAGGATAGTGAGTATTCACTGCGTCTGGACTGGGAAAGAAGCAAAGCCGAAAAACGAATTGCAATGTTCGTGCTGGTTGACTAGAGAGGCAAGATCACAACACTTAAGAGCCGCCTGGAGCTCAGAGCGGGGCTTAAGCGTGGTGTCTTTCAAGTTTGTCATTCATCAGGTTAAAAATGAATGAGCAGCTGAGCAACAGACCAAGCTGACTTGAAAAGAAATGACCTAGAATAGCCTCGACAAACTGATACGCTATGTACAGAGTTAACGAATTTGAGGAATGGGATGAGGACTCGGTTTTGATTCCCAGCCGCGGCGCGCGCTTATCTGATGGAGGCGAAAAGCGAGAACGTCCGTGTGTTCGAAATTTCGGCGCAGGTTAAAGATCCCCAAATGGTCAAAATTAATCCGGAGTCCACCACTACGGCGCGCCTTATTGCCTGTGTAGCGTCGGCGCGTTAAACCTCACAATCAATCAAATATGAATTTGATGAGAAAAAAAAACGAATAACTAGGCAGCGGCATTTCTTGTACAGTGCTCTACGGAAATCAACGCAATCAACGAAACATGTTTGTTTTTTGCACATTTCGATTAATGATATCTTCCATCAGGACATATTGTTTCCTTCAAAGACAGGTGCTCTCATTTTTGCGATTTCACATGGTCAAGGGTGGCATTCCTACGACGCCCATGACGGCGCCCATAGAATCGTAGATGTTGAAGGTTGCAATCGGTATACTTCTTTTGATGCCAATGATGTATCGGCTTCCAGACGCATATCACAGCAGACTACCCTCATTAGCGGAATACACGCATATTATAGTCATGACATGCGCTCACACCCACAAATAACTTACCGGCGACCACGACATACCCGGAGTTGTCTGTGCAGCACTTGACGTCGGAGAGGTTGACGCCTGCTGGGTAGAAACACTGTTGGGTATTCTTTTTAACTTCGGTCTTAAGCAGCCCGTAAATTGTCCAACGCGTGTTGCAGAACGGAGGACCTTTGTCGGTGATAACATTCCAACGAACGTTCCGTTGTGGGAAGTAGTCGACGCAGTTCCCGACCACAAAGCCACCGAATGTTCGTGAACAACGGGCGGCCCAAGTTCACGTGCCCCCCCCAAAAAAGCCCTCGCACACACGACTGGACCAACGCCGATAACTCTCGCCGGCATCCTTGACTTCTCGTGGCAATCTCATCCGAAGTTGTTTGGCTGATTTTCCAGATAAGCGATATGCGACCGATAGCTTCATGATGTCTTTCAGGGCCAGGGCTGAGCCCAATCTATGAAAACTAACTTGCCACCAAAGTATAGACGATTCACAAGATAAGCCCGCGGATATCAAGAGAGACACGTTCAAAACAGATGGCGAGGCAGAGCGAACCCTACGAACTCCCTCATTTGAAGCACCCTCGGACCTGGGAACCTTCCTGCATGCTGAAGCGGCAGCACGAAGGTTGCCAAAAGTTCTAGGATGCAACCCTTAATAATTGTATTAGTGTCTCCTCGCAAATTCGGGTGCTACTCAAATTATATCCCAGTCGAAAAAGACATCAAGAACAATGTCTGTAGTTTTGTCGTATTTTCGCGTGTAGTACTCTCGTCTTGTATCCTTGCCATGTCGTGATTCTGTTGTTCTGTCGTGGGGGGTATTGCTGTCCGGATTTTGATGTTCCGTCGTGCCGAATTCCTGTCGTGTCGTGATCCTGATCCTGAACAGTAGCTGCACATGGTTTGAATGTTGTTGCCCATTGTGAGGAGTAGCGTAAATGGCAGTTCTGTTGTGACTACAGAAATGTTTATCGTTGATAAAATTGGCTTTGTCGTTACGATAGAAATGTGTGTTGTAACAACAGATGGCTTTGTCGTAACAACAGGACTTCTGTTGTCACAACAAAGTTTTTTGTCGTACGACAGGAATTCTTGTTAGGTTTTTGCGGGATTCCTGTTGTGATTTTAGACTGCAGGATAGGAATAATGAGCGGGACACCTTAATACTACTGGGCGGTGCCTTTGAATACGGCGAAATAGTTTAACGGCTATTTACAATTCGTCTTTCTTGTTGATTATGACACAATCCCATCGACTGGCATTAAGCCAGGTGGAAAAGGGCTGGAGATAAACGTAGCAGCAGCGCAGT
This sequence comes from Haemaphysalis longicornis, assembly GCF_048455015.1. Taxonomy (NCBI): domain Eukaryota; kingdom Metazoa; phylum Arthropoda; class Arachnida; order Ixodida; family Ixodidae; genus Haemaphysalis; species Haemaphysalis longicornis. The sequence goes on from NW_027526203.1 coordinate 161,418,889, forward strand.
GACATTTTTCTCATAGCGTCGAAATAAACCACCGACAGAAAGTCTGACAGTTTCTCAATAATGCGTGAGCTGCTTTCCCAACCTTACGTTTGCTTGGCGTCTTTAGGGGAGCATAAGATGGCGTCTTTCCTTTGTTTTTTGCTATTATTGAGTCAATGCATCCCGGTGCTGGTTGTGATAGACCTTCGCGATTTCGTGAGGTATTCTGTATTTATTATTTTTGATACAAAGACATATTTGTTTTTTAAGTTAAATCGCGTTAGAGATCTGTATTAGACGCACCTTTGCAGTTGCGTTAGTTCAATATGGTTTTATTTAAAAAAATCGCCTATTTAGTTCATCCCGCGAGCCCGCTGGGAAAGGTATACCTTCGCGGTTTTGGCACTTCATTTTTATTTTTTTTAAATGTTTGTATATTTTTATTTTTAAGATTCCTGGCACGTGCAATGGTTGCCAAATTCGCTACTTGTAGCCAGATAGCGCGATTTTGCATTTCGTTTGGATATTTGTTTTGGTTTTCTTTGTTTTTTTTTAAATTTACACTATTACACTGCTATAACAAGTAAATGTCTTAACTTCCCTAGTTACGCGTTGTTATGCCGATGGGATACTGGAGTTGGGAAACAGCCTCAGCAAAGTAGGCTTACCCCTTAAAATACCAAGCGGCCTTGATTACGTGTCGAATGCTGCTGCCATAATGTAAACCAAATGCATCTTTAAATACTTCACACTCACCTGCGCAAAATACGCACACCTGCGAAGTCCCCCCCCCCCCCCCCCCGACAAAATATGGACGATTGCTAAAATTGCTATCATCCATAAATCAAGGGATGTAGTGAATGATTTTAATTTCAGTGCGATTTAGCTCCCCCGTACAGCAAGGAAAAAATTCAGCACACAATACTGAGAATCGTCATTACTTCCGTCGAAAGTACCTATTTAATTAGCCTTAACAAACACGGGAGCGACTTTTTCATGGGGACTAAGTATAGACCCCACGTGATTCTGCATTAAGAATTGAGAGGCGTGGGAAAGTATCGGACAAACCCTTCCATAAGCCGCGAGCAGCAGTTGTCGGTTCTGGTAGTTTTCCCTGTAGAAATGATCATACAAACTGCTTGCCTCACCACGGTATATAGGCGACATGTGCACTCATTCTCTTGCTGGCCATTGCAACCCGTGGTGTAAGCCGTAGGAGCCAGGGTCACTTTATAGCGCGCGTTGGCGCTTACACATCTTCTTCTAAACTTCCATCTCTTTCCAGGAAGGTGTGGCCAGACAAACGTTATTCTGGTTACCTCCTTGGCTCTTCCTGACATCATTTGCTCATGTTACCCTCCTTTCTTGCTGCTGTTACAATTGTAACCCTAGATTTAGCTAATTTGGGATCGGTATTTGAACTATTAATAGCAAAGTGCTGGTAAAAATTAGCTAACATACCAATAATGTCTTTTGTGTGCTCAGTTTATCAATATTGAGCGCCGCTGTGTCTTCCCGGCCGAGGCGTTGCGCCTCGGAGCACAAGGAAGCTGATATGATCCCTGGCCACAGCGACAATTTTTTCTGGTGAAGTTGAAAAGCAAAAATGCCCTTCTGCCGAGATTTAGGCGAGCGTTAAATATCCCCAAATGATCTAAAGCAATCCCAAGCCCGACCCTACAGCGTGTCATACATGGCCCATGGTGTATAGCTTCGGCCCGATCGTTGTTTCTAAGTGTCACTCTACGCAACGACAGATTCAACAAACCGTACAGCATACAGACGGCAAGAAAAAAGTTGTGTACAGAACACGCCAACCTGTTGTGGTAACTCAAGCACGGCGGCAGTGGTTGCGCACCGTGCTTGGAAACCCATTCGAACGTTTTCGCTATTCTTTGGGGAGGCCCACAGCGTGGGGCATTCCCTTGCCTTGGGGCAGAACAAGGGCCTTCGTTCGTTCGTATTTCCAGGTACGTTAAGTACCGCAGTGCCATCGAAACAAAACTGTTTCTTACTCGCCATTCATGCGATTGACCTTCGTCACAATTCGGTGAATAGGCATGGTCAGTTCGGCGGTGGCGAGTAACATCAGAGCGCAGCCTCGTGCCACGCGTTCGAGCCAGATCCCGCCGGCGCAATTCCCCATATTCCGACCAATGGGCAAACGCTTTCCGCCAACCGACAACAGCAAATACCCGCGTCACCAATTGAAAAGGTCTGAGAAATTTAAGCGCAAGATGAGATAAAAGACTTTTACTGAGATTTAGTGGCCACTGATTCAGTGGCTCTATTTAGTGGCTTATTCATTGGTTCTGCGCTTACGTTGCTCATTCTTTGGCTCTAGGGAATCCCTGACCGCGCGTGGCTGCGACGAAGCCAGACCGCACGACATCCGGGTTGCAACGTCACCATACTGAGTGAGAAGACTCGCTGGTGGCGGCAGGTGGGCAAGTTAAAACAATCGGCGAACCCTTAAAAATAGATGACCCTGACGTGTGTTAAACCGCGGGGTCAATTTAACGGCGCCATTTTGTAGGACTAATCATCTAGATGGCTCTTTGGTTCGGTTCCAACGACAGACAATGAATGAAGACTTTTGGTAGCTACGTTGAAGCACATCGAGATATACATCACCCTGTATATCGAGCATTTTGCAATGCGCTGCCGGTGCAACAGGTACTTTTTCTTAAGCTTCTCTGTATATTAAATTCAGGAATTCACTGCTCTAAAAATAGCAAAAGCAGTAACAAAGTGATGGGTAAAATGAATAAGATGACGCTATTCATGCAGTGTGCCAAAGTTAAGGTGGTACCTCCTGAAACCGTGTACTTCGTCACAATTGAAACCGCATTGCGAAGGGATCAGATCAAAAGATTCTGATTAATTTCAGCCTTTTGGGTTTTACTTGTTTAAGCGGCAGGCAAAACGAGAGAAAAAAAAAAGAAACAAGAAGGAAACGAAAGGCGAAGCACGTGTCGCTCAGACGACAAGATTAAACAATCTACGGACTCCTTCGCAAGGAAATAGACGGTAAAAACAGCCTTGAAAACGGCATCACACAAAATGCGACTGGTATTCTGCGTGTGCGGTACAACAGGAAGTTCAAATTGGGGGCTTGACGCACGCATTTCGGTTGTGAAACGCGCCGTATACAGTGCAGGCCCGCTGATTAGTTTCGGCAGTTCAGAAGGCCGTGCGCTCGGCATTTTCTTGATATTTGTAACTGCGGACACCAAACTCTAACGAATTGCTAAATAGCTTGATTGATTGATTGTGGGGTTTAACGCGCCGACGCAACGCAGGCGATGAGGCGCGCCGTAGTGGAGGGCTCCGGATTAATTTTGACCACCTGGGGATCTTTATCGTGCGCCGAAATCTCGTACACACGGGCGTTTTTGCTGTTCGCCTCCATCAGAAAAGCGGCCGCCGCGGCCGGGAATCGAACCCGCGACCTCGTGCTCAGCAGCGCAACGCCTTAGCCACTGAGCCACCGCGGCGGGTCTGCTAAATAGCTTCGTTGTTAAAACAGACGATTCGCGGAAAATGAGGACGGTGACAAAGGACCGACGGGAGCCACACCGACAAAGCTGGCTAAAGCTTCGTCGCTTGGGCAACTGCATGGAGATGGGGAAGCGGCAGACATCAACCCACGAGTATGTCAAGGTGGCCGGACGGCTCAACGCTTCGGCTAGCTCAGATGACAGCCGGTACTGAAAAACTGCCCTTCCAAGTGGGGCCAGGAACGTGTTTACTTAAGTAAGTGCTTATGCCTTCCTGACTCGACCATGTAAGCTATAATCCTTTCGCACTCCCTCTTTTTGTTCCAAGTTATACAGCACCTTTGCATCAAATTTGAACTTCCAAGCACCGATACTTTTACAGATATAAACGTTTTCTTTTTTTCGCCGAGTCACACCCAGGGTTAGGTGCCAAGGCATCTGACACCAACCTAGTTAACTACCGCGACAGGGTGATGGCCCCTTAAAGGCCGTACTCACGCTATTGAGGGGCTGTTCCAATAGTTTGGCAAGTTAATTCACCTCGCTAGGGGAATTTTTGGTAAAGTTACAGCCAAAAGCCCCAATGAAAACATGCAGTCACCGTATCCCTGATCGGCGAAGCCGCCGGTAAAAATCGCAGAAGCAAGTAAAGGCGGTGCCTTTCAACAGCTCAAATAGGTTAAAAAACCCTCCCGGTGCATCGGACAGGCACTTCAAAAAAGGAGAGTTGGAATAATAACAGCGCTCGTCGAAACGAGATGTAAACCAACCGCAGTAACCACAAGCCTAACCGGCCAGCCGGCGGGTTAAATTTGAAAAAAAAAAGGGAAATTATTCGCTAGGCAGGGGTAAAAGATTGTTGGAAAGCTAAAGACCTTCCGCAGCATCCGACACTAAGTTATGAAGGGGAAAACCTCTAAATAAGTTCAGCGCTACGTCAGAAACGCCCTGCATGTACCGGGCTAGGAATAGGAAGTCGACCCTCGGTGACACAGGTAGCATTGCTAAAATTTGATAACTCGTCAATCCCTGGGTGCACAGAAAAGTACAACCACTTGCTGTGACCGCCTGACCAAGGGCTCCTTAGATATGTAATCGGTTTTTTTGTAGAACATGCGGAAGTACAGCTTTCGCACCCCTGTTGTGGTCCCAATGTTTCCAGACTTTAGAGAGCACAGGGTTGCCTAACTTTTGCGCAGCTCTGCCAAACGGTCACCGTTGTTAGCGGAGCGCACCATAAACAATTTTCAGCTTAAAAAGTTTTAAAAGGGCGAGGAAGGACGCTAATTCACCTTCAGCGGCCTTTTTGGCCAGAGTATTTTTTGTAGCTAATACACTTGGACAAAGCAGTGGATTACTTTTCCAGCGGCCAGACGTCAGTGCACCTCTCATCAGTAAGCCAGCGTCTCAGCTTACCCCGTCACAGCCGCTCGTATAAAAGCAAAACCGCAAACGGTAGCTAGGAATAGGAAGTTGACCCTCAGTGCAGGCGCGCGCGGCAACGTCGTCCGCGGGAAACTTCTTTCGCTCTCTCGTTCCCTCTCTTCTTTGTCTGCCTCTATGACCCCAAACTTGGCATGCAGGCATGCCGGCATGGAGTGCTGCCTGCTCCAGAAGTAACCATTATGCAGGATACCGGACAGGCTGCACTAGAAACGTTTAACATTCTAGGAAGGTTTATAGGGACAGAAACAGCACTCCCTCACCAGAGCAGGACGTGGCCACCCTGGTGTAGTAGTTGGTCGCCACCTCCCATGACTGACCAGCTCAACTATCGCCCCTCATTCCCCAGCAGCTGCAGAGCACCTGTACACGGCGGCGGTTAGAACAGCTATACAGCAGAGGGTGCTGAGAATTTCTGGATCCGGACAGGCCGCCATTGGAACTTGACTAGCAACGTTCAACGCACGCCCTCTGACTAGCGAGGGAAGCTTAGCTGTACCACTAGAGGAGCTCTCGGACATTAAATGGGATATAATAGGGTTAAGCGAAGTTAGAAGGACAGCAGAAGGCTTCGTGGGGCTTAGATAGCGGACATATTCTGTGCTACGGAGGACCCCAAGAGAAGAAAGAACACGGGGTGGGATTTTTAATCCGCATAGAAATAACTGGGAACGTGGAGGAGTTTTTCAGTATCAGCGAGAGAGTCGCGGATGTTGTGATCAAGCTAAAGAAGCGATACAGGTTAAAGATAGTACAGGCCTTTGCGCCAACAGCCAGCTATATGTGATGATGAAGCCGTAGAGGGCTCCTACGAGGACGTCGAATCAGCAATGAAGAAGGCAACAACACAGTTCACGATTGTGTTGGGAGACTAACGCAAAGGTCGATAGGAAGCAAATGAGAGAAAGTTCAGTGGGAAACTTTGGAATAAACAACCGCAACAGTCCAGGAGATACACTAGTGCGATGTGCAGAGAGAAAGAACCTCAGGTTGATGAACGCGTTATTCTACAAACGAAATAATAGGGAATGAACGTGGACAAGTCCTGATTGTACAACAAAAAAACAAAATTGACTTCATTTTAAGTGACAACCCGTTTATTGTGCAAGACGTACAGGTGCTAAGTAAGATTACGAGCAGGGATCATAGGATGGTTAGATGCAAGCTAAGGATGAATCTCGTGAAAACTGAAAAACCTCGCATTGAGTCAGCCAGAGCCAGATCGCCGGAGTTTCAAAAACTCTTCAAACAAATACGCGCTTCTAAACGAGGAGAACGAGATCAGTGTAGACAGGCTTAATGAAATCCTAACAACGGCAATTAGAGAATAAGCAGCAGGTGTGGGAGAAGCAACATGTAGGAAACAAAGTGGAAAACTAACTAAAAAAAACCAAGGAACTAATTGCCAAAGTTGCCAAACGTAAGAACATGAAAGTGTCAAATATAGCGGACCAGCTTGTATTATCCGAGCTGTCGAAAGTGATTAACAGAAGTAAAACAAACGACATTCGTGCATATGACCTGGCAGTGATCGAGAAAACATTTCAAATAGGGGGAAGCTTAAAAACAACTATAGGAAACTAGCCATCGGCGAAGGCAGGATGTACGCACTCAGAGACGAGCAGGGTAACATTACGTACAGCTAGGACGAGATAATAAAGGTAGCAGGACGATTCTATACCAGGCTGTAGGGCAGCGACGTTAGACCAGCGTATAAGCTCAACTTGCGATGTCCCACTAGTAACCAAAGGGGAAGCAGGAAAGGCTCTCAAAAGCATGAAAAGAGGAAAAGCTGCAGGTGAGGACGGCGTAACCGTGGATCTATTGGAGCAGGAGAAAATTTTACTAGAAAAGCTTGCTGCACTATTTTTGGAATGCGTTAAGGCTCAAAAGCTGCCCATAGCCTGGAAAAACGCCAACATTATTATGATTCGTAAGAAGGGATATACCAAGGACCTCAAGAATTGCAGACCCATCAGCCTACTCTCAGGTGTTTACAAGCTGTTTACCAAAGTTATAGTTTGCCGCATAGGTGACAGCCTGTATTCCTATCATCAGATCAGTCTGGGTTTAGAAAAGGGTACTCAATCATGGATCACCTCCATGTCGTCAACCAAGTTATAGGAAATTCCGTAATATAACCCCTTCGCATGGCATTTATAGGTCACAAGAAAACGTTTGATTCCGTACTCACCGCAGCCGTGCTAGAAGCATTAAAAGATCAGGGAATAGAGGAGACCTACATAAGACTTCTAGAAGACATATATAAGGAATGTACGGGCAGGAAATCCTCCACAAGCAAAGCGATAAACTCCCAATCCTTAAAGGGAGTGATACCCCTGTCAAACGTGCATATTTAAGTGCATTTCCACTGAGTGCACTCGACTAAAATGTCATTCGGGCGCAACCAAACAGCAAACGCGAATGGCACTTACACATTCCGGGCTGGCTCGCCGGCCACGGGGGTCTCAAAATCGGGAAAAATAACATAAAAGAACGACCGTGTAGATGTCTATAAATTATGTTAAAAGTTAATAATGGATATATTGTTCATTTATTTTTACGAAAAGAGAAGCAGCGTCGAGAAAGAAAATAATCCCTCGTCTTAAGACTTGCCAGCGCCACTTAGTGAGGCGTTGCTCCATGACCGCCGTTCTCTGGGGTGTTCGCGTAGGCAGTTTTTGCGGTCGTGTCCCCGTTTCAGTCTTTTCGGTTACAATCCCCGCTCTCTGATCATTTCGCCTCCCTCGACGATAATGCTGCTGCGATTCGCTGCGCAGCGTATAACAGCGAAACTATGATCGCCGGTCTTCAGTCGCAGTCCCAACGGCGTTTTTTTGTGGACTTGTGAGAGACGACGATTGCGGTGTTGAGCAATGTAAACACAATAAAGTGTTTACATTGTTTTTCACGCGACAAAGAGGGGGAATTTTAAGTAATTTTGTGGAATATTTACGCCACCTATCGTCGCTTACATCACGGCCGAGGGCACTTCATTTCGTCGTTTAGCAGCACGCAGCCGAAGTGTCATTCGGGGAGCCCGAGCGCACTCGGTCTAAGTGCACTTAAATAGGCACGTTTGACAGGGGTATAAGGCAGGGAGATACCATCTCTCCAAAGCTATGCATGGCACATCCCGTGGGGGTATTTAGAAAGTTTGACTGGGACAACGCAGGATTAAGGACAAACGGGGAATACTTCAGCCATTTGATGTTCGCGGATGGCGTAGTCTTGCTGAGTGAGATTGCAGAACACCTGCGAGCAATCCTTGAGGAACTGCACAGCCGCGGGGCTAAACTAGGTATCAATAAACCTAAAATAATGAGGAATATACATGCGAAAAGCGCCCTCTTCAGCTTAGGAAACGAAGCACTAGAAGAAGTGAAATAATATAACTATACATCGGACAGATCGTTAGTGCTGACCCCAACCACGAGAAATCCGGCCCAGAATAGGTATGGGCTGGGAAGCACTCGGCAAGTACTCCCCAATAAGGAAAAGTAAGCTACCTCTGTCACTCAAAACAAAAATCTACAACCAGTGCATACTGCCGCCGGTGATGACATACGGAGCTGGCACTTAGCGCCTTACTAAACAACTAGAAAGCAAACTTCGGTCTGCTCAACGGCCCATGGAACGAATAATGTTAGGAATAACACTCAGGGACCGGAAACGAGCTACTTGGATCAGAGAAGAAACTAGAATAGAAGATATCGCAGTTCAAATAAAGAGAAAGAAATGGACTTGGGCTGGCCGTGTAGTCAGATGAACCGACAACCGGGGGACAATTAGCGTAACAGAGTGGATACCAAAAGATGGGGCTAGAAACTGGGGAAGGCCATTAACCCGATGGAGGGATGAAATAAAGAAATTGGGGGGGGGGGGGGGGGGGTAAACAGTGGACTCGAGCAGCGCAGGACAGGAGTGGTTGGAGGTCAATGGGAGAGGCCTTCGTCCTGCAGTGTACCTGCGTAGGCTGCTACTGCTGCTGATGATGATTATCATTTCTTCAAATTGTAGAATTCATCGGTAAAAAAAGCGAAAGTAACATTTCACAGTGCGAAAACTGCTCCATTTTGTTTGCTGTACACGGCAGCGCAATCAGAGCCATACCCAATTGCTTGCCGTGACAGTTGCGACCACGGAGTAGTTGCGACAGGGCCCACAGTTTGGACGTAGTGAATCTACCGAATTAGCAGTGTAACACATTGCGTTATGCTGATAACGCGTTTACGATAGGACATAATGCATTATCTGATGGGACACATTGCGAATTATCATCTGTTTGCCGAGATTTCGATGGGCGCACGTGGAAGATTTCCCCACGTGGTTTAATTGCTATGCCCCCACTACTCGGCCTCACAGCCGAGTTGTAGCTACAGCGCGCATATGATTTACGTTATCAGCACAACGCAATGCCCCGAAATGCGCAATGCAAAGAAAAAGTCGCAGGCTCTTTTCGCCACAGTTGTGGCGCGCAATTATACCGCTATTGTTGATTGATTTTGATTTGATTGCGGGGTTTAACGCGCCGACGCAACGCAGGTGAAGAGGCGCGCCGTAGTGGAGGGCTCCGGATTAATTTTGACCACCTGGGGATCTTTAACGTGCGCCGAAATCTCGTACACACGGGCGTTTTTGCTTTTCGCCTCCATCAGAAAAGCGGCCGCCGCGGCCGGGAATCGAACCCGTGACCTCGTGCTCAGCAGCGCAAACGCCTTAGCCACTGAGCCACGGCGGCGGGTTATACCGCTATTGTGAAATAGCAGGTCCCGGAACATTCAAGCAATATTTTCACCATCACTAATCGTTATATGAAAAAGCTGATTATAATAGACTCGAACAAATAAATTCGAAGTCATGCACCTAAATTTACCCGAACTTAGAGCTACGAAAAATTATGGAATGACAAGACAAATTTTTGTCCAGTTATTATTCGCATTGAATAAACAGGACATTATTTGGTCAGAGCACTGAGTAACCCTTCGCCGGCACAAAATAAGTCATTATTACTAGTCAAAAAAGTTTATTGAAAACAAGGTGCAATCTTGTACGCTTCCAAGTACTACGTCAACGACGCCCAGATGTTGCTGCTGAAAGCGAGCGTTCGGATTCATTTTTGAAACGAAACGCGCGTGTAGGGAAATACCTTTTATGCACTTATATATTCCGTATCCCCTTCCCTTTGAAAAAAAAAAAAAGACAGCCAGAAACTGGAGTAGGAAGCCCATTCTATGGAAGTGGTAGCGGGTTAGAAGCCAATAAAAATAAATTAAAATGGGCGAATGTGCAAAAGTATTTTTCCCTGAAAAACCAAGTTGTTGATGAAGAAAATCTACAAAAAAATCTACATTTTGCACAGAAAAAAAAAAAAAAAACCTAGACACCTCAGTATACCCGACGCCTTAGCCCCTGAGCTACCGCGGCGGGTGCGTTAAACCTTTAGGCCACGGAGAAAAATAATTTCACGAGTGGACAGTCAGCCGGCGTACAGGAGTTCGTTTCCTCCTTCCATTCCCACGCAGTAACTATCGGCTGCATTCCGAAAACAATCTGCTTACAAAAATAAAGTCACTTCTCTTACGTCTTCAGACATTGCCGACGTGTGCATCTCCATTGCCGTGTGAACCTGGCCTCATCGTCTCATCTTTGGGACATGGACCAGTACATAAATACCCGCAGGTGCCGCGCGCACAGGCGTAGCAATGAGGGACAATCCCGTACTTCGCCATGATTTGGCTTCGATTCAAGCGCGACGAACGACGCCTCTTTGAACACACATCCTTGTCTATTGTCCTTTTTTTTTCCTTTTGGAGAGGGGGGTGTGGGTGACGAAGTTTCCTAAACAGCAAGAAGGCCGGGTAATTACGACGGGGACAGTGGCCCCGTTTTCCCATCAGAACCATGTCGCTGCCCTTCAAGTTTTCAGTTGGGAACTCAGGGGAAAGGCGAATAGCCTGGAAGTACAGTTACGAAGAGGAAAAACGAGCGATGAGAATTTCGCTTAAACTAAGCATTTCGTCTCGGTTGGCAGGAGGCTGCTCGAATATGCTTCCGGCGGGAAAGTTAAACGCGCCCACGGGCAGTGTACGTGGGGTTAGGGCGTGCCATACCTGACGAGGCTATACTTTACCCCCTCTACTGCTAGCGCTTCAGTGCATGCCTGAATGTAAATAAAGGCGCATCAGGATGCCCATCGTGTACGGAGAAAGAGCTCAAGCATTGCCTCCCGAGGATCTTACTTACTGATTCAGCTTGCATTGGTGATTTCATCGGACAATATTTCCGCAAAACCGCCGCGGCACTCAACGCAGCAAGAACGCTGCAGTAATCAACTAAAAGCACGCACGTCCAACACGTATTGTTGAATGGCACCTACGGCACCTGTCCCAACTTATGGTCGCGGGCACGTTTTCTACCTGTGACTCATTCTTGACCTGCTGGCACTTAATATATAATAGAGGGGGGAAAATATGCAGAAACCACTGTCTATGCAGCGCGAATTCATTCTTCATGACGCTCACGTTGAAGCTCACTGTGAAGGTAACTGCGCAAAGTGTGAGCGTTTTCTCTGGAGTGTAGACCGCTTATGACGTCTGTCGCGGGAGCCGCAAAAATCCACACTATAAGCGGTACCGCACTACAACCAAAACATGCGTGAATTCAACCACATCGCCACTTACCTCTGAAGTCATCCTAAATTTTTCATCACTCAAACGCACAGCACTTAAAAACAAAGGCACGGTCTTTATTTCGTATTATTCCTAACATCAGCCGCTGCTTCAGGGTCTTACACATTGTTGCAAAAGTGTCGTCTTACAAACGGCGAGCGCGGCTTTAACTTCCGTTGTGTTTGTGTTTTGGAGGATCGTGGCTGCGTTTTTAGCGTCTAAGAACAGATGCCGCAGGACATGATAAGAACACCAGGGAGATTATTTTTTTACCCCACCTTGTGTTCACGATGCCGAAGGCGCCTGCTTATCAGCGCAACGTACTGGTGGTGGAAATCTTCGGCTTCGCGCGGCACGCTTGTTCGGAAAGGGAAAGAGCGGTGGCTTATCTGCCCAACGTTCTAAAGCGTGAACCGCATGGAGCCATTTCTCGCGAAAACGTGCAGTGCAGGCCGCAGGCGCGGCGACGCCGGCGCGGATACAACTAGCGTCATGGAGGAACGAAAAGACTAGCGTGGTGTGTGCGGTGCGGTAAGAGGCGGCAACATGGCGTCGGCGCTGGCCGTGAAGCGGTGCATGAGTTTCATACTAATATATTAGTATGAAACTATATCAGGCAGCTCTAGCGACCACTTATAACCACTCGCTGAAATGCTGCACGAGGCGCAAGCCAAGATGCCCATGCATGAAAAGAGCTGATAATGTGGGCGAAAAGTGGAATATAAAATGCCATCCACGTCGCTTGTGAAAGCGCCCATCAAAAAATACCGCGGTGGTAAGCCTATCTCTGGCCCGGCTAGCCGGCTCAGAGCGCTTCGAATATCCCGTCATATCGTGCGAGGCGAAGCTAAAGTTTGCCGGGCGAGGGAAGCGCTGCCCTCTCCCCTCCGGGGGAGTACGCCGGGCCGGCGGCCTATTCGCCACGTGCTTTTTTCGCTGCGCGCGTGCTGCATTTCTCGCGCTAGGAAGAGGGCTGGGTGAAATTTTCTTTCGACTTATGAAAGCATACACATTAGCACGTGTCCAGCAAGTTCGGTTTACACGTAGAGTAGTTACTGAGTTCATTTTTGTCGACGTTTGTCTTGTCTGCTACAGACGCGCCGCCTGCTACGCGCCGCTCGACCGGCAGACTGCCCCACGATTTTAAGGGGGGAAACGCGTTGTTCGGCGGTCGTCGGGTGCTCTTTTCTTCTGCAAGGCAACAGCTGTTCAGCTGGTCACAGCGTACTTTTCTCTTGTTTGTTACTCCCTTCGCGTGCTCGCGCTTCTGACATCCGGACTTTCTGGACTGCAGAAACACTGACGCTTGCAAGAAATGTAAGATAAACGTGATTGATTATGGTTAATAGGTTATTTCTTACTCTTGAAACAATCAGCTGCGTCTTATAAAAACGCATTAGAAAGGCACACGCTAATAAGGGGTGCGCTGACAGCACCGCATTTCCATTTTACTTGTCCTTGAAGAAATTTTTGTTTGCAATGTTTGTCACCCGCTTGGAGTACAAGTATGGGTTAGCGTGACAGTTCGCGGAAACAACAGAACAGCTTGTGGCGTATAACTTCTAATTACTATAATATACAGAATTTGATGTATACCTCTTCTAATTACCAGTATTGCTAAATGTGGGAAAAAAGCGAACAACGCAGCAATCCCGTCCAGAACAGAAGTCACAATGACAAGACGGACCAGAGCTACTACACCCAGGTAAATCGCTAGAAACTATTTTTTTTTACCCATGCAAAACGTCAACCTATTGTGTTACATTTGGACGATATCGAACGGCACCAGCTAAACAACTCCGAAGTTCATTTATTATAGCGGAAAACAATCATTGGCAGCATGCATTAAAAAAAGTGTAGAGGGGAGGACTCGTTAGAACACTAGTTTGCATTTTCAAAGCCGGGTAATGTAAACTGAAAGCACACAGATACAAACAAAAATGTGTCAACTTATTTCACCTTTCGAACCGCAGTGATCCATGCTTACCGTCTATCCTTTTGGTGCGCTTTCGCGGGGAATATGCAGAATTTAACGAATGGATCCTCTTCCTTCGCTTTGTTACTGTCGTGGCAGCTGACCATGCAACGATATGGGGGGTTTGCTTCACTTTCAGTTAATCTTTTCCTTTCGGGCGAGTGAGGAGTGTTCCCGCCGCCCTTTGTACGTGCTGGCTTAAGTGGCTCGCGCAGCAGGCGGTCGCTTTCTTCGCCTTCGTGAGTAGGGGGCTGGATGCCTCAGGCGGTGCGGGAGACAGCGCGAGCTGCGCGTGCACTTGCCAGACGCGGAGGAGCGGGCCGGGAGGCGTTCGAGCGGCGCGTAGCAGGCGGCGCGTCTGTAGCAGACGACAAGACAAACGTCGACAAAAATGAACTCAGTAACTACTCTTCGTGTAAACCGAACTTGCTGGACACGTGCTAATGTGTATACTTTCATAAGTCGAAAGAAAATTTTACCCAGCCCTCTTCCTAGCGCGAGAAATGAAGCACGCGCGCAGCGAAAAAAGCACGTGCCGAATAGGCCACCGGCCCGGCGTACTCCCCCTCCGGGGAGAGTGCAGCGCCACCCGGCGATCGTTCCGGAGCCGACAGGCTCCTCCCGCTGCCACGCGAAGAAGCCACCGCGAGCGCGGAATCGTCGGCACGAGCATGAAAAAAACACGCGCTACGACGATGTGCACGATTCGTGTACGAAAACGGGCCATGCGGTTCACGGTCAATAGATCTAAACAACTTGCCGCGCGCGGACGGGGAGTCGGTCTTCCGAGGTGCATCAAGCAAGGGCAGCTGTGGTTATCACGTACGCGCGAACTAAAGGGTGCCTATTTTTTTCTTCTGTGTCGAAGTTAGAGCAGTTAGAGGACAGCAAGGGGTGCGTGCTGCGTCAGATGGCCGATTTCATCATTTCTTTTTTCTTTTGCTACCCTAAAGCGATGCCCCAGCTGCGCCGGTCGATCAGCAAACCCGCCGAAAAACCGCACTATAAACGGTATTGTGGTTCGGCCAACCCCATCTTATGCGGTATGCTTATGCATTGAGTTCTATGGGAGGCAAACCGGTGGTCACAAAAACCCGCGTTATATCCGGTCCCGCACTATAAGCGGTTACGTTAAAAATGGTCTGCACTTGGTAACTAATTGATTGTGTTAGTTATTTTTCGCGTTGTTTGTTCTCAGTTATTTCTTCTTCCGTTTTGCGTTAATTGCGTGAGGGCGCTGGATTAGTTAGGTCGTTGTGATTTCGTTAGTCAATTTTCAGGGGTTTAGTTTTTTCTGTTATTTTTATTTTTCGGGCCGCTCCAAAGGGGGCGTCACGGACCGTGCGACGTCCCGATCGGAATGCTATCACGACCGTGTGAAGTCCTGACCATCTCAACCAAACTTTCTTTGTTGTTACGAGGACAGACGCATTGCGAAATTCGAGTGAGGTAGCTAAATAAGCGTTTGCATTAATAATGAGCTGGGGAAGAGCAACCGGCAAATATTCCCTGGTGCAACGCTTTTCCGCAGCGCATTTTACGACACAGGCTACAGCATGTTTTTTGCCAGAAGAAAGCGCCGAGCGTCTGAATTTATTACGCGGCTTTCGTCGCTATAGCTACGCGGTGTACATCTTGATCCAACCAATCACGTGCAACGCACGCAATCCCTGGGTCGCATTCGCGCTGCGAAGCGACCAAAAAATTCTCTGGTAGATAAGCGGAGTCAGGAAATCGATGCGATAAATCAGTGCGCGAATTCGTGTGCACTGCGTTGAGGTTCAGGTGTTGGTTGCTAGGCGTTCATATAGTGTTCAGCATTTCCTTGGTTTCCGAGTTTGTGGAGGTATATGCTGTTGTAGTTGCCCGGCACACGCGGAACACCCTGGATTTAGGTTGATTATGTGGGGTAAACTTACTGTTTTAGGCATAACTGACCCAGACCGGTCCCGCGATACTGACGGATGTCGCATTTTAAGTTCTCCAAGGCACTGCTTAATGACAAAATCATTCTGATAATTTGTAGCTGAGGTATCGACGCTGAACTGCTGGTCGTATTTACCAAACGTGGCAGTACGCGGCTACAAAAAGCTACAAATATGTACGCCAAAGCTCTTTTGGAAAGATGAGCAGCGCTTTCTGCGCAGAGTGCTGGCCCTTTCAGCGACTAGCGCCACTGAACGTTACGGACTCAGCAAAGCGCCGATCTAAAACGGGCAGCGTCGCAAGGATAGAGGAAAAGCAAGAGTACAAAAATACCAAATTATTGCGTTCGTTGGGGTTGCATGACCGCACGTGTAGAATCCACACGATTTCACTAACACGACGAGCTGTTCCCCGGCGTGTGTATACGAAACTGCCCATGGAGGTTATTGGTTGTTCGGGCAAAAGGCTTCGCATTTGAATGAAACGAATCTTGTTTGCGCGTCATCCCGGACGCGAAAAGACAGCGCTATACAACATGACGCAATGAAAGCTTGCTTTTCGGTGTATGACATCGATATCACCGTTTCCGCCGATCAGCGAGCCGTTCAGAGTAACGCATACTTATCCACCTTACGGCTCGCTTCCAACCTAAAACGATCGGCAAGGGTTCCTGAGCGCCCCGGAAGGGGGTGGCAACGAAGGATTTAACACGCTCGACCGCGAGACCGTCACCGTGCATGCACGCGTCAACGCTGAGCAGCACCAGCAGGGCGACTCAGCCAACACAAAGCACTATGCAGGAGCTCGTAAACAACTAGCAAAACAGCTCAAGGGCCTCACCAGAGCAGAGAAAATCGTAACACGCCTAACTGAAATATACACCCCAGTCATGTGAACCGCCAAGAATACATAAATTCCAAAGACAGCACGTCTTTGTAATTTATGTATTCTTGCCGGTTGAATGAGCCACCTCCGAAGCGCCCTACTTTTCAGAAAACTCTTTATCAATGGCACTTTCTATGACAGTGCAATCAGAATAGTCACCAAAGAAACACACGCACGAACTGGCTGACTGACTTGGTAACTCTATCCAACAGGAACAAGCCCTGGCTGCCTTTAACACGGAAGCGACCGGAAGCTCCCTGAAACGAAGGGGATTTGAATACAGTGGGACAAATAAGTTTCTGTCCGCTGTTCAATTACGTCCCGTCTAGTCAGCAGTCATTACCTTAGTCAAGGGAACACAACTCCGACATCTGAACCGTCTCGAGCGCACCCGTCGGGGATGGGCCACAGAAAACAGGATCCACTAAGAAGGGAATTTGCCCCCATGGCCACTCAGAAAATGCTTCAACCATAGGATTGACCTGCCCTTGGCATCATTCGTCGAAGTCCTATTTCTAGGCGACAACCAGAGGCCAGGGAACACTTCATCAAAAAGCTAGCAAGCGACAAAGAAGAAGACGAAGTTGATGTATTTTTTTTTACCAGACTCAGGTACCAGCTCCTTGAATTGCCGCTGCGCAGCCTTGGATTTGAAAGGTCAGCAGCGGCATTACTTTCCTTCGGGGCTTCTGAGACTGGGCTCAGCCACCGGGGTGTTTGCGAGCCACTCCGAGCTTTATTAAAACTCTAATCGATTTTCAATATAACTTGAAATATTTACTCTCTGTTAGAACTTTTCGCTCTTTTTTTCCCCTAATTTATCAATCCTAAATGCTTTCCAACCTTGGATATTTATTTTATGCACTGACCCGTAACTAGATAACAGACTTTTTTTTCTCCAACTCCTGTTGTTTGGCCTGTCCCTGATTGTGTATGTGCCATCCCAAGGAACAACAGCAACAACAACACTAATGATGTGGTTACTGACACTGCTGCAACCATCACTTGGAAACTCCCAGAATTTCCTAAGCTTGACGGACATCCCACCATTAAAAAGACCTGGGGATTAACGGACGAAGCCGAACTGTGAGGAATACTAGGCATTCCATAAAGCATTCGAATCGCAACAATTACAAACAAGGAAATCCACAGTCGTAGCAGGCTCCTACGGGGCACCGCGGTGGGTCAACAAAGGCTTCGCACCAAATTGTGCAGCCAATTCCATACTAAAAACGCTGCAAGAACTCAGTTTCGAAGTAATTAAAATCCACATGGCTTGCACACGAGCACACACACACCAGGTACGCAGGGCAATCAACAGGCACACAATGCTACCCTGGAGGGTGTACAAAATCTTTCCTTTGTCTCCCCCCTTCTTCCCCACCGCAGCAGCATAGCATGGGGGGAGGTGTTACACCGGGCATGCCCTCCCCCCCTCGAAATTTTTCATATCAGGTATGCGTGCGGTTTAAGTCGCCTGGAGAAACCGCCTGAATTCGCCTGCAGGGGCGGAACCTGCAGTTTTAAGGACATGTTCGTTCGCGCAAAATTGAAAACAGAGACTAAGCCAACGCCTGATCCGTGGCCGCTCCAGAGGCTGTACATGTAAACATATACGACCGGGCGACGCGCTGACGTCGCCCGGATTCGATTAGCTCGTGCTGCATTTCGCGCCGAATGCGCCGAGCTGCGCCGGGAACACGCCGCGAGCCGATGAAGGCGGTCATGCTCTTTCGGTGACAGAACAGCACAGCGGCGAAACGGAGAAATAGCAGGAAAAGCCTCATATGGACATACATGTGGTCTGGACTGAAGCCTTATGTTTTGTTATTTATTGTGTTTACTATGGTATAAAGTGTAATAACATGACGGAGCATTTACTGTATTTTGTTCAGTCAGCCACCAAACCTTGATGTGTTTACTTGCCTAACAACATCGCCTCCACTGACTACTGCAGTTCAGCATTGATTGATTGTAGGATTTAACGCGCCGACGCAGCGCAGGCGATGAGGCGCGCCGTAGTGGAGGGCTCCGGATTAATTTTGACCACTTGGGAATCTTTAACGTGCCCCGAAATCTCGTACACACAGGCATTTTTGCTTTTCGCCTCCATCACAAAAGTGACCGCCATGGCCGGTAATCGGACCCGCGACCTCATGCTCAGAAGCACAACGCCTTAGCCACTCAGCCACCGCGGCGGGTCTGCAGTTCAATAGAATCTGCTCTATGAAAAGCATTGCTTTCTGCCCATCTTGTATTGCTGCACATCAACAAAACTGTACAATTCTCTTTATTGCAAGGATTCGTCCTTTTTTTTTGCATTATCCCATTTATTCCTTGGCCAACATCTCGGTTAGAATCAGCATTCTGTATTTGCCAAACAACAATTTTACTGAAACCATGTCTGTTCGACTAAATGGCTAGAAATAAAATGAAATTAAAAAAAAACGTCCCATATTAAACGAATGCCCCGCAAGTACATCCTGTTCCGATTTGTAGGTTATCGCTGGAGCGCAACTCGTTGTAAGTACGCAGACGAAACACCGGCTTTGACAGATCTTCCCTGACAATTTCGTTATCGTCGGCGTAGATAAAAGGAAACCAAGTCTGTATTTGACCACAACAAATGTAAAGCTTAAAGGGACCTTGCACCACTTCTTTCAACTTTTTTCTAAATCCTAAATGTTTGCTGAACGTAGTCAGCCAACACACGCAGTACTTAGATTAGGGGGTCGTAAAGAACCTCAGCCAAGAACTACTGCTCTATGACCATCAGATAACTGAAAACCTGCTCATAAGATTTTTTTTCTCTTTCCCGGCGTTGGCGTTCTTCTAACGCCCTAATTACGTCATTACAGGGGTGTAGCGGCTATTGATCGGCTTTCCTCCAGTTGCAGCAATGGACTCATTCGACAGCCATTTTAAAAAGACAGTCATAAAAGCAAAGCAGAAACGTAAAGCTTATCTACAGCGACGAGCAAATCACCCAGTGCCGCTCCGTGCCGCGTCGATAAGTATAACCTTCGCACTGCTTCCAGACGTTAAGGAAATTGTGAAAGCGTTTATCGGAAGTGTTGCAGAGTCCCTTTAAAGCAAAAAGTGTGGGAAGTTTGTTTTAGGGGGCATTGTTGTAGCATGCAACAGCCAATAAGGGAGAAAAGAATGCGCAACTTTGATTTTCATGGTTCCGAAACGAAAGGCTATGCCCCTGGCATAAAGTTCCTTTTAAGCCGATGAAGGGTCTTTACTCTGGCGCGCTTGGCTGGTCGATGCTCGAACAATAACCTTCAAATAGCGCTCTACTGTACTTCATAGCTGTATAGAAAAATTATTCGTCCTTTTCCTAAAGGTAAAGGTAAAACACGCGAATCTTGACGGGACACGCATTGCACAACCACAACCGAGACTTTTGTCGCTTCCGTCTGACGAATCGGAACTTCGGAGTCCGCACGCAGCTCACGAGCAGACTCACGATTCCGCTCACGAGCGCGTGCCCGCATAACCGTCTGCTCTTCAGCCGAACGAATCACCCGTGGCCTACCCATAGACCTGCGAACGTGAATTCAAGTTATCACCATCATCACCTAAGCTCCTTAAGGCGGGCTTTACTGTTAGCCTTGTAGCATGCACACATTGCACGTTCAAGTCAGATCTTTCAAGCTTCGCTTGAAAAACAACGAGCAAGAAGCCTTGCCTTCCCATCTCCCCCTTCCCTTTTTTTTTTTTTGGTAGAGCGCCCCCCTCGCCCCCCTCAAAAAAATCCTGCCTACGCCACTCCCCCTCCCCTTGCCAAAAACAGCATCGAGTAAGCTGGCAACAAGAGTATCGACTGTTCAGAGATCTCAGCTTACAAGGATTGTCCGAAGCTTCTCCACATGGGTTTTTGTCATCTTTGAGGACTTTATTAAGACGGGAAGTCTTCGCTAACAGTGCATGCGGACGCGGCCTGCTCAACGGGCGTAATTCACAAATGGACAAGACATCACTCCAGTGTCCAAATTTACCTTCTGTGCAGCACAGACTACCCCCAACCCCTTTCATCTAATTTGGTGTTGTTCAGCGTTCCCAACTGGCAGAGAGCAACAGCTCAGGCTTCAGGAAGTCCCACGATCACCAACGGCGCACTTACAGCTAATTAGAAGCGATCCACTCACCCTTGAAAGTCGGCTACCCTTGAAAGGGTTGCCGACTTTACTGTTTAAAACTGTCTATACAAAGTTGTATAGAGGCTAATCGATCCCCCCCCCCCCCCCCCCCCCCCCCCCCTCCCTTTTTTTTGAAGTGGTTGTGGATGGCACTGTACCCGCGTGGACCTTCTGAACAGTGTTTCACGTAACAGGGGACCAGTGCTATGCGAACACTCGAACTGTGCTTGCACCTAACCGTAACAGAAACTCTAAACAATTACTACGTATTTCAACTTTATTCGTAATATGTGCCTTCCCATCTCCTTCTACCCCTAACCCAAGCAATTCATTCATTCAATTGTCCGCGTTCTGTCTGACTGTCTGCCTGTTCGGCACGTACGGCCACCTTTGCCGATGAGCGTTTGCTCTCAACTCGTTTACAGCAGCGCCGTTCAGACGCTCGGCCGTCCCGGTGCGGTGGATGACCGGGCGCAGAGCGAGCCCCCTTGCAGGAGTAGCCTCCTCTCCCCTCCGCGTAACGCGGATGGGAAGGATAGGCACGCTGCAGCCGGCCCATTGTTTCCGCCAAGTTCGAGGTCAGCGGCACTTGGCGCGCCGTTGATTGCAGAGCCCCCCGTACGAAATTGACCTCCCCGAGCGTGCGCGCCTTACGGCGCTCTTATGCAATGTTGATGTTAAGGTGCTTGGACCGCGTCTGCTGCGGGCGGCACGTAGTGTCTGTTTATAGAGCTGTCGCCCGCTTCGGTGGAGCGTGCCGTACCAAGCCAACGCTGAAATATCTCCTCCTTCCGGTCGCTACTGTGGGGGGGGGGGGGGAAATTCCGCGCACGTGCGCTTTTCGGCCCTTCCACGTGTGCTTGTTTACTTTTTGTATCCTGGACCATTGGCAATGACGGGAACTCCGTTTTTCAACTGTTATTCCGACACCGCGCTGCTCCTTCTCCGTAGCTACGGGTGGCTTCCAGTCTTACTAAACGCGCCAACGCTGTATTCCGAGACTTCAGGATACGTAAAAGCCGAGCGCAGCACACCGCTCTAGAGGCTATTCTTCGCCCTCCTCGTAGCCTTTGACCTCTTTTGTTCAAACCACTCAGTGCCGGGGCAACATTCTCTAGGTTGCGCTGTCTACGCGAACACATTACGCCTAGTGGATCGAATTTTGGCTTTTTGTCTGGACGATTTTGATGCTATCGAGCTGCGGCTGTCATGCGCCGTTGAATAAAAATAAAATAAAAAGACACAACCATAAATGAACGACACAAATCGATGTTTAACGAGCGATAAGGCCTCTTGGCGGCGAAGAAAACCAGCTCGTGTGGAGGACTGGACACGACTTTTTAATTCCTAAAAAAGTATGACGTGGCCGAGCACAAACTTTGAGCAACACGTACAAAATTGGGAAGCTGCGGCAGACATGTGGAGTAATTAATAGACTATCGTACAGCTAAAGTGATACTTCCCTATCGCCATCTCTCTCTCGGTATTACTCTTCCATGCAGTGTCCAGCCTACTCCAAGGGTGCCTTTATTTTCGCCTGCGCCCCATTGTAGAGCAGCTTTGGCGTTGCCGTCAAACCACACTAATTTCGAATGAAGTTTTCTCTGCGACTATCTGTCTAACTCGGCAATTAAATTGTTGCGCTGCACAGCTTCGCAGATACCTTTCGGACATGCATGCCGAAATCAAACGCTTGGCAATGCCACCGTATCGTTTGAAATGCATTCGTCGAGGGTACTGCATTGCCCTCCTCTTCGTTCTACGGCTGCTAGCGTGTGCTACACCACTGCTAATGCGGAGCGACGTTGCATAAGGGCTCTCGTACGTTGTTTTCACGTGCAATGGTTCTAGTTTTTGGTCACCCAATGTGCGCGTGCGCTTAGCTCGCCCTTCTTAGCACAGACTATGCTCTCTACGTAGAATACGCTTGCTGACACAAAAAGTGATTAGTCGAGATGGATGTGCAGTATATACCCAGTCTCCTCGAGAGGAGTGTACTGTGCGTGGAAAAGAAGGGTCGGAGAACCAGAACGAACAACTTGGCGCATAGGCTCGCTCTCCACCATGAACCCGTTCTGAGCTAACGGTTATCGAATAGGTCCTCGGGCGCATCCTTTGACGGAAATGTAGTTTTCGTGCCCGCTAGTAATCGCAACTTCTGCCAGCTTTGCGGTCGCGCATTTGTGAAACTGGGCTACAACAAGCACGACGCGGACGCGGACGCGGTGAGATTCATATACTGCAATCTTGGGTGTCCACAAGCGCCCTCTCAGTAACCTACCTTGCCGGCGGCCTTGAAGAACTGCACAGTGAAATGGAGGACGTATGAATATAGCCTATGAAGGTTTTTTTTTTTTAATAAACGAAACAGCTGCATCTACAGGATCGGGAGCCGCGTTCTTCAGCGATTTTCCGAAGAGCAACGAAGGACGCATGGATACTTGGTAGTATTCTTTGTTGTCACTATACGGTTTCCATATTCCCAAGGCACATGGAGTTCAGAAAAAAAAAAAAAAAAGAAAGTCCACGGAGAACGTCCGTGCACTGGCGGCGTTAAATATGTGAACCCGAACCAAGATAACTGAGACAAAGCAGACGCCAAGAAATATGACTCGCGGGTGCAATCAGCTTCCGCGCTATCTTCCTCCATACAGCAACAAGCCACAGGATTAAGAAAACGCAGCTCTGTCTCCCTCATCAACTGTTTCGCTTTCCACACTCTCAATCAATTTGCACAGACAGCTTGCGTGGAAACCGCGTATACCATTGATTGTTATGGCGCACTTCTGTTCTGAACGAGCAATGAAAACTGATACAAGGGTATAAACCAGCCTTAATTGCAGAAAAGAGGTCTGAAATTGATTAATATAATCTCGGTTTTGCATTAAGGAGC
Source organism: Haemaphysalis longicornis (assembly GCF_048455015.1). Classification (NCBI taxonomy): domain Eukaryota; kingdom Metazoa; phylum Arthropoda; class Arachnida; order Ixodida; family Ixodidae; genus Haemaphysalis; species Haemaphysalis longicornis. The sequence goes on from NW_027526203.1 coordinate 161,442,306, forward strand.
AGCATCACATCATTTCAGGTCGTTGTCCCTTAATCGATAACGAACTCATTGGAGATAAAAAAACCATGTTTGTTTCTTTTTATCTCCAATAAGACGTCATGGTACAAAGTCGGTTCTCATGTCGTACACGTCTGATTAACTTGCGGCGGACAAGAAACAAATGGCCTTGTACAAGGTTTTCATTAACATATTTCTGAAGTTAAGCTCAGACAAACGAGACCCTTTGGAATCCCAGCCCGCCGAACAAGGACGCAAGCAGCGCCTGCATTGCCCCACTTTTTGCGTGCATGCCGGGGATGCTGACCACCGTCCATGATCCTCTTCAAGTCTCCCCTGAGGAGCGATCCAGTTTCTCGCCGCGACGCGCCCTTCATGTCGCACATTTATCCTGTTTCGCTAACTGGAGCGGCAAAAAAGAGAAACACAGGTGTGCCCGCTGGGACAGCAGAAGCCTCGTTGACCCTTAGGAGTTACCGGCAACTGCCCAAGGCCAAAATATGTCCAGTGAAGCAGTAAGGTAGAAAGTAAACCGCGTCTTACCTAATGGCCGCGGCTGCTTAGTCCTGATGCAACGAGTAGTTGACCGACGTCTCGTGTTGCCAGGCGAAGGGCTTATAGCGCAGGCCACACGCGGGTCCACGCAAAGTCACCACTATCGGAGGCCGAAAAGCAAGTGCCGAAGGAGACGTAATGAGGATAATAAAAAAAATGACACCGGAGCTCGCTATGGGTGAGGTGCCAAGAGCCCGGTGAGAAGACGGAGCCGCTCGGTGTCAGGTGCGGGTGGTGTGGCACATGGACGAATTCCGGGCGCGGTGCCGTGGGCTGGCAGGTTGGTTCCTCGCAGAGGAGTCACGTTCTTCCTGGCGGGCCTCGAATGCGTTTTTGGCCAGGACCGGCTGGCGCTGTGACCTAACAACGGGTGGCTTCCTCCTCCCCAGCCGGCGGGAAGGAGGAGGTGCGGCAGAGATTACGTGAACAGAGGAGGAGCGCGTGCGAGAGGTGGGAGAGGCGGCGATGCGTGGCCCCGTAGCCCCCGCACGAGAGACGCGAGCCCGAGGTGCGGAGGGGAGAAGTGAATGCCGGAAGGGAAAGAGAGTGGCCGGGAGAAGGAGGAGGGCTGGGATACAAACACAAAATAACTAGGTCTGGGTCGCTTAACGGTCCGCTTCCCCCCTCTCCGCCGCATGCCAGTTCCCCGCACAGCCGACAGTTCGTTGCCTTCTCGCCGCGGCGTGTGTGACGGCGACGGTGCCTACTAAGCGTCGGGCTCTGCAGCGACCACGGGCCCTCCCTTGATGGCTTCTGCCGGCGGGACTGTGGCGGCCCTGGCGCTGGTCCTCCGGCACTGGCCGACTGCTGATATGCCCGATGCGATCCTCCTCGGAGTGAGTGCGAAGAATGCCTGCTCGCCCTCCTCCCGCAGCCCAGCCCTTGATTCGGACGTACCGTGACCCAGTGAGCCGCTGGACGCCCCCTCCCTTTCTTCACTTGACTCCTTATGCCGACTTCGACGGAGAAGATGCTGGCCTCTCATGAGGCTCGCACCGTCTCTGGGCACGTGACCTTGGAGAGTTTTGGGGTTCTTTCAATTTTTGAGCTGATATACTTCGATTCCTTCTTGAGGCTACCCGTTCAGCCTGCACGCCGCCTACAGGGGGAACGCAGTGCGAGGGCGTTTCTTTTTTCTTTTTGGTCGAGCTGACTCCTCCTGTAGTTCCTCAACGCCGGCGGCTGCACCGCGTCGTGCATCGAAACCACACAAATACCCGATTCGGCCAGTCCGTCTGACCTATATGTTGCTTTTTTTTTCAATGAGGCATTAAGCGCTTCTTGTATGGTTGCAGGCGGCTTGTGTATCCAAGGGAGTCACGCCTCCGACGTCGTTGATGATCCCACTCGTGATGAAGCAGGCGGATTGGCGCTCATCTGTTTAAGTACCGTTTGCAGATTCGGTCAAGCGCAGTTCGTGTCTGCAGACGGTTTGAAGTACGGCGGCATGGGCGGCGCCATTTTTTGTCTTGTGACGTCACCCAGCCTTAATTGACTCGGCCGAGGCACCTCTCGACGTTGCACTTTTGCTGGCGGAATGCATCGATGAACGGCAGAGCGGCTGGGAGAACGAGCTCCGCGGCTTTCTTTCGTTTTTCCGTGCTCCAATCAACGATCGACATCAAAGTGCGCGCAAATGTTGATGACCGCTTACTTGCGAAAAATGGTACATCAAGACTGTTTGGATGCTATTTTAATTGGTGTCTCTTTAAACAGTGTGCCGTTCAAGTGTATCGTGAAATAGGAAGCGGTGCGATGGCTTTCCTTCTGTCTGCGTGACCCCTAACAATATACTAGGGTTGAAAGGTTGCAACACAGTGAAGAATTGAGCGTACTTCTCTATGTTTTAGCGACATTTGAAACTTCGAGTGCTTTCGTTTCCAGCGTAAGCTGAACTGCTCGGCTGCGGTCGCGTGGTTTTAATTTCCGTAAATATAAGTAAGCTTAATTGGGTGGGTGGGACATGACGGCTGCTTCTTGATAGCTGGCCCGTGTTTCGACATGGGGAGGCGAAGTTTTAGCCCATAGCGTTTCGCTCTATCAGTGGTTGTGTTCTGAGGGCTTGTAATTTGGCGCATACGCAAACGCCCCTGTTGGAAAATCCATACGGTAGACGATCGGACGATGGAAAAGTGCCGATGCGTGCCTCATTTCACTTTTATACGACACTCGTTGTTCACCGCCCGCAAAATAATTCTCACTGTGCACAGCAAGGTTACCAAAGTTTGGTAGGTTGCCTAAGCTTTCGTGAGAGGTGCACGTTGTTTGCGGAGATGGCAGAAAGGCAGCTTTTTTTACTTATTTGTATCACGCATAGCTATTGGTCTCTTAGCACTTCACGTTTTCAGCTTCAGCGTTTTTCTTTTATGATGGCCTGACTGCGTCTATTTACGTGCTGCATTTATTTCTGTCTCCGTTTGCTGCATTCGAACTCGTGACTTAACAGCGATTAATCAGCTCAAATGACGCCAGTTGCAGCTTTCGTGACGTCCTATCAGTTCGGCGCTACATCTGCCAGAAAAACGAAAATGTAGCCGGCAAATTCTGATGTAACATCCGCCCAGACAGCGAAGAGACTTGCACAACGACACCCGAGCTTCGATCAATATGCGTCAGTTACTCGTGTCTGCGAACGTGCCATGGCCTTCGCAGAGGTGCGTGATGCTCGCAGGCGCTCAAATAGAAGTACACGGCCCGTTAGACGTTTCCTATCGAGTAACGTAAGCGTTTATTTTTACCTCTCCTGCACTTCGTATGGGTCACCCGCAGCTGTATACGTACGCGCCCTTCACCACACGGGCCGAAACGTTCGGCAACTACAAGGTTACGAATGCTCTTGCGGTGGTCGGTCCATTTTTTACGCTCCTTGAACTTCTTGCTTTAAATGACGCACATATAGTAGGAAACATGCTTGCGCTTACGTGTTTTAGGCGGTATTCAATTATTATGCAGGATGCACATGCGTGTACACGGTGCGCACACACAAGCACAAGCTACACGATTTTTATGATTTTATGCAAACGTAAGTGCCGATGAAGGATAGCATTACACCTGCCGCGAGAGCAAGCTACGCGCCTGCACTGCGGGCGCGCATTCTTCCCGTGACGTCCCACGATGACGCCGGTCAATGGTCGCCCGGCAACATATTCCTCCAAGTGCACCGTGCATGCGACGCGGACCAGATATCGGCGAGAGACTGCTATTAAGGATCTTTCTTACTCGCATTCCACGCCTTTCACGCGTGACACATTTGTCACCACTTAGCGTGCGTACGTTCTGACCGGCACATTCTGACCGGCACTATCAGAACTGCGCAAATATTAACAGACGAATGCATGTGCTCTCCACAAGGCGACCGATCCCTTCTTTTTGAGCCAAGCTCACCTTGACTGACCTCCGCTCAGCCGTATGTGCTTGACGTCACACTTGACATTTGCCCACAACACGCCTCCTCTGCTTAAAACACAGCGCTTGTGGGGGGCTTCGCCTAGTAAATTAGGTAAGCCAGGATGTTTCGCCTCATTTCATGCGAATGCGCGTTTGCTTTTATTCCCGAGTTTCTTGAATGCTTAACCGCCTTGAACCTAGTGAAAAAGCGATGTTAGCGCCAAGTCTTAAAAATGACAATTTCTTTTTGCATTCTGGACGCCTTTTTCCACCTTCGATAGGCGCTTTTTGTCTGTCATGGACCTTCGCCCCCTTGAAGAAAGCAGCCGGTGTAGTGTATGCGTTCACATTAGCACGCATACGTTCCTCTCCTGTAGCTTCTCCAGAGTATGATGATGATGAAGAAACCTTTATGTTGTTTGGTTGACCACCAGGTGGGGTGCTTGTCCTGTCGAAGAAACCCTGGGTCTGGGCGGCCTGTCTCGCCCGGTCCACGAGATGTTGGTGATCCGGGTTTGAAGTTGTCAGGCGACCCTCACACTGCTCATTTGGGGTGGTTGAACGCGGGCAGAAGTAGGAGAGAGGTGGCCCGGGCTTCGACTAAAAAAAATAGCAAGCAAGCACGCGCGCGCGCGCGCGCGCGAGAGAGAGAGAGAGAGAGAGAGAGAGAGAGAGAGAGAGAGAGAGAGAGAGAGAGAGAGAGAGAGAGAGAGAGAGAGAGAGAGAGAGAGAGAGAGAGAGAGAGAGAGAGAGAGAGAGAGAGAGAGCCTTCAATTACACTCGAAGTGAGCATATTTGTGGTCGTGGTCAAGACTCCGCTCCGCTCCTCCGCTCTTCGCTCCTTCCGCATGCAAAAGCTGCGTTCCAGCGCAGGAGCCGGCCAGCGTACTCTCGTACTCTCCCACTGCCCGCGTGAGGGGTTGGGGATGAGGTAAGATCTGGGTTTAGTTGATATTTCAGGACAATATGGTACAGTGTGCCTGGGGCTTGACAGTGAATACATAGAGGATCATAGAGAGTAGGATGCATGGCGTGTAGTCGTGTTGGGTATCGGTATGCGTTGGTCTGTAGTCGTCTCAGGATGACTTCCCGCTCCTTCGTGGCCCGATCGGGGACTGGAGGGTATAGTTACCTTCTTAGTCGGTACGGTTGAGCAATGTCGGGGTATGTTGCGAGGTCCGCTCCAACACTTCTTGCTGCGCCCGGTCGGCGAGTTCTCGGGTCAGGACGCGTGCCGTCTGGTTGCCGCGAAGAGCAGAGTGGGCCGAGGTCCTTATGGTTTTATGATATGAAAGTCCGAGTGTTGCGGACGCAACTGCGGCTCTGCGAGCCAACAGGAGCTTGTCCTCAAGTGAGGAGTTGCAGGATCAGCCTCCAAGGCTTTTCTCAATTGAAGGGCTATAATTTGAGGCAAAAGGTGGTGTGTATTGGCTATCTCTCACCACGCATAAATCCAGGCGGAATTTACAATTGCATGGGTGAGGCCACATGTATAGAGTGTAGCATTGTGCGTTTGTCTGTAGCTATCGGGAGATGACCATGTATTCGCGAGACATCCTCAGGTAAGGAGGTGCAAAGTTTCTTTATTCCCAATGGTTGTATGTCGATACTGGATTTTAGGCAAACGCATATTTGCTCCTCGCGCTCCGATCGCCCCACTTTGATATATAAACAGAAACAAGAAGGGCTTTAATGGTGTTTTTATAGTGCCTATAAATGCCTAGTTTCAAAATTGGCGCCTATTTTCAAAGTGGGCACGACAGGGGCGCCGATGCCATGATTCCCAGGAACCCATTCTTGCTTGTTGTATAGGTGCTGCTTCATGTTCGTGCCAGCTGCGCATAGGCGTTCCCTTGTTTCAAGATGCAACCAGAAAGATATGCCGGCATCGACAGCAAATCTGGAAGCCTGCACACTACTACTCCGTCTCTGGCGGCGCATCGAGTACCACCATCAGCCCCGCCATCGACACCCATGGATATAAGAAGAAGCGCTCAGCGGGCAACGACCAGTGGGCACGACAGAGACGCCAAAAACATTCTCATGAACCCATTTTTGCTTGTTATACGGCGAGAGACTACCGTAAGGGGCTTGCATATCGTAGTAATAATATGTCTTGTGCTTCTGCCGTGCCGATGGTCAATGCTTCGTGTTCTTTCTGCAGTGTAGGACTGTTTTGTACACCTGCTACCTTGTTTCGGGAATGTTGAGCTGAACTCCGGCCCTCCCACAGAAGTATATATGCTTCAGAAGATACTAGATGAAATTCGTCAACTCGATGATGATGGTTGGTGTTTAATGGGGCAAGGTCAACGAGGGCAAAGGGCGCCAAAGAACGAGTTATTTAGTGAATGATGTAACCGCAAATACTAAAACGTGTGAGTAAAAGTAAAAATGAAACGAAACAAAATACAATGAAGATGGCTGATGTACAGGACCAGGGTGATCATGCGTGATAAGACAAGAGCTGCAGAAATTTTATCTCTGCATGCTAAAAACTTGACACGTTGGACAGAAAACATTGGTTCGTCTGCTAAAAAAATTCCCCCGCATTTCCCCGAGGGGGAGAATGTGAAAGTGCGAATGCACGGTTGTCGGCCCGCTTGCGGCGCTTGCGCTCGGCCCCCGCAGCCCACCGCCTCGCCGCCTTCTCTTCCATCTCTTCCATCGGGTTTGTAGTATCACGTGTACACCACGCAGTTATCAAGCCGCTATAACGCCGCTGAGTCGCCAACGCACGCCGCTGACGACGTAGTTTGAATGCGTTAAAGATATAAGGCGCGTCACTAACACTGATATCAGCGTCGCGTCCGTGGCTTGGTCGGTAGAGCGTCGCGCTGCGGCCGCCAAGTCCTCGGATCGAAACCTGGCGCCGGATGCTGTTTCTTTTTTAAATATAGAGGAGCACTGCGGACGCCGCCGCCGCCGCCGCCGCCGCCGGCGGTGGATGGTTTGGGGTCGCTTATAAAGTGTATTCGCACTTAAAATATGATAGGTGCAGTGGAATGTGTCGTCTGTAGAGTCCCGGGAAATGTTTGTGTCATGTTGTGTCAAGTGCCTTGTATGTGATTAGTATGTGGACTACAGATAGGCCCTTCCCATGCCTGCTACACATGGGTCTTGAAGATTCAGTGAGCAGGTGGGAGTGTGTTACATGTGTGTGGCCTATCCGTAGCCTAGCCAAGGGTACTTCAGTGTGTCTGTTGTGTAAGTCAGTTGTGTAGCGTCCTGAGTGTGGTTTTATTACATGTAGTTTGTTGTCGGTTTGTTGACTCCAGTGTGACTGCCATCTGTTACGAAGCAGTTTTCTGATGTGTATCTTGAGATCGGTGTAAGGTGCTGTTGTTATGTCGACTGTATGCATGAGAGCAGCAGCAGCAGCAGCCATTTGATCGGCGGCCTCATTGCAAGCTATTCCACAGTGCACTGGAACTCAGCATAATTTTCAAGATTTGAGGCGTATGCAGTCGTTATAACCTTGAAAAGAAGATTGATCGAATAGTTTTTAGAAGGCTTTCTTGATGACAGCGCCTGCAAAACGCGGGAATCTGTGTACACGATGGACGTTGGAATTTTATTTTGGATGATGTAATTTCAAACCAGTAATATGCCGTACGCTTCTGCTGTCTAAATACTGTTATGGAAATTCGAGTTTTGTTTTTAGTTTTAGTGTTTTAGCGACACTAAAGTTTTATTGTTTTAGTGACACTAAAGTTTTTTCCGCGCGCCATCCAAGAGACAGTGGAAGCAGTTTTCGACGCATCGCTGTAGAATTCGGCGCACCTGCACGTGTACGGCAGGAACAATCGTCGCCCTCATGGGTAGCCTATTTTTTATTTGCGTGAATCACAGGTCGCATGATGCAGGGCGTAGATGCCATGGTTGAATGCAATTATGGATCGGTGTCTTGTGCGTGTCTGAAAGGGGGTCCTTGAATTCAGAAGCCTCCTCCTTCACTCTAAGGGAGAAAGGTAAGGAAATAGATGGCCTGTTTAAGAAGAGTTGTAACTTTCATGTGTCGTTATTAACCCGGATTAAAAGAATGGTTGGTGAGAGACACAATCTTAGATGCGTACAGCAGGACAACATACTCCCGTTGATGCCCTAGGCACCATTTGTCACACTCTATATACAGTCTCTCGACAGGGCTAGTGCGGAAAGCGCCGCATGAAAAGCGAAGGCCGAGATGCAGCACTGGGTAGAGCATTTTCAGTGCAGTTTTTGTTGCTGACCCATATACGATGCTCCCATAGTCGAGCCAGGATACTATCAAGGCAGTATAGAGACGCAAAGGAAGTGTTTGTCTGCACCGTACGATTAGTGTGAGAGTACTTTAAGAATGTTCATTGCTTTTAGGCATTTTTGTTTAGGCAGTTTTAAGTGTGGGATGAATGTCAGTCTGTTAGCGAGTAGTATATCTAAGAATTGTGCTCCTTTTTAACGGGAATCGACACACCATTTATAGTACTGTCAAGGTCCAGATGGATCACGGGCATCCGGGTGCACACAACACAAATACGTTTTTCAGGGTTCAGTTTAAAACCCTTTGTATCCGCCCAGCCAGCAAGCTTGTTCACCACGAGCTGGACTTAACGTTAACAGATTGACATCTTTCATGATTTAAAAGATATTCGAACGTCATCCATAAACACTGAACCGTAAATGGTTGGTGGCAATGCGTTCAGGAGCTAGTTCATCTTAACTCTAAAGAGTGTGCAGCTCAAACACCGCCTTGAGGCACGCCATTTTCCTGAACATATTGTCACAATGTCAAAGACGATGCAGTTGTTTTCAAGGAAAACAAGTTTATTGGAGTGAACTTGCGCTCCCCTAACAACTCAAAGAATACACAGGCGGCGAAGCAGCAGTCAGCAAAGTGTACGTACGCAAGCGAGCGTCGCCGATCGGAATACCGCGGCGTCTGCTTTGCAGGCTTTTGTCTTTCGGCGCGAGTGTTTCTCGAACCATCGATTTACATCTAGAACATTGTAGATCAAAGAAGATTATTCGAGGCTACTGACGTTAGGGCGAAACGCTCTCCGTATCAGAATGATATAACCCGTGCAGCATAAAAATAAAGAATGGAACACGCGTTTCGCTTGGGACACAGATAACACAGCCCGGCGCGGCCGGGCAGTAAAAACAAAACATAAACAAACAAACCAAATGCCCAGTCGGCGGCAATATGCATTGGAAAGTGCATTACCAATTGACGTTTTTCCAGTAGCGCAGCCCTCTTGTGGCGGCTCCCTGAACCACACTTAGGGGGTTCTGGAAGAACACGCCCCTCGTTTTTTTTTTTTTCGCCTGCCCTGCGCAGTTGTGGAAGCCGTCCCAGGCGTCACGGATAGTTTTGGTGGCAGAGAATGTTTTAGATGGCAGCCGTAGCGCCTACCTTTCGGCCGCTTTCGGGGCTGAGAAAACGGAGCAGCACTTAGCTGGCTCGACGCTCGGAACTGGCTAATCTAATGTGGCGTCGTTTTGTTTACATTTTGCCCCCCAATAATGACGAATTGGTCGTTGGAAGCGAGACTAGCGCATGCGCACAGCGCTACTGGAAAAAAGGTCCATTCTTACACGGAAAGTTCGTTCAGACATGTAGCTAGACAGGATGTTCAGCATGTTGCCCGAAATACCGAGCGACATCAGGTCCCTCAAGATGCCGTATCGCTAGGCCGTGTCGTAGGCCATTGCCATATCAAAGAAGGATGTAATTCAGAACTGTTTATGAACGAAGGAATCTTTATGAAAGATTCCAGCGCAGCAAGTTGGTCGTTGGTGGATCGCCCCACCCGGAAGCCTGCCTGGCAGCTCGCGAGAAGACCGTTGCCCTCCAAGAAGTACACAGGTCTTCTGTTGATCATCTTCTCGAGAAGCTTGCACATACAGATTGTGAGGCCGATGGGTCGATAGCTTGCGGGAGAGGAAGGGTCCTTCCCCTCCTTTAGGAAAGCCACTACAATGGCCTCCCCCGAAGACATTGGTCTGTGCCCCGAAAGCCATATCTTGTTGTAAATGTGAAGGACTGTTACAAGAGTTGTTAGCGTGAAGGTGTTGTATCGTATATGTGCATGTTGTCTGGGCCTGGAGATGAGGCTTTACACGTGGCTATAGCAGCACTCAGCTCATGAAGCGAAAACTTGGAGTGGTAGGAAGTGGTTAATTGATTTGTCGTTGTCACGTAAAGGCTTCTTTTCGCCGAGATTTGTGTTTCATGAAAGTCCTTGTGTGGTGTTCGGAACTGGACACGTGTTGTAAGTGTTGTGCAAGTGTGTCAGCCTGGTCTTCGAGTGTGTCCCTGTTGTACTGACGAGGTGCAGGTTGTGTGTCTGTTGTGCTTTAAGTTTGCATATTCGTGTCCATACCTTGCGTGTGTCTCTGTATGATTTTATTGATGTTATAAAAGAGCGCCAACTATCTCGTTTGGCGCAACACAACGCTCCAGGGAAACTTGTGGCGAGCTCTCAGCCATTGATAGAAAGCACCGTAACGAGTTACACCTCTAAAGTAGACAAGCTGTAACAGCAAGTGGATAATATATAAAATCGCCGACTATGAAAACCGCAGCAAGAAGGATAATTTAGCAGTGTACGGCATAAAAGAAATAAAGGACGAAAAGGTACAGTTGCTACAGGAGAGAGAGAGAATAAACTTTAATTAAATCCAGAAAATGCTTCAGAGAGGCGTCCTCATTCTAGGATGCCTTGAGCTCAGGCCGTGTCGACAGCCCTTTCGATCAGGCGCAGCTGATCTTCGAGGCCGGACCTGGCCAAGGCTCTCTCCCAAAGCTCCGTGGAAAGGTGGATATTAGGGGGGTCTAGGGTAGACTTATCGCAGCCGCCCACTATATGTCTGGGAGTCCCAGGCTCTCCACAGAAGCGACAAAGTGGAGAAAAGTGTATCCGGTCAAACAGGTGAAGTCTGGTGGGATGTGGAAAGGTGTTGACCCGCAGTGCGCACAATAATCTTTCCTGATCCCTCGGTAGCGATTTGTGGGGTGAAGAGTAGGTTTTACGGGACAGCCTATAAGTTCTGCGAGATTTCCTGGTAGGTGACAAGAGGTTGTATGCGCTCGGGCTCGGCTTCGACTTCACCAGCGCTGGCTCGGCGGGTCAAATCTCGAGACCCGAGGTTGGCGATCTCGTTGCCGGGGATTCCGCGGTGAGCTGGTGCCCATACAATACTGACTGGTCTCGTTGGTGGTCTCTGATTGACTAGTTGAAGTGTTGTGACGTGCAAGCGACCGGGAAAGTTGCGGAACGCCTGCTGGGATTCTTAGTATAATTTTGGCGTCGCTTTAGCTAAGCGCAAGTGCTATCGCCGTTTCCTCGGCTTGGAGAGGGCTGTGTTAAGATGCTGCACCTGTGCTGCTTATTTAAAACGACGGTGGCTCCCATGGCTGCTCCTCCGGGGTAACAGGCTGCGTCTGTGTAGGCGGTAGATGGTGCATCTCCGTACAACCTAAATATTGTCCGGGCTCGGGCTACTCTGCGATCCTCGTGATGCACAGGGCATATTGCGTGGTAAGACGGGCACTATTAAAGGCCAACTGCACTCAAATTTTTCTTTGTCCAAATTTGATCGAAATAAGTAATCTATGCTCTTAAAATCACCATGGCGAAATCCTAAGCTTCGTAAGCACACAGCACACGCCGAAACAAGTTCCGCGCGGCATGTGACGGAGGTTGGGGAACCTGTCCCATAAGGCCCATAA